>NC_087253.1:23295000-23665000 GCF_037042905.1 Lytechinus pictus | reverse complement strand
TCTAAAAATCCAAAGATTTTCCCACATTTGCCATGTTCCCAGGCCTTTAAAAAAAATAAAATCACAAAATCTGTAAATTTCCTCGGGATTTAGTTAGTTATCATTCCATTCTGAAATTCATTACACATATCGTGTTTTTTTTTCTTATAGACATAAGTCTTTCGACTTATCTTGTTAATATGCAGCTCAAGAATTATTTCACGTAGTTTGCAGATGTTACTTAATATGTTTTTTTTTCATAAAAGTGTACTTTGCCATCAGTTATACCTCACTCACATTTGCTCTACGGCACGCTGGCCGTACGGCGAGTCGGAAATAGCCGTTTTATTCATTTTTATTAAAACCACCTAAATGTAGCTGGTAAAATAAAAATGTTAAAACGGCTGTTTTTGACTCACCGTACGGCCCTTCCGCATGTTTCTCGGTTGTTGTTTTTTCGACTTAAAATTTTACATGAGAATTTCAGTAATTATCATTTGGATAGCATTGGTTTCCTGATTATCAATTGTCAGGATGGCTCTTTTTCGTTTCGTTGGTTTTCGTTTCATTCAATCGAGCAGCCCGTAGTATAATTTATAGTGTCATTGGTGTACACAGAGGCTGCGGAACGAATTGGAAAGTGGGGGCTAAGCTAAAGGTCTATTAGAAAAATGTAAAATAACTGTTAATCATTTTACCATCGTCAATATTGTATTGTTATATTTACTATCATTGGCATCATTATCACTTTTGTCATCATTAACTTTAATTCACATTTGTTGTAATCGTAATACAATACAATACAGATACAGAAATAAACATAAACAATTGTTATGATTATTTAATACGTAAAAATGCTTTGAATATTCATCAAAATAATTATTGCTGTTTCTTTGAATATTTTTACCATCGTAATGATAATTTTATTGATACCCTGTATTACCATTGGTATAATAGTAAAGAAAATAAAATATATAAATTTTGTTCATCATCATTTCGACAACCAGCAAATTAAAACAAAGTGTTGTTGTTGGGTCTTTTTTTTTGCCATGTACATTTTTACAAGCTGTCCTTGAAACGATGTTTAATTTCATTCGTCTAATTCTGTATCGTTCGAACTTATTATGGTCTATCGAGCTTTAATTACAATAAACTGTGCTCAAACTAGTTCTTTTTATTAACGTGATCTTGCGAACGTGAAGGAGCATGTCAGAAGATTCACTTTACCACACGCCATACAATGTGGAAAAGACTAAAGTGATACAGCATCTTTGTATATATCATGTCTATCTCTTATTTCAAGGCGATCGATCGGAACTAGCTGTAGAAGCTTGATCAGTTGATATACTCCTCTTTTATTTCGAAAAATGTCCAGTTTCAATCGTTAAAAACATATTCATTGTAGGTCGTAGGATATTTATTGGTTGCTGTAAAGAAGCCAAACGGTTCAAAGTTATTCTTGTTGAAAATGAGTCGGTTAAATAAAAGCAAACAAAGCAAATTAATTTCATTCTAATATTCTTTGACAACAAATGGCACGTATACATTAATTATTATATAAAATTTCGGGTCTAAGTTAGTGGTTATTGGTCTCCTCTTCTGAACCTCTGACATTGAAATGCAGCACACTGACTGCTTCAAACACACACACCCACACACACACTCTCACGTACGCACCCACACATACCAATGTCATGATATTGTAATCACTGTGATGATAATGTTTCATTGCTATTCAAGTTCTGTTTTATAGTGCCGAGTGAGTCATGTCTAATGTATGATAAGGTATAAATAACCATAATTATGGTTCAAGGATAACCATAGTGTTCAACTATTTTCATTCTCGCTTTTATGTTTTCAGTTAACAAAACAATAAAAATAAAGATAAGTGGACATGACGTAAAAATATATATATAGTACAAACTAAAATGACAATGAAAATGAAAATAAAATTAGAGGCCAATTTGAAGGAGAGCTTGAGAAGCACTCGAACCTGATTTACTGACACAAATAATTTTTAAAAATAAATCATAATTACACATAATCATTTGCGTAAATCTATGACGTCATACTATTCAAGTGGGGGATAAAACAATACATCACCCCCTGAACAATAAGGTTCACCGCTGTGATTATTACGCACATTAGTACTTATAAATACAATGCACCTAAAATACATTGTATTCTTCTTCAAAAAAAGTTTTTGAGGGGAAATTAATATTTTTTGTCGTTGTTTTTATAGAACAATTCGCATAGTTCTTCGATTTTATAACATTCTATTATTTTCCTCTCTCATTGTCTATTACATGATTTTACTCGTTTCTTCATCGACGTCCCCATTCATTTATCTCAAGTGGCAGCGTTGATGAGAGGAGGTTTCTGTCAAGAACTAAAGTGGTCAATTCATTATGTTCAGTATGGGATTTCATTGTGTGCAAAGAATAAAGGAGTAAATTGATTTGATTGTCAGATGGTGTGAATTGATGTAATGACTGTCTCTAATAGAACTCATTGACCTTAGATTCGCACCGGAGAAACACGCCTCTTACGTTCAGGAGAGGGCAATTATTGAAAATTACAGAACAACGGTCGCTGCAGACTTGCAGTCACACACATACCAAACTGGCCCCAAACCTACCGATGCCACCATTTGAAGTAATGTATTAGTTTCGATCGTTCGGTTTTGGTTTCGTTGATCTGACTGCAGCATTTGGGAGCGAACTGACCAACGTTATGTGGAGTCTCTCATTGACAGTGTGTAATATAAAATTAGTCTTAGGGGGTGTTGCAAGAAAATATTTGCAATCGATCGCACATATTCTGTTGCAATTTTACAATTGATTGTATCACTTTTAATTATAGCTTATCAGATTACACTCCTTGTTTCATGGAGCAGATTAGCAATCAATCGCAAATTTGTAATTAATTGCACGGCGTATGCTTGATTTCGGGAACGAAAATAGACTTGCTATTGATCGCAAGTTTCTTGCAACGCCCCATATCAGTATACATTTTCAGATAATTATTACTAATAGGCCTATAGAGAAGTCTATAATTTTATTTGAATGAAATAAACTGGAATGTCTTGAGGAAGAGAATTTGTTTTGCTTCTTAATGATATAATTATTGCATTCTGAATACATTGAGTATTGAATTCATATATTTTTATTTGAATGAGCCAATATTGATTTGATTTTTTTTAATTTTATTTATTTATTTTCATATTCTAATAACAAAAGTATATACAAGAGTAATCATTTTTTTTCTTAGCATAACATAACAATAAGCAAATGACATAATTAATAACATATGCATATATACAATCTAACAATCTAATTGAAATATATTTATACCTGATAAATTTCTTTTTTTTTATTATAAAAACAAATAGCAGAAAAATTATATATATACATATATCGACATAATACATTTTGAAATGTGGGAGACCTTCATCTTAAAGGAGAATGAAACCCTTGAAACCAGCTTTATCCATATCAAAGAGAAAAATCAAAGAAACATATTGTTGAAAGTTTGAGGAAGATTGAATGAATAATAAGAAAGTTATGAGCATTTGAATATTGAGATCACTAATGCCATGTAGATCCTCCCATTGGCAATGCGACCAAGATCTGTGATGTCACACACGTACAACTCCCTCATTGCTTTAGTACTTATTTTACTTATATTCTCACTTATATAGAATCTATCACAAGGTGAGGTGTTCTCTTTATGAGAGGACAAGTACAGAGGTTTCACAACATTATATCATTGATTAATCGTTTGTCATATGATTAGAATGAGCAAAAAGAGATGTTTTGTGGTATATTTTCAGTGTCCAAAAGGGGAGAGTTGTTCATCTGTGATATCATAGATCTTGGTTGCGTTGCCAATGGGAGGATCTCCATAGCATTAGTGATCTCGACATTCAAATGCTCATAACTCTTCTATTGCTAGTCCTATTTTACTCAAACTTTTGTTGATCTTATTCTTTGATTTTTCTGCTTTCACAAAAGCTAACTTGCTCCAAGAGTTTCATTCTCCTGCTTCGAGCTTGAAATTGATAAAGGCCTCAAGACATATGACATACAAGACTAAACTACTCCGAATGTTGCATGAGTATGGAACCAAGCCAGGTTTAAGTCATTGAAGACTTGAGGTGTTGTTATAAATTGGTACTATGCGTTAGCCGTATAAGGGCGTTGGCTTCCCTGACAATAGACTGCTTAAGGAGATAAACATAGAATGACAGAAACATCTTAATGCTAAAGGGGTAAAGGGGGGGGGGTATGTGTCCCACCATTTAATTTCAGGTTTTTTTTTTTTTTTACAGCAGCGCTCTGGTGTATATAAATGAGGGGTCTAATGCCTTGGACCCCCCCCCCCCCCCCGGCATTTAAAAAAAAAACACCAAGAAAAAATAGAAGCAAAAAGACACTGGAAGTAAAAAGAGTGGAATATGATACTTTTTTTAATATCATGTCAAAATCCATCACAAAAATATATTTTGCTATGAAAACTGTCAAGAATTTGCTCGCTCGGTTCGCTCCCTTGCAACTTTTCAGTCATTTTACCCCCATACGCCACGTCTCAGTCCCTCAGGTTATGGCCCATTACGCCAGCACAACAGCTGTGGTGAGGGCATCTCAACCCCCCTCCACCTTACAAAAAAAAATAATGATAAACCGTTGATATATATGGACAAGGGCGGTTCTAATAGAGGGAGCAAGATAGTCTGCAGACAAAGACCCTGATTGAATTTTTTATCAACAAACGGGTCTTTATAATGTAGGCCTACAAGACAATAGCACAAAAACTAATATAACTTGCAGTTTCATTTTCTGATCGAGAGATGCCTTCTGTACACAAATAGTTTGCGGCGAAATTAGCCTAATTTGGCTTCTCTGTTTCCTCGGAGAATGGTTTGGACAACAGACTCTGGGCAAGACGACCCATTTTTCTGAATTGCAGGGGTAACATAGAATTGGTACTATTATATATATATATATATATATATATATATATATATATATATATATATATATATATATATATATATATATATGTTTATGCTCACTTATCTTCCCTGTTTTTCTTTCTTAATTCCTTGAAAAACAATCATAGAGAAGTTAGTTGCCCCTGCGCCCTTGAAGAGCCGCCCCTAGATATGGATAGAGAAGGGGTAACCCGGAATCCATTCTCAAAATCAAGCACGAAGAAAAATAATTAGATTATACAAAATGAATGAACGAGTAGAAACAAAACATTTGGAAACTCATGCTTAGATTTACTGAGCACTACAATTCCCAGGTCGAAATGATTACAGATAGCTGTAACGAGGCATGCATGACTGGCTTACGAACATTTAAAAGAAGAAACTGCGAGTCATGGGGCCTGTTGCAGAAAGGTGTTTCTGCAACGGGCCCCCAGACCGCATTATTTCAATTTTTATTTCCTACTGCAGGATACCATTATGCTGCAACGGCCGCGGTTGTTTTTAAAAGTCCGGAATGATATTCTTCGAATTTTGATGTAACAAAGCAGGGGTTTGGTTGTCATAAATTGCAAATGGAGTCAGACAAGCTCATCATCAGGAGTAAAACTCCTGACGGAGTTGTAAGTTTCGATGAATATGGCTTTGCTGTGTTTGCAGAAGATCAAGCGGACATTGAGCGCAGTCACCACTACACTAGCAGGTAAGGACTCCCGAGTTTACGGGGAAGTGTCGGCGTGGTGCAGATGCAAGGGTTCATTACGTCATGTATATGCCGCCGCGCACAGAAAAATAAAGCCATGGGCATGGCATAACACTTAACTTAGTCTTGAGGACGCAATGATGATGACTTTTAAAATAATGATACATCATTCTTCATCATTGACGTCTTGAGACTCTCTCCATAGTCTCATAAGAGAAGGTCCAAAAGGCAAAACAAAGATGGATTTCCCTAGACCCTAGGAAATATTTTTACATCTAGGCTAGTACTTTAGTAGTATCCGACTTTTTCTTCACAGACACAGAGCATAAGCGAGACCTGTAGGCTGTAATCCGTATGTTTCTCTTGATTTTAGATCTATAACCTTCATACGCCTAATGCGTATGAAGGGATTAAATTGTTAGTATAAATCATGATAAATATAAAAAATGAGAGGTTTCTTACCAAACCAATCTTGTGTAGATCCCTCGATCTATTCGTAAACACCACAAATACAATAGTCTTGAACTGCTTTGTTATGACGTAGCTTCGAAAAGCGATGTTACAAAATGACGTTTTGAAGAACAATTTAGGCCCTAAAAATTATTATTTAACAAATAATAATTATTTATAGGCCTATGTTTTACGTTTCTATGCCATAATAACCAATATAATGATTGTGGACATTAACGGAAAGTCAAGACAAATAATTTTTTTCATTGCAAATTTTGCTCAAGTTTAACAGATCTCTGTGGCCCTATTCTATTAAAAGACATAAGAAAGTTGAATTTTAAAGGCACTGCACAGTAACCTATCTTAGACTTAGTTAGAGTAGACCTAGCAAGACTATAGAGCTTATATATTCTAGACCTATGAAGGAAGAATATGTATGAGTCTCACTTAAATTCATTGTCACCTTAAAACAAGAACCAGAAACATACATGTACACATGGAAATCCTTGTTTTATTTTTCATGAATCTTGTTCATTTTAGTTTGCAGAATCTCTCTGCTGAGCACGTGCTAACATGGGAGAGATATATCACAGAATGGCCAAACTCTTACACCAACTCCCCCAACAAGCTTCGATACCTGCTACGGAAAGGCTTGCCCAGAACTCTGAGACCAGTCCTTTGGAGTAAGCTGCTAGGATGCGAGCAACAGCAGAAGACGTCGTCGTTCAGTTACTCGGTAATGATTTAACACTACACCCTACAGAGTGTTTCACAATTCATCTTGTCAGTGACTTTCACTGACTAATTCATTCTGAGCCAATCAGATGCAAGGATTTCAGTAGCTTATAATAGTTGTCATTAAATATCACTGACTTTTTGTCTTGTGAGATGCTGTCCCTTGGGCTGTTTCATACATTTAATTTTTACATGACTGCTTTATTTTTGGTTTCATCATGTTCTTGAGTACTGCAATTAAGTTAGATTCCCAACAACTTTAACCGAATGCATTTCTATCTTCAAGTGTTAAGGTTTCTGTATTCAAGACCCTAAGGCCCGTATTCTGATCTCTGGTTTAACTTAAACTCAAGTTTAAAGTTGTGGTTCAAGTATTGATAGCAAATTGTTGCATAAATCACTAACAGTATAATATTTCAGCTTATTTTCGCCCTCAAATCATTCATAATTGTCTAGGAAGTATAAATAGATGATTGTCCTCACCATTTTATGAATCAGGAAAGAGCACAGTAAATAAAAGAAACATACAAACTTAATAAAAATTTTGACACGTTTGGCTTCCCATAATTTTAGCACAGATTTAGACCATGGTCTAAGCCAGACTTCAGAATACTGGCCTAAGTGTTGAAGCATCAAACTATCCTAATTAAGATTCCTTGACACTTTAATGACAAATTACACTAAATGTTCCTGTAAGAAATCAGGAAATTATTATGCCATACATAAAACCTAACCCCAAGGTTAACACTAATCTTAAGTTATTCAAACTCAAAGCACACCTACAAGTATTTTATTAATAACAAACATTTACAACTCTTTTTACACACAAAGTACATGTAGCTAGGCAGATGTATGTTACATGTACATTTCAGGATGTGATCACATGGCATGATGGAATCGACAAGTCCTCTGAATATTTTTGTTCTTCAGACTGTCAGGAATATCATTCCTTCATTGCAAATTACACATGAAAATTGAAACAAAGAAGAGGACATTTGACCTGTACTTCAAACTTGCTCATAGATAAATTTGTCAATCTAATACTAACACAGGCCCCAATCAGGATGTAGCTAGGAATTCCGGTGATTGATACAAAGTTACAAACTCACAAATGCTTTTACCTATTGCATTGTGTAAGTTAAGGTTCATTTGTAGAATTTTTTCATGTAAATACATTGCTTGGCTAATGCCATGAGCATCTGGATAATGTATAGGCTCTATAAAAACAACACCATTAATTAGTAACTAGTATTATTATCACTGCATAACCTTTGACACCCTACAGGAGTGCATACGGGCCTTACGCTCCCAGATGGTTGACTTGGGTATCAGCGAGTACTGCTTCCGCCCCCATCACCGCACCCCTCTTGACGAGGAGGAGGAGGAGAATGATCCCGGTAGAAGAGAGGAGACAGATCGGCATCAGCCAGCCGAGATGAAGCATCTTATCCCGCTGCAGATCCTCAGACAGATTGTTGTTGATCTGGGTAAGTTCAGTCAGCGAAGAATACTGATGGTTTCATGCAAAATAATGATTTCAAAAAAAAAAATCATACATTGTCCTGTGGTTTTTCTTTGAAAATACTGATTTCCTCACCAGAAGTCTGATTTTCAGCTATTAAAATGACTGAAATATTCTTAATCAGGTTGGCAGCTCTGCTCTTCAAGTATTTGTTTAGCCTAAAGATACCAGTTTTCTGTTTTCTAAAATGCAAATTCTGCATTTGTTTGTGTATTTATTCACTGAACCACAACACCTCTACACTACTCACTGCTCTTCAATATATTCAACTACATGAAAAGATTTCCTCTCTCTCTCTCCCTACAGAGCGAACCTTCCCTACACACCGTCTCCTCATGGGATCAAAACCTGAAGCAAAGGAAGGCCGTGCATCTCTCTTCAGGCTTCTCAGTGTATACGCTCTTTATAATCCAACAGTGGGATATTGCCAAGGTATGTGTAGCTATGTTTTCTATGTAACATACTGTACCTGTCAATTATTAAATAGTAGGCCTGGGCTGGAACAGACGGAATACGGGAATCCATCCGATGTGTGCGGGCTTTGGTGTTTTTTTTTCGTTCCAGTATTCCGATAAAACAATGTAATAGGCCTACATAACAAATAGGCCTAGTTTAAAATTGTCTTCTGAATATCTTAACATAATTATCGAGTACATTTTATTCAGTCTTACCAATCATAACCCAGGTTTCTTTGTTGCATTTCAGGTGACCATCGAGAAAAATATGATGACAAGACGGGGAAAAAACTTGCCGATGTTTACGTGGCCATCTTTTTCTCTTTGTTAGTAGCTAAGCTACGAGACACATAAAGAGGGCGGCAGACCCCTATATGCGTCTTGTAACTAACATATAGCTACTAACAAAGAGAACAAGAAGGCTACATAAACATCTGCAAGTTTTTTACCCGTCTTCTCATATTATTTTTTTTCCAGTTTTTTTTTATGAATGTTTGTTAAAAAATGAAATCAATATTGCATAATCTGTGACTTCTTTGTACTTCCCTGTATGTGAATTCATTTATCGGGATACCGGATTCCGACCGGCGCAACACTGGAGGATTCCGGAACAAAAAAGTTCCAACATGATTCAGGCCTATTAAATAGGAAAGTAAAATTGCCAGTTTGACCTTTGAATGTTCATGCTCTGTAAATTTCTTAGTAATTTTTTTCCTATTGGTTGTCATGGTTAGTAGGGATGATTGCTCGGTTGGACAATCTGGATGAGTTTTAATAACTGTGTTGTTTAAAGAACTAGAACTTTAGCTAAAATGTGTAGGCATGCAGAAATATTCAACCCCCGTAGTATGCATTTTTGCAGTTTCAAGTCTTGGTTCTTGGAATGAATCTGTGTGTATATCAATTTCAAGAGAAAATGGTAGCCTTTGATCAATTTTAGAAGTTGTGTTCATTCTTGCATGGACAGATTTGGTCAAGTGAGCAAATTATGTAACTTACATACCTTTCTGCGATAACTTAAGCATAGTTTTTTTTTCAGGAATTATTTCTTAATATTTCATTTGATTTTTGAAAGGATTTGAAATAAATTATTGAATCTGGTGGACAGCCTGTGTACAAACTGAAAGTGAAAGAAACGAATTTTCACATAAATTTTATTTTGTTTGTTAGGAATGTCTTATCTGGTAGGCATGCTCCTAATGGTGATGGACGACGAAGAAGATGTCTTCTGGGCGATGGTGGCGCTCTTCGAGAAACCAAAGTTTCTTGCTGGTTACTTTGACAAGAATCTTAAAAGGTGAGTGGTTTTAGAAAAGATGTACCTTGGGGTTTTTGTGTGCTGGGAGAGCAGCAGATTATAGGTTTCTTATTGCCATTTTATTGTAAACCTTTCATCTCTAAAGTAAAAATTTTGAGGTTGAAGGTTTTAAAAACACACCAACATTATTTTAATAAGAGAATTACTTCCAGCTCATATTGCAATTACTCATTGTGCAGAAAGAAAACATCTGTAATTGTAACATCAGTTCAAGCATTTAAAAAGAGTTCAGAGATGCCAATGGTTATTTTATCAGTGCTTGCAACTATTTTATTGCAAAAAACATACCACAGTTTCATAATAAATCATGTTTTGTAAGACATGATTGATGTATTATTGGCAACATATTTGTAAGAAATGTAAACATTGCATTTCCTAAATTTTAATCTCCCCTTCAGCATTTATAACTTTGTGTGATATTAGTAATATTCCGCTTTTAAACAGCACATACATCAAAAAAAAAATTGTAAACCATTGGTTTCTGTCTAGCCCGCATTCAATGACAATGATTCTCCATATTTTTACCCATCTGTTTTCTTACTCTCATATTTTCTTTTGCAATATATTTAGAATCCAGAGCCACGCTTCTTTATTCCACAAGCTTCTTCGACAGCGCTTCCCAAAAGTAGCCAAACATTTTGTAAGTAATACCATCAGAAAATTTTGTGTTACTCTGCATTTTGATTGAATACACATCCCACGGTAACTCTATCAATATTAAGACTAAATTTTAGTTTTCTTTAAAGGTAATGCAATTTTTTTGGTGACAGCTTGCAGCTGGTAAGTAGCATTACAATTGCTGTTGAATCAAGTGCTATCAAAGATAGGTGGGGTGTGGGGTCAAATGTGCATTTCGCTACCAGTTCAAAAGTGACTTTTACATATGATTATACTTTCATGTAATTGAATGATCCAGGAAGTTATTATATCAATTTAGTTGCCAAATCAAAGTTGCTAATGAGATTGGGATACAGGATATGTTAATCTCTGTAATACTTTCACCAGAAACCATTAAAGGTGTTTAGTACCACCAAATATTTTTTTTTCTTGCACAAATCAAGAATGAACAGAAAGCAAAATCCAACAATGTAAAATGGAAGCAATATTGAAGTCATGAGTTGAATATTTAATGCTCTAAATTCGTAAGCAGAACTCGCTATTTCCCAGTGTATTTTAACCAAACAAATGCAAAAAATGTCAGCTCTGTTATATTGTACACATATATGTATCTTGTCTTTTTTATTTTGGGTTGATAAACTCTTACATTCAAGTTTAAATTCAAAGTGTGCTTAATTACATTTAGATAATTTGTGATTTTTACTAAAATTGATATGACTTTTGTTTATGATATGTCTTTAGGATTCGCTTGGTGTTCAGCCTCTGATGTACGTCACACCATGGTTCATGTGCCTGTATACGTCACTACCGTGCTGGGATACCGTACTAGCGATATGGGATCTCATCTTACTCGATGGTAAATATACATAATGATTTTCGATGTATTGCTTTTAACTATTAGAGGTTATTTTTTACTGGTGACTGGTGGACCGCTAAAATAAAAAAATGTGAATTAAAGAAATTAAGTGTCACCAAAGACTATGAGTATCAACCACTTTAAGATTTGTATTTCGTTAAATAGATCTGTGTATCAAAACTTCAGATGTTACTAATTGCTATATTTCAAACCTTTAATCAACCATATAGAGCTACGGATATAATTAGTACTTGTACCGAGCAGGATTTCTATATATTTCCTTGCTTTAATTTGTTTTACTATTTACAATTTACTATTATGATTACTTCTTTTGGTTGCACAAGGTCGGCAGCTCATTCTCCTTTCTAGTTTTCTCCTTGTCTCTCTCTCTCTCTCTTTCTCTGTCTCTAGGAGTAACCACCATATTCCGAGTTGGTCTCTCTATGATTGACATCCATCAAGATATAATTCTCTCAAACACAGACCTCACAAAGATATTACCTCCACTACTACATCCCAGACCTGAAATGTAAGCTTTTAACAGTGTTGTTTTTTTGTTTTTGTTTTTTTACAGTATTTGTTAGGCAGTATTCTTACTTATTGTGGAGCATTGTGGCCCAGGGGATTAGTCTCTGAATTTTGAAAAAGAGGTTTATGGGTTCATACCCCAGCCATGGCGTAATTTTTTTTCAGCAAGAAATTTACCCACATTGTGCTGTACTCAACCCAGGTGAGGTGAATGGCTACCAGCAGGAAGTAATTCCTCAAACAGCTGTGAGCATCGGAATCGGTAGACTGGCTTAGCTGGGGTAATATAGGAGCGCATTGAGCACCTAACGAGGTGGATATCTATATAAATACCCTATATTATAATTTTTTTTTAATGTTGAGTTTCAGGCCAGCTTAAAGTTAAACTCACATAAACTTGATGAGCGATGACTATATTAAAAGAATTTCAAATCATTATAAATCACAACCATATAATCACAGGTCTTACAGTTTCTCACATAACTAAAAGTTGATTCACAGTGGAATCCAGATTGAAACCGGAGCACACTGAAAATGGCCTACACTGATAAGTACATGTGGGCACATATATTAAACAAGTGATTGATAAGTCTATTGAATAAACCCATCATGATTCCACAATCAAGATAGTCTGTTTGAAAATTCCATACCAAAAAAAGAGAGAAAGAATAGAGTGAATAGATCTAGCCTAAGAGATTTTGTGAAGAATGCTTTCTTTTACAGAAGGTACCAGACTCCTCACTAGCAACAATAAACAGGACATCCTGGTGAGAGATGTTCTCCCAGGGGGTATATTGATTTTTTTTCTTTTTAATTGACATCATGGTTACCTTGCCCCCATTGTTTCACAGGGATGTATTGATTGATTTTCTCCTTGGTTTTAATCTGTAAAGGTGATGGTACATGTACACTATAATACTGTAACTACTGAAGACATAAAGGAAAAGGTAACATTTACATGAAAGGCTTTTGTACATAAAGGCCCGTATTCTGAAGTCGGGTTTAACTTAAACTTAGGTTTAAAGTTGTGGTTTAAGTATGGACAGCCAATTGTTACATAAATCACTAACAGTAGAGATATCATATTTAAGCTCATTCGGCTCTCAGATCGTTCATAATTGTCTAGGAAGTATAAATAGATGTTTGTCTTCACCATCGATGAATCAGGAAAGAGCACAGTAAAAATAAGAAACATACAACTTAATAAAAATTTTGACACTTTTGGCTTCCCATAATTTTAGCACAGAGTCAGACCATGGTCTAAGTTAAACCTGACTTCAGAATACGGGCCATAATGATTCCACAATCAAGATAGTCTGTTTGAAAATTCCTTACCAAAAGAGAGAAAGAATAGAGTGAGTAGATCTGGCCCAAGAGTTTTTGTGAAGAATGCTTTCTTTCACAAAAGATACCAGACTCGTATGCCTTGTATGCCTTCTCAATGATAAAAGAATCAGTTTGAAACTTGTTGACATTGTCTATTGTAAAATGTTTGTTATGGTGTATAAAGAGCTAAAGCAGGTTTAACATAATTACTAGTTATATTACTACAGGGAGTGTCCTATAATCCTCATACCAACTGTGTGGAAGACAAAGATGAAAATGTTAGCCAATTGGTTATTAAATTACTACCCTATACCAACTGTGTAGAAGGTCTGAAGGTGATAGTGGAAATAATGGAAGATTATTAAATATCATTATATTACTACAGGGTGTATCATGAAATCCTCATAACCACTGTGAGGGAGATAAATGTGGGAAATCGGAGGTTCTTATTACTTTTACTACAGCAGACCTGCCAACCAGTACATTTTAGCCGTATTTAGTACGTTTTTGCAACCAATATATGGCAGTACGTTTTTTCTTTGAAAAATACGTTTTTTTTTTTTTTTCTTTGTACTAAATCGTAATTTATTGAGAAAAATAATCTCTATATCTCTCTATTTCATAAAACGTACACAAATATGGTTATTAGATCAATGTAATTTCAGGTAACTTATTTTTTTTCAATCATTTTGTTAAAACCAGGGATGAAGATACAATGTATACACATGTTTTAATGTTTTTTTTTTTCATCTGCAAGAGCTGTGCGCATTTTAGCTTGCATGCAGCTTGAGCGCTGCGATGAGCGAGTGCGCCACGCATTTCATTATGAAATACATTTTTTGAGGGAAAAATACACTTTTTAAAATCACAGAATACACTTTATCATTCCCAGAGGTTGGCAGGTCTGCTATTATATTACTACAGGGTGTATCATGAAATCCTCGTACAGACTGTGTGGAACGTGAATATGAAAATGTCAGACCATTACTATAATATTACTACAGGGTGTATCATGAAATCCTCATACCAGCTGTGTGGAAGACGAATGTGGAGAAATGGGAGATCGAGACACTCCAGGCCATAGTAGCTGAAGAGGAAGACCCAGTACACTCAGGTAACTATTTAAATTCAATTCTCTTTCAAAATAAAAGACAGTATATTATTGAGGAATAAAAAGATTTAATCTAGCATTGTTTCTATTAAATACATGTAGCTTCCTTAGGAAGTAGAACTCAGCAATACAGCTTTTTCCTGGTATGATGCAAAGCTGGTATATAACCAATTTCATAGGAAAAATGTTACGTCTAAGTTTATCAGACATAGTGGCTGACCTTGGGGATGACAGAAATTACTCTCGGGTCTTTTTATCAAAGTGGAGACAATGGTAGAGCAGGGATTCAAACTCACAACCTCACAATTTTGAATCAAATTCTCTAACCACTAGACCACATGATTGTGAAATAACAAAATCGCAAAATAAATACATCTAAACTGAAGAGGTGGATGTTAGGAAATAGCAAAAATGCATTTGACCTACATGTATCATGGCTACTCCCTTTTTGCTTTCATCATAAATCACATTACAAGAAAATTATGCCGTGCCTATTGCGGTCATCTCATGGTTACAGCTGGTGTTTCTATTTATTAACACTGCTGTTTTTGCCACTTTTTCTCCCACAATCAGTGTCCATATGTGATATTTTGGATTATTAATGTATCATATAGATTTTGTTTTTATTTGTATTGAATTTCATTGCCCTTCATTTTCTCCTCAACAGGGAAGTGTTCTGGGCATATTGATTCATTTTCTTCAATGTGTAGATTTGCCATTATTGCCAATACACTGATGAATAAAATGAATAAATAAAAAGAGGGCAAAACATAAATGAGCAAGTTAATTAATTAAAAGTATGATTATTATTTCCAGCTTTTGCCAACTAGGATTAGAACGGAAAGAACGCAACATTGATTATTTATTTTATTTTTTGCAGGATTGAAAAGAAGACATCAGACAGAAAAATTGTGTGGAGATGTGTCACAGGATAGCAAGCGAATGAAATTAGAAGAAAAACCTAAACCAGGTAAGCTATAAAAATACAGTTTTCCTTCTCAAGATATCATTTGCATAAGAGTTCATCTAAGTCAAGATGTGTCAGTGTAACCATTGTTTGTATACTGTGAAGAAAATGACCGTTTGACTGTGAGATTTAAAGAAAATAAAAGCCCTCCCAAAAGTTGTTGAAAATTGGCATTTCACATAGACCTTTTTCATCCTTGAAATGGCCATAAAGTATTGATATTAGCTCTCCATCCTTGATTCTCTCCAAATCAAGATTAAAAGCATATCTCTTTAGTTAAGAAAATTTGCTGTGTAGACATAAGTAAAGAGAACTCTTAACAAGCGCAGCTGAATATATCCATATAAAAGCTGCGCTGTACAAATTAATGTTTATTATTATTATCCAAATTTCCTTCAAATGATTTTGATTCGGTTGTAAACCTGCAAGAAAAATGAGAGATGCATGTATTCTCATATTCCTTGACTGAGTGTATGCTTGTTACTGTGACCAATCCTTTAGAAGCAGCTTTTACTTCTAAATAGTTCACAAAGATAAATCAATCAAGAAAAGCCCAATTTTATATTTCCAGTGTCACTACTAATAATAAGTACATAGAACAAATTTGTAAACGAAAAGCAAAAAAATCATCAAAAGTTTAATTTTGGTCATTTCACAGCGCCAACCAACAGCTTCTTCCAGCGAGTCATCAATATCTTCACCCCTCGCAACCAGAGAGATAACGAGCTTCAGGGTCAAGGGACTTCAGTTACAACGTCCCAAGATCAAAATCGCCGCGACACGAGACAGAGCCAACGTCTGACCCAGAAAGGACCAGGGGCAGCACGACTCGCAAGGCATCGGACAAGTTCCAGGGTCAGAGAGCTGGCAGAGTTAAGGTCAACTCCAGGAAAAGGGCTCAAAGAATGTAGGGAATTGAATACTTTAGCTTCAGAGGATCTGGTGTCTCCAAGGTTTGGCATGGAGCTTGGTCCAATGGGTGAAGCAAGTGGAGCATCTAGAAGAAATACCAGATCAGGATTTACTACACTAGGGTGCAGTCATACAGGAAAGGAAGGTTCCTGTGCAGATGCCCAACCGTTGGGTCGAAGACGTACACCTAAGAAAGTTACCATTGAAGAGAACGAGGTAGTCTTCAAAGGACACAGACAAGTTCCACTCACACCAAGGTCAGCTGGACGAAGCAAGATGTTTGGTCGTCTCCACGCAAAGGTGTTCGGTAGCGAAGAGCCTCAAAGATCAACGCTTTCCCATCCGCTTGAGGATTTGGCCAAGGCATCGCCTGAACGCAGGAGAACCCCTACCAAAGCTAGACGTGGTCTTGGGAAGTCGCCAAATCAACGACAGAGGACATCCCCAAGGGTGGTGTCCTCTAGATCTCAAAGACAGCCACCGCGCAGTGGCTGGCTGTCCCCCTACTGCAAGCAGTACATGGTGAATCCATCTCTTCCGCCCAAAACCCAATCACCACCAAAGGCATCCCAGAAATCCTCAAAGGCCTCCCAGCAATCCTCAAAGGCCAGCCATCTTAGCCCACCAAGAAGTGCAACGCCGGACTTCGACTTCTTCCACCTGGAAAGTCCCATTCGAAGCTCGGTTGGCAACAAAGAGAATAGTCCAAGCAAAGCCTTCCAATTAGATGGCCAAATAAAAGCGGCGCCCTCGATAGACAGCCTGGAATCCACTCCGGATGGTGTCCTCTCTGTTCTTGGTGATACCAGCTCACAAGCTTGGAGAGAAATAAGGTAGGGATTTGTTACTTTCATTTCAATTTTTTTTAATGTCATAAATTTGAACGTGCATTGGAAAGTGAGAAAAATTAATTTTTTTTAATAAAAAAAAATCTATCTATAGGAAGTTTAGGAACCCATGATATGATAATGATATTGAATATCGACATTGTTACTCCAATGAAAAGACTGTTAGGTACATGATATATAGATTGTCTTTTACGTTATTTATTCATAGTATGACTGTTTTAAAAGTGACAATGCAAAGAGTAAAATTGTAATTTGCTTGACTAGTTGCATGTAATCTGTATTTATTTTGCATTGATAAATCCCCTCTGTCCGAAAGATACTCCACTCTGAATGAAAACAACAACTCATTGTTCAAGACCCCTTCACACCCGATGCATCTCAGACCCAAGCATTTCACACCAGGGATGTACAGTGCCAAAACACCTAAGAGTGAAGAGCGCCACCTACTGGCCTGGGAGAACCCAATGAATATGCCATCAGCCAGGCGGCTGGTTTGTAGGTAAGAAGTTCTCTTGGATAGGAATTGGATGTACTGAAATATGATTTCCTCATGGTGATGATACTTTTCTTGGGTTTATTTAGATATTTCATGAAAATTTATTTTCTGTCATCTCTTCTATTAAGTTGTAAAGGACTTTTTCAGTATTTGTTATTTGTGTTTGTAGTCTTTTGTGAATGTTATGTTCTTGCCTTGTTTTATGAAGGTGAGGGAACTTTCTTGAAAAATCTTGTACCCTAAGTGAAAGGCGTCCTATATCTTGGCGGCCACCCACCCTCTGTTTTTTCTGTCTTTATTTCTTTTATCAATCTAACTTTCTTCCTGTTTTCCAATCCCCCTTCTTCTCTTCCTCCTTACATGTATCTCTCTGTTTCTTCCTCTCTTTTTTTCAAGTCCCTCTGTGGCCCACATTTTTTTTAGATATGCAGTCTTCACTTTATCAGTAAAAGTTTTAGCTTGGGTTTATTTTATTCCCATATGCTACAAATTATGTGACTGAGAAAATCTTGCATGTTGTTTTAGTCTGCCTTTTCCCCCAATAACCCTCCTCAAATACTCAAACATTTGATAACAGATGTATATCTCAACCTAATCTATCCTGCTTTGATATATATGCCCCTTTCATGTACAAGCATAACTGCACCTCATTTACCAGTCATTCTTTTCTTATTTCTAGAATAAACAAGAATGATTTCCCTTCCCCCAGCACAATGGCAGGGATTAAAATCTACATTGTATTTGTTCTTTTGCCCCTGAGGGAACATCGGCACAAAGAGGGAGCCCTTTACCCCTATGGTTATTATTGTCATTCTATTTGACTAACTGTATTGGAGGGCGCGATGGGGTTTGGGAATGATTCATGTGCAAGTCCTTTCGGTTTGACATCTTTTTTAAGATGTCAACACAGCTTCCATTTTGTCCTCATGATAAGCTGATGGGGAATGAGATTTCAGGGTTTTTAAGGGAATAAAGGTTTAAAGGGACAGGTCGTTACTGATCTTGATCTATAATAAACTTTAAAGAACCTCTCCCTATCTCTGAAAAAAAATAATTACAGTTGCATTTTGTTTTTCATGAACAAAAATGATATTGTGCAGTAACTCGCATTGTATAACCAAGGCTTCAATTTTGAAAATTAAATGTTATTCATCCTTCTGTGTACATTATTACCAGTCAAGGCCCAGCAAAGTGTACTTTTTAAACAAAACCCTGAAATCTTCAACGAAACGGTGAAAAAATCCACTGGTATCACAGTGAAATGTATTAGACTTTGTATGAAGTCAACATTAAGCTCTGTGTTTCTTAATTGAAACCTAGAGCTGTATTATACTGCTCATTTTCAAACAATACTTTGATTTTACCGGAAAATCTTTCCTGGCGAATAACTTTTCTTTCGCCAAATGGTAAGAATAATGACCAAATTTTCTATTATTTTTGTGATAAAAATAGTCAATATTTTATTAGAGTTCGTTCTCAAAATTGATATTTCTTTTGTAAAGTATCAAACTCAAATCTGCAATCTCTTTTTTTTTAACACAATCCATTTGAGCCTAATATTGCTATTAGAATAGATAAGTTGAAAAATAAAGCCTTGTTCATCTTGTATCCAGAGTCACATCTTTTGTAAGAAAATTCTAATGTGCAAAACAAACAAGCTTGAAAATTTGAGTCACGGTAGAAAATTAATTATCGAACTGAATCAAGGATGTCGTTTAAATGCAGATGATACCTTAAGATCAAATAATTTATTTTGATGTACATATTTAAATAGGGAAACAGCTCCCCTGCCCCTACCCCATCCTTGTGCCGCCCCTGTGTCTTAACGACTGGAAGCGTCGTGTGTTCGAATCCCACAGCGGCCTAGCGTCCATAGGCAAGGTGTTAATCTACACTTTGCCACTCTCCTCCCAGGTGTTAAATGGGTATCCAGTAGGATGCGAAAGCCTACATGTAGTATGCCTAGCAATTGAGTCTGGGAACTCTTGTTGGAATGCTCCCCAGGGAGTGGAGAAAGTGCATACATTGTGTGCGGGCATGCCAGGATCCAATTAATAATAATAAGAATGTAAATTGCTTGAAAATAAAATATTAAGCACTACATGAAATCATGAATGTAACTATTATTAAAGAACAGTAGGTCATGTTTCCTTCCCCCCCCCCCTTTCCTAACTTCTCTCTCTCCCCCTTCCCCTTCTTACTCTCTAACCCTTCCATTTTTACAATTTCCCCCTTCTCCCCTCCCAGTGGACTATAGGTCCCGTCATACAAAGAGTTGCGATTGATCCAATCAACCACAACTATGGACGGCCAGCAACATCAACATCCAAGATGCCAATCTGTTCAAAATATTTTCTAGATATGATGTATATACATATATTCATCATTCTCTTGAAAAGTCAGTGTGATTATCTTTGTTAAGTATGGAGAATGTGCAAATTTCCTGCAGAAAAATGATGGTATGGATGGCTTTCCGTACAGTTGAGATTGATTGGATCAATCGTAACTCTCTGTAAGACTGGGCCCAGGTAGATAATGCATCAAATTAAATTCTCATATTAAAAGTTAACAGAGCTGAGGGCTTTGAGCTTCAAAAGAACCTCGCTCTCAGAACTAGCAAAGAGAGTGTTGCCTTATTGTGTGTATTAATCCAGCACTTAGCGGGGTCGTTGATTTCCCTCAATATAAGGCGCTTTTGAAAGAATTTGTTATTGTTCGGGGCACCGCTGGTTGACGCAAAGGGTCGGATTGCCCCTTGGGCTAGTCGGGGCTTTGGTAGAGATATATTGAATATTGGCAAGTGGGTTGAGAGAGAGAAAGAAGGGGGTACAGACTATAGAGGGGGTGCTTAGGGAGGGAAGGGGAGAGAGGGAGAAAGATGGCAATTTGTATTTGTTACAGAAATACATGTATGACAAAATACAAAGGGGAATCCAAAAAGTATGAAGAAATGCACACCTTGAACACATGAAAGTTATTTTATAAAATGATTGAGTAAATTATAATTTGTAGATCTAATGATATACAGTGTAGTACCTGTTTATGTATAATAATAGATATAAAGTACCTTGTAGCTTGTAGCAAAATTCGGTATTCCCACTGCAAAAGGATGGTAAAAAAAATTAGAGGTAATACAAATTATGATGGGAAATACTTTTTTTGGATATACAGAAATTTTATACTTGCAAAGGTTTAATAGCAGCTCTACTTTGAACACTTCCAGCTCAAGATCATGAATTACATGTATTATAGGTTTGTCATTACTGTTCTTACTACAAATGCTGGAACTTAGATTCTTCTTGCTATGTCAGGCAAACTCTGCAATGTATTAACTTTTGCAGAAACATACTTTGTGCTAAAAAAAGAAAAACCTTGGTCAATGATCCAATCTGTTGCCTTTGCCCTTAACCTACTTGTACATGCTAGGATATCTCCCCTTCCCCTTCTTTTTCCTTGCGTTTCTTTATGATGTAGATATGTTTGTTTTTGGATTCCTCAAAATTATGTTTTTACACAGAGCTCAGTACACAGTTGGTCTATCTTCATGTTCATGTACACATACATGCATTGCCAACTGATTTTTTTCCTTCTTCCGTGATATTTTCAAAGTTCTCCATGTTACAAAGTAGTTCCGTTCTTTGGATGGATTAGAACGCATGTTGTTCTTTTCTCTGCCTGATGTTATCTTAAAATCTACCTCTTTTCTTCCCGATTCTTTGTGAGGCAACATACTGATTAATCAGGTGTCAGCATTGAGGGCCCTGTTAGGACCTCAGGCTGTGTGCAGAAATAGAGACTCTGTTTTCTAGCCCCCACTCCCCCTCTCATTTCCTCTCTATGCCCCCCCCCCCACACCCCAATCCTAGAGACATGCAATTTTGCCTACTGTATGTATTTTGCGCTTTATATACATGTTCCATCTTTATTATTATTTTTGTTTTAGTTAAATAAATTGTTATCATTATTGTTATTATTGATATTGTTAATATTGTTGTTATTATTATTATTATCGTCATCATCATCATCTTCACCATCAATACCATCATCACCATCATCATCATCACCATCATCATCGTAGTTTGCTGTGCAAACCCTTCATTATAGGAGACTCGTCTGAATATATGCAGCCTAAGGTCCCTACCAAACACTTGTGTACAGAAGGTCCCTCTTGTTCAGGAATTGAAATAGCAAGGAATTGAAATAGCAATATTTATTTGTGCTAGCCTTATGTGAAGACCCACTTGTTGATAAAAGTTTTAATCAGGGTCAGCAGACTACCTGATCCTTCCATCTTTCCTTATTCTACTCTCTTTCCCTTTCTTTGCTTATCTATTTCTTCTATTTCTCCTTTTTGTCTCACCTGCATAGCAGAGTGAGACTATAGGCGCCGCTTTTCCGACGGCGGCGGCGGCGTCAACACCAAATCTTAACCTGAGGTTAAGTTTTTGAAATGACAGCATAACTTAGAAAGTATATGGACCTAGTTCATGAAACTTGGCCATAAGGTTAATCAAGTATTACTGAACATCCTGCCTGAGTTTCATGTCACATGACCAAGGTCAAAGGTCATTTAGGGTCAATGAACTTAGACCATGTTGGGGGAATCAACATCAAAATCTTAACCTAAGGTTAAGTTTTTGAAATGTCATCATAACTTAGAAAATATATGGACCTAGTTCATGAAACTTATACATAAGGTGAATCAAGTATCACTGAACATCCTGCATGAGTTTCACATCACATGACCAAGGTCAAAGGTCATTTAGGGTCAATGAACTTTGGCCGAATTGGGGGTATCTGTTGAATTACCATCATAACTTTGAAAGTTTATGGATCTGATTCATGAAACTTGGACATAATAGTAATCAAGTATTACTGAACATCCTGTGCAAGTTTCAGGTCACATGATCAAGGTCAAAGGTCATTTAGGGTCAATGAACTTTGGCCAAATTGGGGTATTTGTTGAATTACAGCCATAAATTTGAAAGTGTGTTGGTCTAGTTCATAAAACTTGGACATAATAGTAATCAAGTATCACTGAACATCCTGTGCGAGTTTCAGGTCACATGATCAAGGTCAAAGGTCATGTAAGGTCAAAGAACTTTGGCCACGTTGGGGGTATTTGTTGAATTGCCATCATATCTCTATAAGTGTATTGGTCTAGTTCATAAAACGTGGAAATAAGAGTAACCAAGTATCACTGAACATCTTGTGCGAGTTATAGTAGTTTTCAAAATCAGCACTGCTGCTATATTGAATCGCGTGATGCAGGTGAGACGGCCAGAGGCATTCCACTTGTTCTCTCTTCTCTCCCTAATTATTAATTTTTCATCTTTTCCTTATCCTTTCTTTTGTCTCTCACTCTGTTCCCTTTCTTTATCTCTCTCCCTCACTCTCCCAAACTCCTTTTCTCTCTTTTTTTTTTTTTCACTTGCCCTTTTCATAAATGTATGTTTAAATGCCAATACTGCTATCTTTTCAAACCCTCCTTTATAAACGTATCAGAATACCACAAGGCAATTCCATATGTGGGACCTTCATGAAATTTTCTGTCTCTGATTTCTTGTTCTTTGAACAATCTGTAAAGCTCTCAAGTGATCATGACTTGATCAGTTTATGAAGTGAAGTATAACTTGAGAAAAATGGGGGTCGGACGTACAAAAAGGTTGATTATTTTATGGAATTGCCCCACAGTGTTACTCTGTCTGACTCTCTCCCTCAACTTTTTTTCACTTCTTATTTGAGGATAGCGAGATACCCTTGCTGTTTTGTGCAACATGTACAAAATGGTGTAAGAAAGTGTACATTTTAACAGTGTTTTTTTTAACAAATTAATTTCTCCCTGTTCTTCTCCATCTCTACCTTTCTTTCTGTAGATCTGCTAAAGCTCAGCATTCCTTCAAGATGTTTCACACACCGACCCCACTTCGACAATCAAAGGTAGGCATAATGAACTTGTGTCTTGAATGTATCCAACAGCTAGTAGTCAAGGCTTCACATGTTTAATAAGATGTTAGATATCCAATTGAAACGGGTGTTAATACTTTACCCTTTTTGGGGCCTGTGATGGTTTCAGGAAACAAATCCTGCATTGAAATATGATGGGACCCACACCCATTTAAGACAAAGTAGCTGCAAATATCATGGTAGGCCTACAAGATAAGAAATTTCATAAGACAAAAAGCTTTCAGAAAATGAAACACAAAGAAAGTGCATATCACAACACTGTTAAACGACTAGGTTCTAACGTCTTGGTCTGAAAAATGGGATACAAATTCCATAAATTTCTATTTTGTCAGAAAAATGATTGTACTTGCGTATTCCTTTTATCATCAGGTACAATATTTAAAACACGCTTACACAGTATGTCTAAAATATGTCCAGTCATCTCTAACAATAAAGGGACTTGGAGATGCCCATTTTTACGAGTTTGACATGTCTTATTCGTGAATGAACATGAATAATAAAACGGACATGTACAAGTTTTATCATCTAATCAAGAGTATTTTTGCATGTATCTTAGTAAAAATAAAATGAATCTTAGTCTCAAAACCTATTTTGCAGGTGAACCAAATCATATACATGTAGTTCAAATGCACTTTTTATATCAGTAGGCGTGAATCCACTTGTCACCCTATCTCAGTCACTACCAGACCATCTTTTCCGACATTCTGAAAAGGGGAGCAAACATGGCTTTATCGCTTCCCAACAAACACTCTTTAAGTCAAGTCAACAGACGCAGAATTGGACAAATACTGCCGAAAATGCTCCCAAAATTGATACATTTATGGTGAATCTGGTCTCGTTTGGAGTTCATATTTGTATACCAAGTGGTGAATGTCTCTCTCATAGTTTACTGGAAATCTTGGCTTTGTTGGGAAGTAAATGTGTAAGCGGCTTTTCAGTCTTGTTTTTGTATGGTCTGGGCTTTTCTCTTTTCACATTGAAAGGGAATGAATAGGTTTTGTACACACGCATGTGATCCCGAATGAACTTTTTGCTTTTATGTGCTTTATGGTCTGATTCACACAAAATTTTATTGATTTTTTTTTTTACTGAAATAACCTGTTTCTTCTTTTCTCTGTGCAACTTTGTTCCTTCTTGCTTTTGTTCATTCCGTATACTCTGGTCATTGTCAAATATTTAGCACCAGAAGAACTATCCAGTAAAATGAAGACATTTTAGTTTATTTCCTAAGCATTAACTCTAAGTTGAATTAAGTCAATTTGGTCTCTCTCTCTCTTTTAATTAACTTACATTCTTTCTTCAGAACCAGTCCTCTTCTTGTGCCCCCATTTCTCTCCAATGACCTTCCTTGTCCTATTCCCCTGTCACATTTATATTCTTTATATCTTTCTTTAGCCTAAACACTACTCTGAATGGCCAAGTGAATTTACTAAACCATTTTTTTTTTTGTTCTTTTCTTTTTAAAAAGGCACAATAGTTCAAAGCATCTATGATACTAATTAATTTTCAACATACACGGAGAGGTAACACCTGGAAAAGCTTCTAAATTATTGTATTCTCCAGAACTCCATTTTCAAAGTAAACATTCTCGTAAACTCTTACAAGAAATTTTTACAAAAGTGTATTCTTTAGAACTCCATTCTAAAGTAAATATGCTCCTAAACTCTTACAAGAAAGTTTCCAAACGTGTATTCTTCATAGCTCCACTCTGAATTAAACAAACTCCCAAACTCTTTCAGGAAAGCTTCCAAAATTGTATCCTTCGGAACTCTGTGATGTTAAAATTCCCCTAAACTCTTAACAGGAAAGTTTCCAAAATTGTATCCTCCAGAACTCTACTCTCGGAATTCTCACTATCATTGTTACTTTGTAGCATTATATGTAACTTGCCCTAATTGGTGCTGCCTTAAAGGGAGTTCCATAATTGAATGATAATATTTGAACGTTCCAAAAAAATTACAGGCAACAACATTGGGCATGCAGGTGTCCAAATGCTTGTAAAGGGTAGAAAATCATCTCATAAATTTGATGAAAACACGAGCGTTTTATTATATTAGCGTCTTTAAAACATCATTATGAAAACATGAACCTGGGGGCCTCTTTCTTGAAGGCTCAGCCATATCTGATGAGGAGCTAGTCTAACGTTGAAGAAAAATATTATTTTGAAGGGTAGAAAACAGAACTGAATTTCATGTAGATGTTCTATTCAACAGTAAACTGCATGAAATTCTTCTTTTTGTAGTATCAGGTTTATTTTGCTTTCTTTGTTTGTGAATTTATTGTTTTTTATCATACTTCTGAAAACTTCATTGTCCTGTTGTAGTTGCAGACACTTTTTTTTAAAGCTAATGGCATTACCCCCCCCCTCAATGCCTTTGCAAAACTTTCATAATAATCGTTTATCCTGGTTACGGTTTCCCCTATCTCTCTCTCTCTCTCTCTCTCTTTTCAAAGAAATAGTTTCAGAAAGAAGATGAAAAACAAGGTACTGGCAGTCAGTTGAAAAGGAATGGGAGAATGAATATGGATAGGAATTTAAGAAGAGGGGTCTCAAAGATTAGATTAAAATAGAGAGAGAGGGATATTAAAATAAAAGTACATACACCTGGGGTCCGTTGCAGAAAGAGTTGCGTTTAAACGCAACTTTCGCAAGTAAAAAAATCAATCACAAGTCCAAAATGCGCGCTGTTGATTGGTTGAAAATCAAGTTGCGCATGATTTTTAGAGTTGCGTTTGATTGCAACTCTTTCTGCGACAGGCCCCAGTTTGATGAATTAAGACAAGTGAGGGGGTGTGATACAAAAATGAACATGCAAGAGAGGATAGAAAGAGAATTAAAGGAGAGAGTGGGAGAGAAATGTGAAGACATGCACATAAAACTATTAATGATACTTCAATGTAGTAGGGTTTTTTCAAAAATAAAAAGGGAGAGCAAATGCAGTATAAAAGTAGGAACCATCAGTTGTAGTGGAAAGCAAAATGAGAAGGAGAGAGCGAAGGGGGCTAAGAAATGCATGCATACGGTAAAAGTGGTATAAATGGTTTAATAACTGTTGATAATTATGACAGACAGAGATGGCATAAAAAAAGAGCAGTGAAATTAGCTTGTTAAATCCGCTAACCTAATAAGTAAATACATCGGACTAGACATCTTCACTCTATACATAGAACAAACTTCAGATGTGAAGTGGCATTGAACACCTAAAAGCATTTTGTCACCTAAATGGATGTTCTAAGGTATCGTGAATACCAAGATAAGTACAAAAAGCAAACAAAGGCTGACCGTTTCTCGGGACCAGCAGCAAGATTTTTCAGTTTGATTGGGATATTGTTGGTCAGTGCTCACCCCTTGAGGGTGATATCCAAATTCTCTTTTATTGAATCGTTGAAAAATAGTTTCCTCCGCAGGAATGGAGGGGTGTTTGTCTGCAAGGTAGAGACCCCTTGAGCTAATAACGGGTGTCCCAACTTCTTGGCTTTGTCCCTCCTTATTCACAAAAAGGCATTTAACTCTGGATTGAATGCGCACTAAGAAGGGGATTATTTATAACTGGCAAATGATGTCGAAGCCACAAAGGGGAACATCAATCAATTAACGTCCTAATTGAATGGGAGGGAATTATCTCCAAAACAGGAATTACCAAGTTTGTGTATTTATTGTAGAAGTTGGACAAAGATTTGTAGATATTATTTTGAGGTAATCTGTTTGCCTGGTATGGAATTGCTCGAAATTCAGTATTGACCTAGAATTTATGCATACGACTTGTATCTCTCTTTTGAAAATCAGTTGATTACATGTATTCCCATTTCTAGTCGAAGTATTTCCTTCATTTTGGTCATTCCATAGTTTGTCCTTTTTCTGAATGGTTTGAGCTAAATGCAAATCAACAAGTGCAGATAAGCAATATGACCAAAAAGTAATACAGTGCTCTGTTTTGTAGAGAAGGTAACTTTGAAACTACCTCCTTCCTAGCCCAATAGGGACAAAATGTTTCATCAAACGATTCTTTGAAAACTACACAAGATGTGATCACTTGTTTCAAAATTCAAATATGCTGTCAGATTTTATGTTGGCCCAGGTCAGGGTAGAGAATATGTAAATTGTCTATGTACTCCAATTTTGCTATTAGTTATTAATTGGTTCTGGCATTTGTTTATTGATATTTTTCTTCAATGTTGCACAGAGGCTATAGAGCAAAATGCTGAAAGGCACAACTGACTTAGTGGATACATGTGGGCAATTCCATGGAAAATGTTCACTTTAGAGAAAAAATGAAGTTTAAGATTTAACTTAAGCAGTCAAATTTTCTTAAAAAGTAATCTATAAAGTTTCAATTTCCAATAGAAAAATCGCAATATTGATAACATTTTTTAGTTTTTTCCACCATCAAAAAAATAGAATAGTAAATTGCAAAATCTAAAAAATGTGGCTATTTTTAAACAATTCATCTTTCCTGTCTCTATAATAAAAGCAAATAAGGTCCCAGAGGTCTCTTTTAACTTTTGAATAGTTGATTAATGTTTACATCAACAGAAAATCATCGTTTAATTTTATGCCATTCATCAATTTTAGAGAAATCGATCTTCAGATTTGTGTAATTTCTTTATCATTATCAGTGTCATGTCCGTTACGTTTTTCACTTAAAGTTTTCACAGCTTACAGGAAATTTGTCTGAAGGTACTGCAGATTCAGATTCTATGTTAGAATTAAACCCCCTACCATGTGTAGCAATCATTTTCCCTTACCACTTTTCATTTTCATAAAAATGGCGTAACGGACATGACACTTCGCGTAACAGACATGACGCCTTATATATGACAAAAGGCAGCACTCACGAAAACAAAATATTAGGCTCAGTGTCACAGACTGAGGGAAGTCTCAATTGCTTGAGGATAGCTGGATGTAATAACTTCTAGAATCTGCATGTCATTCAAGCTATTTTTAGAAGTTGGTTAATGATGAAAGTTCAGCTCTTGTTCTGGTGTATTTTCTGAGAATTAACGGTATGCCACATAATATTGGATAAGATGCAGCTAGATCTGGCAACATACTCGGATCACAATCTGTATCATTTGTGTTTGAACAATACAATTGATTATCCTAGGTGTTTGCACTGACAGTTTGGAGCATGATAAAATTCCAACTTGTGAATTCATGAGATCATTGATGATATTGCTTCAAAGTATCTGACTTTCACCAACCTCAACTTCTTCAGTGATGGCACGGGCTCAGATTTAAAAACAAGTTTGTATTCAGATATCTGTGTTACATGATGTAGCTCTATGAATCCATGAATCTACAGTGGCACTTATTTGCAATATCACAATGCAAAGGGGCTGTGGAAGGAATGTGGCGCGATCAATAAATTATGTCATAGTATTTTGGTCAGCCATAATCACGATTTGAATGATGTATCTTCATTTGTACACAAGCAGCGCAGACAATGCAACGAAATTAGATACAGCCACATTTGTCAGCAAGCAAGATCGTAAGATTTAGAACATCCAAGATTTGATGAAAGGATGATTATACTTAGGATGATATTTATTTTGAATGAAAAAATCTCAGAAGCGATTTATATACAAACATTCCAATTACCTTTCAACTAATACATAATCGATAATGAAAGACTAGTTTCCAGGTACTGCTATTAAATTTTAAAATACTTTTTAATATCATTTTTTTTTCTTAAAACTGACATTACTACTAGTACATATTCTTTATCATAAAATACATTTCATAATATGTTCATCTTGGATTTATACAGGTCTGGTACATTTTGTTTTCTTCTCACAAAAAATGAGATTTGGTCTTCTTAGTGTCGTAATGGTACTATAAGCATTGTATTCTATATAAAATTATCATGTAGGCTATTAAATTAATAATACCTGACAATAATATCTACATGTTTTTCTTAAGAATGTTAGTAAAGGTACTTTGCTGTTACATAATTACATTCATTATTCATATTTCTTTCATTTTGAAACTAAGAAGTGTTGATGAAGTTCACTTCGTAAGGGTGTCATGTCCGTTACGCTAGTGTATATTGCCAAATTGTAAGCCATGAATAAAAAATAATCTTTACTATCAACTTTTTCTCTTTTTATTAGGTGTGGCGGATGGTAGTAACTGGAAAATACTCATTAACTGTTGTTAACTGGTGTAAAAGAAATTTTTTTAAATATTTTTTTGTTTTATAAATATTATACGAAAAAGCCCCTCTCTCAAATTGCAAAATAATTGGAGATATTACAGATTACCAGTTATGATGTGTGTCTCAAACCTTTAGCCTTAACATGCAAACAATTAGACTTGTACCATATCTTTATATTAAATAATTATATTCGCTTACAAAAAGTGGACGAAACTGTCATGTCCGTTACGCTTCGTGTGTCATGTCCGTTACGCTACATTTTGAGCTATGAATACAGAATGCACTGCAAAACTGTTGTTAAACACCATTTTATGGATAGAGAATGATCTTAAGGTTAAATTAACACCAACATCGGGTGCATGCAATCTAAGAATTCACAGGAATTTTGATAAGCAATAGGAGGTAAAATGCTTCGTCCATTTTGTGTCATGTCCGTTACGCTCACAAAGAGTACAATTTCTCTGCAACTGTTCAACGAAACGATTTGTAATTTCATGTGTATGTAACTGATACTTAAATGTGTCTGATAAGCTCAGTAACAATTATCAAAAGACTGCTAATTCTACTGTATAAACCTTTGAATCACAAAAATTTGTCTGAACGTCATGTCCGTTACGCTGGAATTGACCATGTACAAGGTCATACATTTGCAATATCAGCTGAAAGTTGCAAAATACAAATGTTTTGGTTAAAACAGAAATGTAAAAACTGTCCCTAGCAGCGATTTGAATGTATTGATTTCTAGTACAGTCAAAATCTCTTTAACTTTCAAAAAAATACTTTGGCTCAAATTGTGCACGCTATGCATTGGGCTAGTTATTCATAAATTCAAGCTAAATTCTACATTACAACCAACTATATAAAACACCCAACGGCTCTAGCATTTGCCATACCCTACCAAAATGCCTCTTTTGTCACAGGGCACCAAGGCGCAAGTTAAGTCAATCTTATCTGGAACTCTGATTGATATTAGAGTTTTCATCAAGTGACTGCTCTATTTGGCAGACTGCCTGGCTGGCGGTAGTTTTGGGGACGTGTGAGTTTTTGGTCCAATTATGACCTCTATGTGAAATGAATAAATAAAGACAGGTCTTGTGGTTGTGTGTACTTTTGGTGTTTCACTGAAAGAGAATTGTTATTTGTGAGCTTTTGACCCATGATCTGACAGATGTAGACCTTTATTTTTTTCTAAGGTGTCAAATGCTTGTTCTATTTGCAATAGTAGACTTTAATTGCTTTCCTTCTTCAATTATGCCCTCGATTCTTTCTTCTTAATTATTTAAGGTAGGGAGTATTTCATTGAGAACAAAGCAATCAAATGTCTATTATGTACCTAGGTTTTTGAAAGAGGTGATATATTATTACCAGAATAGATCATTTCTTATTGGGTTCAAGCCCCACTGACTTAGGTTGTGTATCTGTCTGTTTTATTTTGATACTCAGCCCAGATGATGAGAATTAGATGGGAAACTGGCATTGGCATTTTTGTCTCTGCATGTCTGCTGGTATTTTTGATAAGTCATTGACCTGAATAATTATGCAATGTTAAGGCTTCTGAGCACAGAATTGTTACATTGCAGCTAGTACATTGAAACTGGCATTCATTCCTGCTGTATTCACCGGTAGGTTTTCCATCTTCAAGTTCAATAATCTCTTTGCCCCCTTTTCCTTTTTTTTTATTTTGGGAGGTATTTTTATCTCCTACCAGCTGAGATTATTAAGCTAAGCATCTTAGATGAATGTACTCTTGCAATCCATAAAGGTTACTCAAATTCAAGTTTATTTTCCAAAAATCTGGTGCTACACTCTGCATTTATGAAAGAAAACAAATAATAAAACTCCACATAATAAGAAACCCTTGACCGCAACCGACGCTGTGAATTAGAGTTTGTTATTTGTGGTAAAAACTTCACAAAAGTGGTGTTTCTTGGCGTTCCAGATCTAGGGGATAATCCGAAATGTGATATGAGCAAAAATGAAAATTGTATAATAGGCCTATTCTTATTTGTTTGTGTGGCGAAAGGGTAACGTCTGCATGGTTTAAATTGTGGATTGGTTTGTGATTGATTTGAAGTTTTGATGGTTCTCTCTACTGAATCAACACAATCTTATTTCCTTTTTATGTAGGAAGTTCATTTGTTTGGGGAAGCATGGTGTTTGGTGAGAAACAGACTTCGGGGCGATAAAAGCAGTAGTCCATGATTCCTTTGTGTGCATAGTATTTAAATAATTTTTTAATCGTTGTTATTTGCTTGAAGAGTACATAGACCAGATGTCCATCCACATTTAATGAAGTTTTAATTTGAACTATTATGCAATGTGGACAAAAAAAGGGATATTTATTGATCAATATTTGACTTCAGGGCCCCGTATTACAAAGAGATACCATTGATCCGATCAATCGTAGCTCTATGGAAATCCATCACATATTTTTTTTCTACGAAAATTGTTCACAATGTCCTTTGTATGCAAAAGAAGCGCACTTATTTTCAAGAAAACAATGAATGCATGAATATACATCATAGGGGCTATTCCACGGTTACTTACGTTACATTTGGAGACACCTTGACTCATACTTGGAGCTGTAGCTCCATTATTATTGATAGGAACTAAACATCTCCTTATCACAACAAAGTACACAGTCTGACTATCCTTTGTATAAAAAAAACTTGGGAAATTTTATTATGCTCCTGGCAAATCTTTGAAATGTGTCGGTTACTCACGTTACATGATTTGGACATGCATAAAATGAAAAGTCGACTTAAGTGAAAAGTGTCCTCATACAAGGCTTTTATGAAAGTTGATTATATCAATTTCAAAGAAGTATATTAGGGAGACAAACTTTGTATATAATTAAAAAAATAAAGAACACAAGGTTTTTACTAGGGGTGCAGATAAAGTGGTTACTCACGTTACGGTTACTCACGTTACATTTTGTCCATGTATGGTTAACAACAAAAATGTCACTAAAAATTCAATAATGTGTGTAAAATTCATTGCTAGGAACACCAAAAAGAGTTTTTATACCAAAAATTGGAACAATTGGAGCTTTATTTAGGGAGTAAGAGGGAAAAGTATGATTTCGCTTACTAATTTTGCATAAATTAGCATAATCATGTAATACCAATTTGCATGAAATAAATTACTGTACAGTTTTGTAGATAATGTCCAAGACAACCTGTGTGCAAATTTTCGATATGATCGCGTGGCCAATGGCCGAGATCTCAAGGGGGGCCTGGGAGCCCCCCACCCCCCCCCACCCCCCCCCCCCCCCCCCCGGCCATATCAACTCCCAAAATACCCCGGCCTTACAGGTAGGGGCCTTCAATGTATTGTTCGAACACTCTTTAAAGTTTGTTTAATCGAAACTTTTAAGTCTTACTAATGCACTCTCACATTGTGAATACTTCTACTAGTATTCAATTTTTTGTGTGATTGTACATGTATGACCACTGATATTTTGATGACAAAAGAGTCACATCAAAGAGGTGTACCCTCATTTTGCTTTTAATTAATCAAAAATAATTTCACAACTCACCATGAGACTTAAAACTTGACATCCCACAGAAAATATTACCTTACTGCATAATTTTTACTGGTTACTCACATTACATGATGGTTACACACGTTACACAGTTACTCACGTTACAGTTTTTCTTCATCATTTTTATAAAAAATTGTATTTTTTAATGATTTTGATAGTCATCACCGTGTTAAAGATTGTTTGAAGGAAGAGAATTTGAAATCCCACCAATTAACTGCGCAGAATTTTTCGCTCAGAAAACAAAGTTTTTTTGGTTACTCACGTTACATCACCTGAGCAGGTTGCAATATTTTTTTTTAATGAGTACTACAAATTCACTTGAAAAGCTGTTGTGTATTTTAAGTAATTTGACTCTTCTAAACTTCAAAAATATATAAAGCGGGATGATGTTTCAATAACAAAATGGTAATAAGGCATATTTCATTTTTCACTATTTTTCTTGTATTTTGGTACAGAATGGAAGACACAACTTTTGACCATTTTTTTCCAAAGTATACATATGAAAATAAACTTTTTATTTTTTCTTCCTGAAACTATCATGTATGAAGGACTTAAAGTATTTAAAAATTCAAGAAAATATTGAATTTGATTTTTTAAGCTCATGTCCACCAACCTATGGAACTGCCCATAGCTAGAAAATATTTTGAACAAACATGCATAATGGATGTTGACATTGCTGGCCGTCCATAGTTACGATTGATCGCATCAATCAGTTTGGGGCCCTGAACTCTTGTATGTCTGAACTTTTCAATGTAGTGTCTTTTCCATCAGTCTATTTCCATCTTCTTTAATCATTTTTTCCCTATATTGCCCCCATCCCCCCTCCCCCTCTCTCTGTCTTTCTCTCTCTATCTCTCTCTACTAGGTCCTGGACCTTCAACAGAGTCCCAACCTATCTAGTCCAGAGGTAGAGTTGACCACGCTGAGCTTTGCTTCACCGTCTGCTACCCTCAATCTCAGCGGAATGAATCTACGATTTGAAAGGATTTCTAATCTCTCTCTCTCTCTCTTTAGGTCCTGGACCTTCAACAGAGTCCCAACCTATCTAGTCCAGAGGTAGAGTTGACCACACTGAGCTTTGCTTCATGTCTGCTACCCTCAATCTCAGCGGAATGGAAAATAGACAATTAAATCGGATTTGTAATCTCTCTCTCCCTCTCTCTAGGTCCTGGACCTTCATCAGAGTCCCAACCTATCTAGTCCAGAGGTAGAGTTGACCACCCTGAGCTTTGCTTCACCTTCTGCAACCCTTAATCTCAGCGGAATGAACTTAGACGATTAACAAGGTTATCTGTCAAAGGACTCCGTGCATGCAATATAGGTGAATCTGTATTATATTCAATAATGATAATAATAAAAAAATGCATTTACGTAGAGATGCTATACACAGAAAACTACATTGTCATAGAATGGTTCATTTAGTCTACCATCACTTTACATGCCTAAACTGTTTATTATAATTTGACAAAGTGCAGATAAATTAGTACACAGTGTAGAAATTAGACCATCTAGCATTAGACTAAATAACAATTAGACTGAGTGGGTATTAGACCAATTGTAGCATTTGACTCACTTATCATTGACCAAATAGGTTTAGCCCATGCAGTATTAGACAGTGTATTGAAGAAATAGACCAGCTGCTTTTAGACCAAGTGAAGATGAACAAAGCTAGGTTATTTACAAAGCAGGGTTCCAGGTAGAAAAAGGACTCTAGATTATCCACACTCCAAAACTTCACTCATAGCTGATAGTTTTTACCTAACTACTAAGTTTATGCCTGTAATATAGTTGCTACATACATGTATTAATCTGTTGAATAATACCTCAAAATGCTTTTAATTTTTTTAAGTATAACATCAGTATTTCAAACATTCCTGCTTTACCTTTTACATGAGAAAAAAGAATAGAAAAATGTGTCCGATTTAAGAAAAGGTTCTAGAATTTTATTGTTTAAAAAAAATGATTTACATGTAGCTGTATTATACATTTTTAATGAATAGATTATATCTTTCGTTTTTTGTACCTTTCATAATTTGAAATATAATTTTGACCATTAAAAAAAATATCTTCATTACATGCTTAATATTTCTAAAGAAAAATATTAACATTTTTATGTATTTAACCAAGTTGTCACATGTATTTTCTAAACAAATTTGTATACTTTTAAAAATATATCTTCTTTTTAGATAGAAAATCTTCTTATTTGACTATTTTAGAATATGCTTATTTCAGTGCAATGACATTTTTTTTAAGTATCACCAATGTGCAAATTAAGGATTATTTTATTACGAATATGTGTATATTGGGCTGTAGCTTTACTTGTTTGTATAGTAATGTGCACTTTCTAACTTGAGAGGGAAGAAATATCTACAAAGAATAATATGTATGTTTATGTAATTTTCATAACCACCATTATCAGTATATATGCACTTCATATGAACGAATTTCATACATACACAGAATAAACCTAATGTGGAAGAGAATCTCATGTCCAATGCCATTATTCTGTGAGAAATGTTATTGAAACCAATCAACATAAAATTATATAAATCGATTTCTTTTATTCATCACTTTGTTGGGAAAATTGTACATTAAATGAAATGATACAATACGCCCAGGACCCTTATGTAGGAGATACCGCGGGGCAATAAAATTCAATACAAAAGAAAAAAAATCTTACAATATAAAAAAAAAATATTGAAATATTACATATTGTATTTAAATAAGGAAATTATACAATACGGCCAGGACACTACCCTATGAAGGAGAAAACAAAGGGCAAAAAAATCAATACAAAAGAAAAAATCTTAGAATATAAAACAATAAAATATTGAAATGTCACATATTGAATTTAAAAAAAGTTTGAATTGTTACAAGATAATAGATGTAGCTAAGGGTTTTCATTGAGTGTAACTACAGTTTATGTGCTATCCAAAATTTCTTTATTGATGCAAAAATTATCTTTTTATTCTAGTAGTACCTTTAATATAACATATACATGTACTAACATAGATGATTTTGTTTCTTATTCTAAATTAATTGAATTTAACTTTGAATTTTCAGGAAAATTTGTCATTGTATAGAATTATCAAATTATCATGATTTTGTCCATATTGTAACCTGTACACGTTGGGTCTCAAACATGAAAAGAAATATGTAACATCAAATTATTGACCTATCTGTTAAAAAAAAAGTATTATCAATGTAATGTTGAGAGTACTGGCATTCCCATATTTTATACAATACAATTGATAATACCCTGACATCTCATATAGGCATGATAGGTGTTGTATCATTGTGATCATGCTCATACATTTTCCAAATATATTATAAAATGATTTCATGATAATTTGCATGAGAACCACGATTGTTTTGCCATGTAAAGTTACAGCAGGAAATCAGACGATTCAATGTTAATTATGAAATCAACATACATGATTAATATATAATTATCTTTCTAAAAAAAGTATAAAAGGGTAACCAATTGGCCATGCTTAAAGAAACAAACTTGATAATAACCGCAGCAGGATTATTTCTTTAATTTTTCATTTTATGCTCCAAGGTTTTGTAGTTTATAGTAGTTTATAACATTCATGAATAACGAGTTAAATATGTATGTTATATGTGCGCGTACCTTTTTTTTTGTATTACTACACATACATTGTAACATGACACAAAATGAAATGCAATTGAAAATTTTCATGTACACTTTGCTTATTTCTGTTGCTTGTTTCGCTGAATGAAATACAATTCAACAATCAGAAACTCACGATGCTTGTTCTTATTGTTCATTTTATTTCAAGTCATGACTCCACCCTTCACCTCAATCTACTATATATTTTGTAATCATTAATATCAGCATACCTCTCCGACATGAAAATTTTAAAGAAGTTTTAATGTTGGAATGCTATATTATAATAAAAGGAACACAAAAAATCCACCATTTCTACACAGTAATTACAAAACTTGACCAAAACTTTTACTCGTTGGTGTAGCGTGTAATTTTAGCACCTCGGGTGTGATCCTCGAGCGACACCAACTGGTCTTCATTTTAACACCCAAGACTTTGAGTGTTTTCTTTATTACACCCTCCCATTCTGACACTATTTATTTATCCAGGATTAATTGCTTGAAATATATTTGGAGTAAAATTGTTGATTGGTCTAAACCCGCTTTGTCTACTTCCCCTCTGGTCTCATCCCACATGTTCTAATCCTACTTCGTCTCTCGCTACATTGGCCAATTTGTCTAATTTCCAGTTAGGCTGCAACAATTCGTCTAATACCCCCTTGGTCTAATGTTTGGTATGTTGGTATTCTTTCAAAATTTGTCTTAATTGCATCCTCAAAAATAAGATTTGGAGGAAATGCCTCGGTACCTAGCCGATTGGTCTACACACCCACTTCGTCTAATTTCTGTTTCGTCTAATCATACTTTATGAACATCTACATGTACCTGGTCTGATTGCCACTTAGCCCAATGGCCATTATGTTTAATTTCCAATTAGGCTACATCCATTTCGTCTAATATCCACTTGGTCTAACGTTTGGTATGTTGGTATTCTCGTGCCATATTTGTCTCTATTCCATCCTCACGATGTGACTGCTTCTATTTCATTTCCTGAGGAATGCTCAAAAAATAGATTTGAAGGTATACCCTCGACCGTGACCCTCTTTTATCCTACTTTCCTCGGCTCTCTCTCTCCACAAGCTCGTAAATCTTTGAAGTTTTCCTCAGCTTCGTTTGAAATCCAAACATCTCCATTGTTTTGTTTCCAAACACTGGATGCCCAAAATCCCACGCACGAAAACTGGACAAAATCCGAGGCAGGAGAAACTGGTTTCCCCTTCTCCGAAGTTTTTAAAGGGTCTGGAAGCTTTTAAAGCGCCGTATAAATGATGACACGGTGATAAAATTTACCTTGCCATTTTCAGCTTGATAGCGTTGTGTCGACATGACGAGATGCGTTATCTTGCCAAGTCGACTTATAGATCCCTATTAGAGAGCTTTCGCAACCATGACGCAGAACGCTCTCGGGAGCATAGAGAATCTATTGTGAAATGCCCTCCCTTCATGACAATGGAGTCTTTGTCGAGGGTTGGTGAATCGAAACGGCAGTTTCGTCCTGGACTCGGGACAAACGAAATAAATCATTTGCAATTTTTCGTCAGCTCCGAAAAGCAGAACGAAACAGCCGTTCCGGTTCTTCAATTTTCGACAAAGACCTCCTACATTTTCATTGTGATTTGATTTGCATTTAAATGGATTTACTTTGTTCTACGATTCGTTCTTCGTCGCGGTGCCTAAACTCCCAGCCTATTATGTTGACTGCCGAGATACATCTTGCCTAGTCGACAGAAAGGTGTAAGTCGTCATGTTGAGATACTGGGCTGATAACGTATAACTCGCCATGACGATGTATAAATTTTAGAAGTCGATATGGCGCCATAATGCATCGCATTGTGTCGACATAGTGAAATGGCAAGGTAAATAATCTCAATCATGTCGATATAATTATGACATTAAGTCGAAGTGGCGAGGTATTAATATATCTCATGTCGACATAATTATGATATTACTGTAAGTGGAAGTGGCAAGTTAAAATATCACGCCATGTCGACATAACTATGATATTAAGTGGAAGTGGCAAGTTTAAATTATCACGCCATGTCGACATAATTATGATATTAAGTCTACATGTAAAGATCTAATAATCTTGCCATCTCGTCAAGTGCATGACACTTTAAACCTTCATCAGAAATACGGAAATGAGGGTATTCGTCTTTACGCATATCGATGGTATTACGAAAGAAAACATATTGACTGCTTCGAATGGACGACTTAATTCAGGAAGCACCTAGATAATTAACATCACTGATGTATTGAAGAGAACTGGAGGGAGAGGGATAGGCGGGAACCTGTAACTTTCGCCCCAAAATGTTTTATTATGAGGGGCGTATAATGAGCCGAAATGTTATGAGGGCACAATATGGTAATTTAGCAAAATGTATATTTAAAATGACACGAGCAAAGCGAGCGAGCAAAATTTGTGACCTTTTCAAAATCAAAATCCAAGTCTGTGATAGATTTTGACATGAAATTTACATATTTCACCCTTTTCATAACTTTCCTGTCCTTTTCCACCTCCTTTGTTTTTACTGGTAGTGGAACGATAGGTTGAATAGTGAAGTTGGTTTCACGGTACACCATGTATCTTACTTGGGCAAATGTTGGTCCTGAAAAGGACCACCCAAACTCGACGTTTCGACAAGTGTGCTCTTGTCGTCTTTAGGAGAATGGAGATGAATTTTCCCAAACACCCCCCCCCCCTCTCCATCTAGGCATATACGTCAGTGGAGCACACGTAATAGTAAATCGAGGTAAATTATCATGCATTGCTCATTACATTATCTTCCTGGTAAATGGCGTCAACGTCACTTGCCGGTTATTCGAAGAAGTTCTGATAATACAGCTGAATTTGAAATGCCTATTTACAAATTCTTCATATGAAGAATGAAAAGTGTTTATTCCATTCGTGATGGTGCGAACATGGTTTGTATTTTCGTCTCCAGAGAAGTGCTACTAAACTTTTATGAGAGCCCCATTCACCACTGTTCACAAAAAAAGATTAACTCTTCTATCCATTGGTAACTTCTATAAAATCCTCGATTTTGATTGGCTGCCGAGTCCTGTTAAAGTTGTTACCATTGGATGGCGAGGTTACTGTATGTTAGGTGGTGATTTTTTATCTGATTGCTAAGAGAGCAAGAATGCTTGTTAGCAAGCAACCAGAGGACCGACGGCTTAAGGTCCTCTACGAGTGACCTGGTAATGAGGATAAATGCCTTACCAAGGGCACTAGCGCACCAAATAGGAATCGAACCCGGGTCACCGGAATCTGAAACTCCCGCTCCTTCTAATTGTGTAATGGGGCGCCGAATAGAGTGAAATATGAAAAGTTAGGGACGGACAATCGGAGCTTTAGAAAAGAATCAGTCAAAAGGGGGGAAGTTATTTAAAAGGTGTAATCACTGGACAAATAAAGCAAATTTGAAAGTTGAAACTATCCAAATAAAAATACAGAAAGAAATCAAACATTAACGCGTTCTCAGTTGAAATGTATAAAAACTTGATAGGATTAATTCGTTTGAGTCAGACATCATCAGCTTCTATCGATACTTTCGGTTTCTTTGGAACTTTCGTCACCCGAACTCTTATTAAATACTTATTAGAAGTTTTATTGTTCGCGGCTTCCCCTTCCCGCCGCCCACATAACCCACTTTTTTCATTCAATGTCAGTGTCTTATAAACTTGGCCAAATGAGTCAACTGCACTTCTGCTTAACATGATTTCCGATTTAATTCCATTTCCCAGCCGTCTTAGACTCATTTCTTCTATTCTTCTCGGTTCTATTTTGCTAACTTTAACTGACATTTTCACTTTTTTAATATTTCCTAAATAATAACTCCTCGCCGCGTCTGTAAATAAACCGAAGTATATGAAGAATAAGATTGAAGTTGCACAATCTCTATCCACAAATCCCACAATTATATTCCTATATCTTATTCGTCTATTTACCTATGCTGTCAGTCAAGTATCAATACGGTTTTAGGAGTAACAGTTACCGGAGAGTTGGCGGTTCATGCCACTTTTGTTCTCTGTTACCCTCTTAAGCTGGGCTCAAAGAGGTCCGGATGTTTTTAAAGCGGCAAGGGTCTTACACTTTGTAACCATGTAGCGAAATGTCGCCCTTCTTTAACCGATATTTGTCATTGGTGTTGTTGCCCCCCCCCCCCCTCTTTCTCTCACTCCTTCTATTTCCCTCATCTCTCTCTCTCACACATCATACACATACACCCACTCACCCCACACATACATTTCACACACTCTTTATATATTTATAAATCTCTCTCCTTTCTAATACACCTTTATGGGTGACCCTTTGCATTTCATATATCTTTCTCCTGACCCATTCTTTTCTTTCATTTCCACTTTCGTTTTGCTTAATTTTAAGAAAATAAATTATTCGCAAATTCGTGCAATTACATGTATGGATTGCCTTGGTTATAAAGGCACACCATGGTAAAATATATTTGAAACAATATGTAATGACATCACAGAAGGATAGGAGACACCTTTAGATATAATACCGACAATATTTTTTTCTTCGAGAACCTACTTCATGCATAGAGAAAGACGAATCCCACAGTTACAAAAAAGATGTCATTCTTTTGGTTAGGTCTTCACGACCTTGATTATATATTCCTCTTTTTCCCCATTTTTGTATGTACTAATACCCCGGTTGATCATTTATAAATGGCGCAGCGGGATACGTCAGGTGGGGCATTATTACCCGTCTTTTAGCCCGGACCGCCCCCTGCATTCAGGCGACAATACCACACTTGACGCGTGAAAATTACCGAGGATAGGCACAAAACCTTATCCGATGTTTGTTCCTCCCAAAATTTCGTGTATCATCCACCCCCCCCCCCCCCCCCACATACAGGGACATGGCCTGGGGGGAGGGGTGTCCGCCCCTGTTATCAACATTATAAATGAGCGAAAGAAGAGTAAGAACATGAAGAAGGAACGCGAAGAAAAGGATATTTTGGAGGAGGATTGGGTTTGGAAACAATGAAATATCGCTTCATAAATAATTTTAAGCTTCTACCAACCTTATCCCTTCATAATTTAGAGGGACACTGACGTCACAGTTAGGTTATCCTCACCCCCCCCCCTCCCTCACACAATCCGGTATAAAAAATAACTTGGCGCAATCTGGGGAAAGTGGTGCAATGGGGAGTAGGCGGTCATACGTTTTGTAAGTATATAATACACAGGTAAAGGGAGGACATAAAATATGCATGCAATTCAGCTTGCTATTAGTAATCACTTTATATAATCATTTGTAATTTTTTGTAATTGACTTTGATTTTTTTTAATAAAAAAAGAATTAAAAAAAAACTTGCTATAATACCCAAATATGTTAAGAAAATTATTGCATTATGCTTCTTTCTTTTTTTGGTTTAAAAATGGGGGTGGAGATCCTTTCCTATTTAAAATCCCTCATTCTGTTTCCTTCATCGAGTAGTCAGCAAGAAAACCTGATCAACATAAGTTTTCGATTTTCAAGTGATATAGTTGAAAGAAAATTCGCTTCCCCTCGGGTCTAGCCAATCGTTGTCGTTATTTTGTTGTACCTTTCGTGATCAAAGGAAAGAAACAGTTTGAATGTATATAATTCCTAAAGAAAATGTGTCTAAACTTTACTGATGGACCTCCTCCTGTCCTGCTAAACATATTAAAAGAGGACCGGGACTTGTGGCACACTAGAACAAAACGTTTGGAACCATTTATACTTACTGGGAGGCTGAGAATCGGCGCGTGTATTGTAAAGAGAATAATCCGTTCCTTTACTTTTTTTTTCTTCAATAATTCGTTCCTTTCGTTCTAATTGAGCACAAAAGGTGTGAATCTTGCCGCGTTATTATCCTACAAATATTTAGATTCAGTCGTCGACGACAATAAATAGTGATAATAGAAGATGCAGAGCGTGAAATCAGATTTTGGAAAGGCAGTCATATTCAAGGCGTTGTTTGTTGAGTCATGAACTTGGGTTTGGAGGAAAACCTGTTGATCTTGGCATATGTCACGGGTACCACGATGACTATATTTTACATTGCCTAATAATGGTTTTTATCGAAGTCTTACAGAGTTGGATTTATTTCTCCCTTTTATATTCTTTTCTTGTACTTATGCCCTATTTCTTGATTTTTTCCTTCATCTTATCTAATCCTATGACTGACGGTTTTGATCTTTGTGCGTCACAAATTAAAAGATAATTCCGATTATTTGCATGATTTGGTTTGTCAGCAGATTCATTTTATTCAAAAGATTTTACGACTAGAGTTGAATTTTATTTCTTATTTCTACAAGATATGAAAATAGGGTGTTGCGTAATGTCACGCGTTAACACGGATTTTTTTTTTAATTTGATCAATTCAATATTGAAAAAAATAATAATCTTATATCGATGCCCTGTATTGATACCAGGCTCAGACACGCCGCTAATAACCATAAATGCAAGTAACATAAATAATACCTTTAAACGTTTAATGAAAGAGGGTAACCTTGGTTTTGGTTTGAACCATGACGCACAAGTCGCTCTACCACTTAACCTAGGTGTCATTGCCCGCCAGGGCCAATAGGGGGCAGATTCGGACACTCTAGAACATAATTCATATTAATATGTTTAAGAAGGCCACTAAAGCCCTTTTCGATGTCCATTTTGTATGTAACACCAAACATAAGCCGATTTTAAAGATGAAACTTAATTTCCCAATACACTTTTAACTGAACACACTCTAATGAACATTTTATCATCCCCTTGCCTACATTTAGGGAGATATCAGACATCAATTTTCGGATTAAAGATTAGATAATGAGTAACACTAATTCTCCTACCAAGGATCATCAACAAAATGTTCTTGCACCGGTATGGGGAATGCCCAAAGTGGTCTTTAAGGACGCTATAGATTTGCTCGACCTTGTTCAGGTTTTGCCGACTATTAAAATGATGTTCTTTATGAAGATAAATTAGCCACCAGAAGTGAAATACGTTAGCTTTTGCATTCATCAGATCATTCATGTCATTTGGGCCACTTGAATCGTTCGATGTTGTGATCTGTGAAGAAAAGTAATAAGAGACCTTCCTTTGAGACCACATTTTCAATTTTCCTGTTCATATTTTTTTTTCTCGAGCCACTTTCTGTTCTCCCCATACCCCCGTTTTTTTCCTTCACCCCCCTTAAAAGGTATATCAATCACGCTGATTCGGAGTCTGCAGAATAGTATTTTGACGTAATCAATAATCATTCGTGTATACTAAGGCTAGATAATGATGTTATTTCAAGTCAGATTGTGATTTTTATTTTATTGATTTCTGTAAATCATACTCAAACATGTCAAATGTTCATGCTGGTTTGCGTTAGTAACAATATCATCAATTCACCCACTCCCTTTCTCCCACCCCACATTCGCCATGCGCACACACACACACCAAACCTCACACACACCCACACACACATCCACAAACGCATTCTTACTCATTTCGCCCAGTCTCTCGCCTTTTTTTATTGTCTTCTATTATCCATATGATCATGTTGGTTATATAACGACCATGATGATTTTTAGCAATTCGACGAAAATGACATCTATTTTATGTTTTCTTTCCCTATTAGTTGCCTTGCTGGCATGCCTCATGACAGTGGCAATCCTGATAATTAGGCCCACACACTGAGAAAAAATATATATTTTCAATAAACTCCTAACAAAATTATCAACTTTCTTGTTATAACGTAACCTTACTTAACATTTATGTTTTGCGGAGACGGGCACTTAAAATATTAAGATTAAAGAGTGAAGATGAACCTCCTTCAAATTGTCCTTCAAGTTATTACACATTTTCATTTTTCCTCCAGTTTTTTATTCTCTCATCATGCTAATAGTAATATCTTCAGCCTCCCTTTTGCGGACCAATTTTCGTTATTTAGCCTAATTTTCGACATCTCACTTAGGAGATAAAACCTGACTGTTTTTGTTCAAATCTGCCATGTTGACACAGTCTTATTTGGTGACGAAGAAAGGAGCTGTAGAAATCTTGTAACAACATACAAATTCGATTATCCAACATCAATGGACACAACAATCTGTTTTGTGACTGAGAGCATGCAGAATGCATTATGATAAGCGATGCTGTATTGCAGCTATTATTAAAGCCGCCTTTCGTTCAATGATTGCTTCTTGAAGGGAAATTCGGATTTTGTTTGCTTTGGCCAAACTCCTAGACCTTCTTCAGAGAAGGTGTTCTTTTATTTTCTTTTCTCCGACTTTAATTTGCCTCAAGTAGGTTAGCAAACTAAACTGATCTCGAATCCAAGTGTGAATTGCGAGCAATTAGAATGACGATATAATAGGAAAGAATAGATTTCAATCAACTGTGCTAGAGAATTTAATTTATTTTGCTGCTCCTTTGTCGTATCTGGACATTAGGGTGATTTTTTTTTGGATGAGGAGGCTATTCTATTGCGTCGTCCGTTTTCATGATCCCCTCTGCATATAGGCGACTTCGTATGAATTCTCTGCCCGGCGAACCACACTGTCGATCACTTCACGATATGAAATTATTGCTTGATGTGAAACGTCCTTTTTACCTCAATGGACCATCTATCAATCCGTACAATATAGGTTTATGATTTCATAAGTTTTGGGGCATTCGTGCGCGCGACGGATCTTTCGTCTTACTTTCAGAATCGTCGCTCGCCCGTTCCGGAATCTGTCTCCCGCCCGCCCGCCTGCGTGCGCACTTTGTCATAAATTGCAGACGATAAAACAATTTGAGGGAATTTGCGACTTGGCGCTCGTCAAAGTTTGGACCAATTACGGAGCTACTTTCGCTTGCGACAGGTGATTTATTCGTAAACTTGGACTGTCTTCTGCCAGCATCTCTTCTGACTGGACTCTGGAAATATATAAGTTGTTCGAGATTTTGCAGAAGCCCCTAGAACGTGAGATTGCAATCTCCTCACTTGTGTGAAAAAGTGCTGACAAGAATTGAGTAAACATTTAACTGGTTTTGTGTTTGGTAATCAAATTTTCGACACTGGACTTGACTAATGATTGTAGAGAGTGTCACTCGTATTCCATGTTTCTTTAACGCATACATAATTTGAAAATTATTTTACTATCTGGATGATTTTGTTGTAAACATGGGATTTTCTCAGTTTGTTGCCTTGCTGGTCGTCATCGGAGTTCTGCTTGGTAACGTCCCCGAATCTCTGGCGGCACGGCGTGATCGACAACAGGCCCAGCAGCGATGCCAGAGAATCAAAACCCCACAGTGTAAGGACGTTGGACTGCCATACGAACGGACAAGTTTCCCGAATCTGTTTGGTCAAGACAGCCAGAAATCGGCCAAATCTAGCCTGAAAAAGTGGGAACAGATCATGGAGACTGGCTGCTCGGCTTACATCCGACCCCTCCTATGTGCCGCTTTCGTCCCGGCCTGTCCCCGTAAGAGTTCCCAGACATTGCCCCCATGCCGGGAGTTGTGCATGAAGGTAAGTCGACACCTATTTTCTATAATTCGCCGAATTATTTGACCTTGAGAAAACAAGCATAGTGTTGTCAAGTAACTATCTCCTGCTGTGTTCTTGGATATTTTTTTTTTAAGTTTCTGAAAGTTTTTTTCAAGGGACACGGTGTATTACGGCTGGTAGTTTAAATCTAGGCATATTTATCAGACTGATCCATGGATAAAGGAAGCCAAAAACGGACTCATTATGAAAAGATGGCAGTAAATAGGAAGGAAAATGGGCAATTACCGACTTTTCCGAGTCATGTAGCGCACAATGAACACTGTAATCTTTTCATGATCATCTGCATATTCTTCATACGCACGGATCTTTATTAGATATTTGTAAATTCATGTAATTTATTCAAGGCACGATGTTGCGAATGTGTTTTTTGAAGACCCGAGATTCCTCGCTCGCGCGTGCGAAATATGTGATCGATCGTTGTTTTCCCCTTATTCTATTGACACAATGTTGATGACAAGGTGTTGATTTGTCAGCTTGGCTTCAAAATTTTTTGATTGACAGTAACATTGTTAAGATCAGGGATTGGAATTCAGTTACCTTATTTTTATTCTAAAGTAAACTCGTATTTCGATCATGTCATTTTAGCAATTAATACACGAAACGTGATTTTGGTGTTCATTGCATATGCCTCTCTTCATGCTCTTAACCGACTTTACAGAAATTACATTTGTCTTTATTAGAGAGAGAGAGAGAGAACGATCAATGTCAAACGTTTATAAGGAAGGATGACAGCACGAAAAGGATGAATATATTATGATCGCAATTATCTTTATATAGGTGATATTCGCCCCTGACAATAAAATAAAAATTTTGGCTATGTTCTTTATAGTTGTTTGTCTACACTCTGATCGTATGTATTCTCAATTATCTACACGTTCTCTCATTTCAGGGAGTTTTTACACATAAAATGTGCATTACTATAATGTAATCTCTTATCACTTTACCTTTTTAAAACATTTAATAATGACTTCGTAATTTTGTCATGTGTGTTTGTTAATAACGATGATTGGAAATAACATCCATTCACGAAAATGAACGAAGTATTCATAGACTAAGTTGTCTTTGATGAATATAGCACAAAGAGGTACAATATGGTTGTTTGTTTTAGGCTATAGTTTTTTTAAGGTTTTATTTTTTTTCACAAATCATTTATCCGTAATGGCAAGCTTGTCGTTTTGGCAACATTCACAAGTAGCCTTTTTTCAATATTGCCCCCTTCGCTTGTCAAAATGTGAAATAAGACCTCATTCGTATACACTCTCTTCAATCCGTCGTAAATCTCACTTCACAACAATTTATCATATTTCGATTATAGCATTATCCCTTCAAGTGCGTAGGTCAAGAATAATGTACTCTTCAAAAGATCATGATGATAAGCCTTCCCCAAATGCACTGGCGGAACTAGGACTTTTTATTTAATAGGTCTGTAGAGGGGAGAGGTAGTTACGGCAGCGGGATTTTTAAGGGGGATGGGTTGCTTATCTGGGGTAAAAGCGACTTGGGGTTTTTGTGCTCGGTGTTTGGGATTTGATAATAGAATAATAACTGAAACTTTGCAGTTGGAAATACTGTATACATCCCATGCTTAATTTACTATTTAGATTACATGTGTATTTTATAATTTGAAGCATGTCCAGCACGCCATGTACATAATGTTTGTCATTTTTTCTCTCCATGTTTTCGCTTTCAGTGAACTCGTTAGATGGCGAATCATCCATTTAGAATTGTAAATTGTAAATAACTGTACAAAGAAAGTTGAGCATATAAATGAAATCCATACTGAATATGTCATGTTGAGCATGCATGTATAGCAGACCCTATTAACTGATTACATCAATCAGTGAATATATATGATTTTCTGAAAAGTCGTGAAAATGTTGAATGAAGTATTGATGTTGATGCTGAGCAGGTTCATACTTAATTTCTGACGTCCAAATGCAAGCAGATGACATTGTAGTCGTAAATGTGTTTCAGTTAAAGGGGAATCCAGCCTTGGCCATAAAATGTTGTGTTGGGAAGGAGAAAAATAAATTAAACAGAATGGTGAACGTTTGAAAGAGATCGGACAAGCAATAAGAAAGTTATAGCTGCTTTAAAATTGAGATCACTAATACTATGTAGATTTCAAATTGGCAACTGCGTAAGTAAATTATGACAAGGGGCAAGGACAACTTTCCCATAGGCCATGTACTTTATTATCAGGGATTTGTGGTTTTCTCCTAAGTACCCATTCCCCTGGGGCAGTAATCTAAATATAACCCAGGTAGTATATTGTTGTATGTCCTCATGAAAGAAAAATATAATTTGAAATAAAACTTTTGGGAAAAATGAAATTTTCGCCATAATATGTATTGGAGTACATGGAAGAGTATAGTCCTTGCCTTACATCACTATGAAACCCATATGCGGCGAATTTGAAGTCTCCATGGGTATAGTGATTACCAATATTAACAACTTTTAAAAATTCATAACTTTCTTGTTGTTTGTCCAATATTGTTCAAACTTTCACCTATCAACTTGTCTGATTTTTCTTTTCCTTATAAAAACAAGTTTTTATTTGGGTTGGATTCCCCTTTAAATAAATGCCCAAAATAGTCCATATTCACCTAGGTGTGTAGCACCAGGTTAAACCAATTTTGTTATGGGTCACATACCCTAAACTACCATTGACCCACATGGGTTCTATGAGAGATATGTGGAATCCTGGAACTACGTTTGAACTTGCCATTTCAAACTGTAGCAGGTTGTCATGGTTGTTGTGTGGGAGTTTAAACACCCATCATACTGTTTCTGATAGATTTGTAAACGCATTACGTCGTAAAAATTGTCATTTTTTTATTTAGTATTCAGAGTTTCCTGACAGCTTTATCTGGTAAACTGTTCTGAGTACGCTCTAAACGATATTGGGTAATAGTGCTCCATGAGGGTGTCCAATCAACATTAGGCTTTTCTTTTGGGCATTTTTATTTAATGCAGTGTGAGGAAAATTTTGCCCATTTTAAAGTAATTGCTGCTTATTTTTTTAACCTTACTGGACAACATGCTTCCCGCATTGGGTAAAATACTGCCCCAAATTGGTTGGACACCCTCGTGATGGTAAATATTTTAGCCAATATTTTTGTTACAGTGCATAAGTAATATGTTAGTATTATAATCATGATAATGAATTGGCGGTAGATTAAAAACAATTTTTTATATAGTCTTCCGACTTTTGAAAATGGGTGCAACCGTATCCCCCGCTCTGTTCACTCATTATATGCCAGTAGTGTTGATTTCTTTTTTTAAAGAATGAATTCACGGAGCACTGAAGAGAAAAAAAAGTGTTGTCACTCCTTCTTAGGTAATGTCAATGATCTATTATTCTTTAAGTTACTCAAAATGGAGTGAAAATACACGATATTTGTACTCCAGATTCACTCTTTTTAATAGATTTGCCCCTTTCGCTAAACATCATATTTCTCTTTTTGCATCATCAAATCACGGCCCATGTGTACTTGACCGTTCAATATTGCACTAAACATACAACAGCGTTTTTTTCATGATAAAGAGAAAAGAAAAAGAGAATCCACAAAATAGAGCAAAGCTTTATCAACTTGAATACCGTAAGAACAAAAAGAAGGGGCGGGGTAGAAAAAAAGGGGGGGGGGGTGAGTAAAAAAATGTTCCAGAGCTAGAGGTAATCTAAACTTTAATTTCCGTTAATCTTTTGTTTCTCAGTCATTTATTTTCTTCATAATAATGTTAGGTAGTGCATACCTTCATGTGAAATTTGTTGACATTCAATCTCAATCCTTCATTTTCTTAACATATCCAGGGTAAATAATCTCCTTTCCAGATAAATATGGTTTGAACTTATAACTGAACTGAATAAAGTGCATTGGGTTTTGCACTTACTTGAATCTGAGCTAGGTGTTTATCTAGCACGGTCCTGACGCCCTCTCCCATCACAGTACAATTAACTATCATTTAAAAATCACTCGTCAAAGATGAGCTCCGCGCCTCACGCTCATCACAAATCACAGTGATTAATTTCAGTCCGTGTCATCGCCAGTGAATGCATACAATTACGCGCTTTAATGCGCGGGGGTGAAGGCTGAAGTCAGCGGCAATCAACTCGCGTGTCCAATTTGAGGAGCGGGGTTGCAAACTGGAGCGCGTCGACAGATAAGGATGGAATAAATCGGAGATCATCATCTAAAAGGGTATTGGGTGGTAGCGTAACGGTGTCCCCAGAGGTATTGGAACCGTTTAGCTTCCAGCTCCATGGAGTACTGAACTTGATGGGCGGAGAGATAGGCACTTTAAATGCAATTTGTGATCGAAACTAGATTTGTTAAGCCCGGTCTGAATTGTGTTTTTGTGCGATCTATCAAACATGATAATGACACGATCTTCGACATAATCCAGTGGTATTAACATGAATAAAGTGACAATGTCTTCGACTTGCAAATGTCTGTTTGAGAATACGATGAAAGGAACATTTTAATTAATAAATTCCATGATATTCAACCATGTAGATGAGGAAAATGACGATGATGGGAATAGAAAGAACATTGTTAATGGCAGCAACGGTAAGGATGGTGATTAATGTAACATCAGAGAGATGTGTAAGGTATTAAAAGATAAAGGAAATTATGAAATAAAGTACCAAAGAAAAAAAGTTTAAAAAATAATAAATAATAAAGCACTTTGTGTAAAAACAGTTATTACCTTGGTTAATAATTGGAGGTTAAATTCTCAGTTTTAAATGCATTATGACAGTGTAGAACATACAAAAATACTCGTAAGAATGCGAAAATGACAAATATATTGGGCCTTTCTACATGTTAAAATTGAAAAATAAATTAAACGGTTCCTGTTCGTTGGTGTCAAAAAATAAGACTTTTACCAAATAACTCTCTTGGTCTTACTGATAAGACTCCGCCACCTGCCACGGTAAAGATTATTATAAAGAAATATTCTGGGTTCAGGTCTAGCTACTTTCATCGCGATCCCATTTGTGCCCGACCGATTGTGATCTCGGTTTTTTTACGAAATAGAACAAAATTGACAAAGCAATTTCTTTTTTTTTGCTACTTCCCTTTCTTCCACCTCCTCCCGTCATTGTTCGTTGTTGGAGTTTATGACCCTTTTCTTCGAGTACCTGCATTTCCGACTTTTCAAGTTTACCCACAGATACTAACACCCACCTACCCCACACCGCACACACCAGTATCCTAGAAAACACCCACCACCTGTTACGCCACTCCACACCCACCCGTGTCTCAATTCATACTTTTCAGACCTTCCCACACTCAGACACCTCCTGCACCCACTTGCGGCCACACTCACACACCCACACACATACACCCACCTAGAACACACCCACACTCAAATACATCCTAGACTGCACCCACCACCCGTATGTTACACACACACCTACACATCCTTTAACGCACCCGCCCCCGTACGTCACAAACACGCTCACCTACACGCACGTACATGCGCCCACACTCACACACACTTTGAAATATTCCGTATTCACTCATTCGGTCCTACTCAAAGGATAAACTCTAATTAATAATGTCATGGAAACCAAATAGGCGGAGCTCCTTCATGCGCAGACAAGGTGTTCGTGTGTATTTTTGTTGTTCTCAAAGAGACCGTCCAAATTTGTAAAATCTCTTTCTCTCTCTACCCCCCCCCCCCTCTCTCTCTCTCTCTCTCTCTCTCTATCTACCTCCCTCTCCCTATTTCACGCCCCTTTCGAATCAAATTATTTTAGACAGAGACACTAATATAAAACGCCCGAGTGAACAAGCCTATATAGACATGATATAGGGATCGTGATGATGTCATCCAAGACATATTTATTCGATATTTTCCTCACTAATTTGATTGTCAAGATCCCTGAAGCGATGCAGGGGTGATTTGTACAGATATCATGAGGTGGTCCTCGACACTGTTACACCAAACATGCCAAATGGTTGTAGTCGATCGCTAAATAGCAATGGCCAATCAAGATCATTGTTGCATGCACATTTCGTTCATATCACTAATAATGAACCAATCAGAGCCCTTCATGTCATTTTTGTAACCAATTGCTAACCTTGTGGGACCGGGCTCTGTTTTCATCTCCTAGCGTTGGCTTGTTCTGGTCAAATATAACAAAGCAATTATGGGAAAATGAATATGATGAACGAATCATGCCAGTCAACCATAGTATCTCAAATATGTGAAATGATATGGTAAAAGACACTGTGATTGAAATGGTTGGGTAAATATGAGAAATAAAGTGCAGATGGGTGCACTTTAATGAATCTTCTTGTGTCTCTTTATCTTCTTTAGTTTCATTATTTGTAATTATCGTCTCCTCCTCCTTCTTTCTTCTTCTTTTCTTCTTCTTTTTCTTCTTCTTGTGTTGTAATCGTTGTCATTATTATCATTATTAATATTGTTCATATTCACTATGTAATTTTATCGGATCGACGGATAAACTAAACTCATGACTTATGAAACGATTTCTGTGGACATGATGAACTCCACTTTTACCCCCACCCCCTTCAATTTTTTTTTCGAAATCTTTGTGATGATACAATCTTAATTAAACGCCAGGTTTTAAGTTCATCTCTTCCAAATAAAGTTTGTAAACGTCATTAATGATATCTTCCGCTGTGAAAAGTCGAATAGTAATTCATGGATTTAATTACGCAGTACATGTTCATTTAAAAGGAGTTTCCGTGATTTTTGTAGATCGAAGTATAGATCTTGTTCAGGGACTGTCATGATTATTGCTTCCACGTTAATGACGTGTTAATATTAAGTCACGTGATGTATTTGCAGTAATGAAAAGTTACGGCAGCAATGCAAAACAGTTATTCTTGATGGTGCAGTATAATGTTATCAATTTAGGAGGAGTCTAAGATCAAATTGAAACTGGCTTGATTTACACATTAGCCAGAAAATAAAGTGCAAATTTTGTCTTTTTCTCGATATCTTTGCCATCACACGATAGTGGGTTTGGAAATACAAAAAAGAGGTCTTGCCATGAGTGTAATCTCATTCTCCGGAACGAACTTACGTGAATTGATTTTCTTTAAAAAATGATAAGGATGTTTTTTTTTTTATTCTAATAGATTTTCACAACCTACTTAACATTGCCTTAACTTAAAGACAGTAGTAACCAGACGCGGTGGCTCAGTGGTTGAGCACCGGCATCATGAACGGGAGATATTGTGGTTCGATGATCAAAAATGCATGGCCCTTGGAAGCGGGGGTGCTGAGGTTGCTGAAGCACCCTCAAGATTTACCAGGGGGTGCTGCGTGTATAATCTTCCATTGGCAACACCCCCTGGAATTTCGGAAGGGGTGAAAATTGGGAAAATTTAACAAAAATGACCTTCATTTTGTACTGAAACTGTTCTTTTTTTTTTTTTGCTTTCAAATTCCTCGGAACCTAATTGACCTCCATTTTTTAGTGGAAACTTTTTTTTTTGGGGGGGAGGCTTTAAAATTTCTCTGGTCCTAGATTTTTTATTTTTATTTTATTTATTTACTTTTTTGGCTTATAAATTTCACATCAGCACACCCAATCAAAATATCGTTCCCAGGGCCCTGCAATAATGGGTCCTCCTGCCTAGCGAGAAGGGTAATGTTTATTCATGCGCATGACTTTTATCATGTTTGTATGGTATGAATGAAGAGTATGCCTTGTACTGACAATGAGTGAGGAATAACATGGAATTTGAGTGATTGGACGGAGCACGTCTTGAACAAAGGTTATCACCCTCACACAAGAATTCAACAAACAATTATTGAAGAGGTGTGACAGTGAGAGTTGCGCCATTTGGAACCAGGGAGCCCCCCCCCCCCCTCCACATCCACCAGTAGTATTCACCTGTTCATTGAGAGGTTTTGACTTCAGACCCCCCCCCCCTCACCTCCGTGACCAACACATAATTATGAAAGAGATGTGACAGTTAGAGTTACGCCGCCAGGATCCAGGAAGCCCACCCCCCACCCATCCTCTTTCACCATTATTAATTGTTATTGTTAGCTGTTCATTGGTGATCTTCGCGCTTCAGAGTATCCCCTCCCCCCACATGACCAACCTGTCATGAATTTGTAAAAGTCAGTGACCAACAAGACAGCTAAACATTAATTCAGGAGACAGCCCACACCATGTGAGAACACCTTTTAAAAGCAAGAAGATGATCCACAAAATTTAGTTTTGAATCCTGGAACCGCCCCATATCAATGATAACAGAACGATCAGCTTTGAGAACCAGATATATATACATTACACTGTATAAGCAACACGTCTACTGCTGACAATTGTCAAATTCATCACCATCGCTGACAACAACAAAGCTCTCAATTCGGAATAACCGCCCATATCATTTAGAAAATTGGGTGGTTAAAAGGAAATCTGGAAGTCAAAGCGACCCAATAAACAGATAGCTGTCACAATTAATTTGTGAGAACGGCTGTTTCTTGAACTGAGAAGTCTGTACACCTCTGAATTCGATAGCTCGATGGAGAGTACAATCAGAGGCGCGTTTCGAGGAGCTGCAGTGATAGCATGGGGTGGAGAATACCTCTAAAAGTTTTCAAGAGATGAAGAAGTGGAAATATAGCAGAGAAGTAAAATGAAAGAAAGAAAGAAAGAAAGATAGAACATGTAGAAAGTGTACAAAAAAGAAGGACTGTTGTATATTTATACAATGCGCACTTCTGGACGACTCCCTCTTCATTTGGCAATACACTGGAGTCGCTCTGTGAGGTACAAGTTTTAGGATAACGATATTTATAGATACATGTACATGGCGGAAAATATTCACACGTTGTCAAAATTATATCTTTAGTGTGTTTTGTAAACACCTAAGCATTTCGGTTTGTATGATTGATAACTTTAGTTTGAAAACAGCAATATGCCAACAGGGGGTCAGTCTATCAAAATGCATGAACGTGTGTTAAGTACGTACATGTATCTGATGCATTGCAAAATGTAGCAAAGTGAAAATACATGTGCATTAATCAGATCATTTCGCAGTTCGAGTATCTTTGGAGACACATCGGGAATTCATTTAGATTTCATGAAACGCACTCTACTGGATTTTCGTCACCTGTTTCTTGTTAGGTAAATTACATCTGCGTGAACGAAACAAAATTACTTGATTAGATTAGTGAAAGTGATGTGTAATGTCGTAATGTGACATTTTACCAACAGGGTGTTGAAAGTTTGGATGTTTGACTCAATACTCAATATAAAAATTATTTTCAATATGTTATTAAATTTATCCTCCCGGAATATTTCCCATAATGCACCCTATTTCTTGCCAGTGTTAATACATGCAATCAAATATGTCATCTTGAATTGTATACCAGTTCCTATATTCTTCTCATTCAGTTTAATCATTTGCCCATCAAGTTCCTCCCCGTCTATACCTTAACCCCCACCCTCCCCTACTCCTCCTCTTCCTCATCTTATCATTCGCTCTTTATCCATGATTTCTTCCTTCCTTCCTCCTCCTCCTCCTCATCTAACTCTTTATTTTCCTGTCCGTTATCTCCTCTCTTCCCTCCTCTCTCCGCCCCATACTTCCTTCCCAGCTATTCGCTGAGTTTTCACCCAAAGTTCTCAGTTTTTTCCTTCATCCTTCATCCCTCCCCCTCCCCCCCCCCCTCCCTTCCTCCCTCCCTCCCTCCCCCTTCTTCCATCTCCATCCTTTCTCCACCCCTTTATCCCCCTCTCTTTCTCTCTCTCCATCCACCATCAATGCTCCATCTCTGTTGGCTCTCATGGTTATATGGTTGTGCCCCCCTCCCCCTTTCATCGCCAATCTCCAGTTCTCACATCCACACCGCTCCAACACCATGAACCGTTTTATTTAGTCGTGGTTTTTCATTACCAGTAGTAGCTGACTACTACAAAGCAAATAATTTCAATGCTTGCTGGGCAAATAATTTCAAATCAGTCACCTTGATCTTGGCAATGGAAAACCAAGTTAAATTTGACTCCATCAAATATTCTCCCATAGTGTAGATTCCTGTTTTACGTTTCGTGAATTTGTTCGTATCGTCTGTCAACTTAATCGAATGAACCAAAGTCTTTCAATACACACTGATGCAATGTTATGATAAATATTGATACAAAAAATTAAATATATTTTACAATCTCGGGATCGGGCTCGTAGCAAAGTAACCCCGATTGTGTGAAACAGACTTCCTGTAGCAGTATTAAAACAAGAAAAAGTCCAAAGGTTTTTTAATCAAGAGTTAAGTATAAGTTTTACTCAAGAATAGAGTTTATATTAAAAAAAATCTTTATCAGTTATCTTAAGTTGACTATGACTGTTTTATTATTGAGTAATAATCATGTTTCATTTTTACTTCCTATGTCTCTGTACATCGTTTTAATGTTTTTGTTGTTTTCCAGGGACTGAATTTTTGTTTTTAGTTTCTCACTCACTCTCTTCAAAGAATAAGGCTCCTCAAAAAGGTACTACACCATCTCGTTGCAGTCGTTGATGTTTACGGAAGCGAAGTGGCAAAAAAGTTCGACTTGTGCAGTTGAAAGAATCGGAAAAGAGAAATTGAAGAACGGTTGAGTAAAACCCCGAGTACTCGGGTTATAGTTTAGTTGTCACGGTTCTTGCTACACTTGGCAGTTCACGGGCATTTGTGGAAAGTTCAGCCCCTATTCAAGTACAATAATTTAGGGTTGTTACAATGGCCCAGGGGAGGCCTAACGTTATAAGTCGATACCCTTTCCACGGCTCTTAGAATCAACATTTTGGCAGGAGTGAATAAATAATATTCAGCATATCTTTAGCTCCAAGCAAGCGAGTGTCAATGTTTCACTCAATCTGTTTGGAGCAGGGGCTTGTGACAGGTGCAATACCCATTATGTGGTTCGATGCTCCTCTTGGGGTAGAGTGTCGGATCACAGGGGGGCAAAGTTACCCCCCTTTAAAGCCATCAAGTTTAATGTGACTTTTATTAATGCATAAAATGTCTTTGTTTGGACCTATAACAAGATTATACAAAATATTACCAATAATTCTTCATATAGTTAGTAAAATTGTTGTTGAATGGAACAACAAACAGGCCACCGGGCCCCACCAGGATGTATATTTAAATTCCGATGAGTGATGCGAAATTGTTTATGCGAGTTTGTACCTTTTGCATCGTATCATTTGAGGTTAATTTTAAGATTTTTGTTTATATCTTTAGCCTCTTTATATTAGAACTGTTGCTGGTTTAGCACCATGTGCGTCTCTGGACGGTGTATGCCCTCTATAATTCCCATACCATTAAAATCATTATCATTATTATAGAGGTTGAAAATAATATGCACTATGAAATCTATATTGTAAATCCTATGACGATATTAATGAGTAATTATTTCGTATAGATTTCAAAACAAGTATGATCTAATCATTCTTTATCCCTTTGATTATGTCTAAATTTACAACCAATTGTTGACAGGATATTATCGACTAAACATCTGCCACATATGAGGCAAAAATCCATTATTTATTTTGGGCGTATGTCACACTTTTAAACAGTAGCGAAGTGAATCTTAAACTAATGAATTTCAACTGACGAATTTTGGGGGGCTGTTTTCGGAAGTAACCCCTAAATATTTCTTTTCAACGATTTTTTAAAACATATAATGGAAGTCGACAATAAGCACATGATAAGTGGTAGAGCAGTGAATAGGAAATCAGGTGATTCAGCAACATGAAGCCGTATAACAGGGGAAGAAGCAGACATGTTGTGATGCTCCTATTAGGTCTTAATTGTCATGTTTGTGTGTACCCACGAGATGGAGTTCGTAATTGTGAATAACCTAAATAATATTGATCCGATATAACTTTGAATGTTGGACGGTATCATTTCGCAGAATTGTCTGCAATTATCAGACAGCAATCTAATAGGTTGACACTAAGACGAAGAACTAAATTGATCAACGACAATTTTTGAATATTAATGCCGATATTTGTAACTAGAGGCGCACTGTTTGTCATGAACTTTGTCGAAAATGTTCATGATTTTTTTTTCTATTTAGGGCCACTGTATCATTTTATTTGGTCGGAGCAGAAATTTTAATAAACGACGAGTCGCCCTTATTGTTCACATTAGTGATCGCCATGTTTTAGCGTTTGTTGTAGCGTTTTGATTGTCGGTATACCCCCTACTGTTTACCAGGTTGTCAGTTTCGTAATTTCCCTCGAATTGCAGTTATGTTACTATAAAGCAGTAAAAGGTTCTGCCTTGTAGCCAGGCTATATGCCTCTGGGGCAGAAATAAGAAAAATATACGGACAATTTGTCTATTTGATTGACATTCTGCAAACTGACACTTGCCTCATCCATGAGGAATTGTTGAAAAAGCATAAGGTATACTCCTCTGAGATGTGCCAGAAATATCAACTTGTTTTGGGTTAGACTTTGAAGTGCATAAACATATCTGTTAAGAAAAATGAAGTACATGAAGCACATAGTTGATGTAGTTGGAGGAGGAGGCCAGCTCGCGTAGGGGATTGGTACTGATTATGAAACCAAGATATAGAAGATTATTTTCTTTGCAGTATTTAAATTGTTTTTTTGTTTACAAAATGCTTATGTAATTATTTTCTTGATTTTGGACGAGTATGTCTATTTACAAGTAAAGAAAGTCATAACCAAACAGGTAAATATTCTGGTGAAAATCGAATAATTTTGCCTCACTGAATAACATGTATAATGTGACGGTATGGATAAAAGAATATGATACATTGGTCTAAAAAAAGATGAAGGGAAAGAATCTTCCATCCTCACAAAGAAGGCTCCAAATCAAAGCAGTGGCAAAAAAGTCATTTTCTGACTGGTTCCCAACACAAGACAGAAGAAGAAGAAGACCCATTTTCACCTTCACTTCCGAAAGGGGGGAAAGTGAAGAATTGCCTAGGGTTAACACGGATAACTGTAGGTCTATATGTACAAATTGAGCCTTAAATTGGCACGTGCTCCTTCTAGCTTCTGCACGCTCCCATTAGATCAAAACATCAATGATACCACACAAGTGTAAATAACTGCATTTTATTACTGTAAGATTCTGTATTTCAGTTGCTTGAACGACGAAAAACATACTACTAGAATACACTGATATTGCGAATGAATACTACATTTTTCAGGGATATAATCATGCAAAAATGTTGTGTTTTGCTCGTGCGCAATCTACATGAGGTGTAGAATGTCGAGTCACATTGTTCCCTTTCAAGCTTATGTTCATATAACGGGGAATCTTCGAAGCAAGGATGAACCAACCAACGGTTCTTCCACACTTGTTCCTCCATGTTGACAAGTCTCCAATACATGGTCCCCGTCTTACAAAGAATTGCGATTGACCGATCAAGCAACGTCAACATCTAAAATGCATGTCAGTTCAAATTTTTTTCTAGGTATGATGTATACTCATGTATTAATCGTTCTCTTTATAATTAAATGTGCTCCTATTGGTTTGCCAATGACATTGTGCAAATTTCCAGTAGGCAAATTATGACAATGATGGATTTCAATATAGTTGAAAGTAATTGAATCAATCACAACTCTCTGTAAGACGGGATCCTGCAGCACCATGCAAAGAGGAGGGCCTTTTAAGTCTCCATTTACTCCTCTCAAGGAAAATAAAGTTAAGTCGCCTCCCAGAGGACTCTCTAAGCGGGTAATACTGGTCTATTAACCCGATATGGCTCGCTGAGCGAAATCAGAGAGGGGGCGACAAATTTGCCGAGTATTTTAGTCCTCAAAAATCCTCGAATAAACAGCAGAGAGAGAGGAAAGTTCCCATGGGTGGATGGCGGGGTAAGGGTGGAAGATGAGTCGGTTGACTGGCTGTGGCAAGGTTAAGAAGTGCTGGAGAGTTTTGTCTGAGCATGCATGGTCTGAAGCTTTTGTATAATTAAATACTCATGGTTCTTCGCCGTTGGGTATAGATCGGGGACTGGGGGCTCTAAAAATGTTTACAACCGAGAAAAAAGGGAAAGCAAAAGTATCAAAGAAAAGGGAAGGAAAAGGGTGGCATACGATATAATTCTGTTCCATATTATCTAATGAAGTAAGAATTTATCAAAAAGTTTTAGCTTCGCGAGCTCGCGCCCCTTTTTCTTGAACTGTCAACGTACAAAGTTAATATACAGTCATGTTTAGGCTCTATCATGTCGACCTCGTAATATCGTCAATTGCACAACATTCGATTCGATTCGATTCGTTTGATTTCCTTCAATCTATTCTTTTTAATTGATCCTTATCCTCTTAGATTGATTTTTAATCCAAAATAAGTAGAGCATTTATGGCTCAAATGATACATACATGTCGTCCATTTCGGGTCTCTATGAACCTTCCGATATCAATGATAGATATTTATTATTTGTATTTTTTGCTGGGGGTGGGGGCAGGACGTGTAAAATTTTGCGAAAAAAAGTGAGCGAACTTGTCATTGGGGCGCTTTTATATTTTGTAAAGTGAAATTATAGGATTTTGTGCATATACCTTCGTATAATTTTGTTAAGATTTTCAGTAAAAAATGCAAGTTTTGAAAAATTTTCGTCCGGCCATGCTTTTTTTCCTATCATGAGTTCATGACCATGATGACGATTTTGTTAATATTTGCGCTATAATTTTTATCTGCGAATAGATGTCTTATACTCTGCTAAACTGTTCTTGGTCTCAATCATATAGCTTGTTCAGAGTTCCTTGATCATGATTACGGGGTATCTTCATGTGGGCCAAGTACCCATAAAAAGTCAATGATGAGACTAAAGAACATGTTTTGCCCTATAACCTAGTTAAATCGTCATTCACACACCACAGAATGGCCAATAACTTGAGTCGTTACCTACGAATGGGACAGCTGATGGAACATCCAAAGTTGTTTTCATGTTATTTATTTTCACTTTAGGAGTAGATTTGAGAGGGCATACCACCATCACCAGCTGTGTTGTGAGTTGATTTGACATTGAGGCTACATAGGGGACGCGTGTAACAGCGTGTAATGGCATTGAGATGACACGCGTGTAAGGTTGGCGTGACATTGATATGCCATTGATGTGACCGTTACGAGGAGTTAATAGAGAGTTTTCGCATTTACTACAGAGACACTCTCTACAACGCATCGATTCTTTTGAAAATGCATTTAAAATCACAATGGAGAGCTGAGAGGCTTTTGTCGAAAGTTGGACTGGGACAGATGATCATCCGAATATTTGCTCCGGACCAACAATGGAAATATGTCGTTGTCCAGAGTCAAGAGATTCCGATGCTGTCCCTGTCCAGCAACTTTCGACAAAAGCCTCTCAGCTCTCATATATGATTTGACTTGCTTTTTTAAAGGAATTTGTGTGTTGTACTTGTACAGAGTGTCTCCGTGGTAAATGCGAAAAGTGCCGTCACAGTGACCCGGAAGTTTTGTGACAGAGCAGAGATTTGCCGAGTATAGGTCGATGTAATAAGCATGGATTTGTTGATTGGTCAGTCTTTCTAATAATCACGAATTCATTTACTTGATTTATTCATTTGAAATTCCATGTGGAATATAGGCAGACAATCCCAGCCCCACCCACCACACCCCTTCACCCACATGCATACAATTTCGCGCCGTTTCCATATTCAAGATTGTTTTGCCCGTTGATTTGATCATGTTCAAAATGAAAAATAAATATGTTTTTCTACACAACAGAGATAGTCCAGAGAAGAAAAATACTCTATCAAAATTATCGATTATTGTTATGATTAATGGTAAATAAGTCCCGATAAGCAGACAATGTTCAGATGGTGGATTTACGTAGATCATATTGTATGTAAGAGATGAGGTGGGGTCGAGATAAAAGAAAAAAATAGAGAGATTGCGATAAAGAAAGGGAGATGGGAGAAAAAGAGAGGGGAGGATGATTGAGGACAAGGAAAGGGGTGTGGGAAAAAGTGGCGGGTACAGTTACAGAAATGCATAAAAATATATATGTATATAGGCCTATAGGCTATACGAAGAAATACGATAAAAAGCTGGGATGAAAGAAAGGACGAATAATAAATGGCGAACAGCAATAAAGAGAAACTTGTAAAACCATTAAAACACTTGTTCACTGCCTTGTAAATTACTCCTTGGTGTCGAAATTCATTATTTGCATCCAGCAAATTTGATTTTCTTCTGATTTGTTCTGCAGATTACAGTGTTAAAGAGTCAACCCATTGTGTCAATATGAAGAAATACGTGTTGCCATGGCGACACGTTCTGCGAGCCGCGAAGGAAATTTACTTTTTTATTATCTGATTACCATGATTACGGTATATGGAGGAAGAAACTGATATGATATCAACACACCACTCCCCCGTTAATAGAAAGATGATTAAGTAATTAAATTAATGATTCTGAGTATATAAAGATATGGATATGATGATGATAACGATGATGATGATGATGATGATGATGATGATGATGATGATGATGATGATGATGATGATGATGATGATGATGATGATGATGATGGTGGTGGTGGTGGTGATGATGATAGGATCATTCTTCATAAATAATTATCATATTGTATCTTTATGTATAACTGAGTTCTAACAGGCGTTCATCAATCAATCAGATGATAATAATAATTTACGCCTTGGAATGAAAATGAACATCCCCATCCGAAGGACGTGACCAGGGCCCGAACCCCTGCATCATATCAAATCTTAATATTCCCTTTGTAGCTTGGGCTTCAAAAGCACACCACAACACATATCATCAATATCATCTTTCATCAAATAAAATTTGAAATCCCCACCATAACCCCCATTACCACCACAAATAGAGGAAACGAAAGATTGTTTTGGGGGTTTCCAATTACAGGTCATCGTCAAAATATTTTGGACCCGTTATAAATTGTCAGATATAATTGGTCTTGATGGTCCCCCGCCAGTGGCTGTGTCTGGGGTACCCTATATCCGTTGACAACTAGCGGCCTGGAGCCCCGCGGGTCGCCCTTGGCACTGACACTCTCCAGTCGCAGGATCTGATATAGCTATGCCTCCCGCGGACCACTCCCGGCGAGGGATGTGTGGTCTGGCTGCTGTTCCATGAATCCTGGGATGAACTTGAGACTTTGGGTACAAATTGAAATTTAAGATAGGAACTTGACACGTCACCCCTTGCCGCCCCTCGCTCCCCCACCCACCACCCAACAGTGATGACGTCGCTCAGACATGGTATTATGCGCAATAGTCCAGGTTTTGAGCAGACCTGAGGAGCGTTTCATGAAATGTTTTGTCAAGGAATATCACTGACTAATTTGCTCTCATCCAATCAGATGCCAGGATTTGCAGTAGCTTATAACAATAATGGAAATCACGGGCTAATTGTTTCATAAAATGCTCCCAGACGAAATGACTTTGTAAAAGATAGAGAGGAATCTTGGATTGATGTTTGTACCAAATATAGAGGTAATTCACCTTTTCTCAAAGTGGAAGGACTTCTTTTAGGAAGTTTTATTCACCTCTGGGAGTTGTTTATGAGAGTGTTTGTGTATGCGTGTTAATTTTTTTGTTTTTTTTTATATTCCTTGCTCATGAACTTTCTATGAGCTCCTATTCATTTTTTCTTCTAAGTCATATTTCTATTTCGTTAGGGGGCTCTGTGTTGTTTTGAGAGAAAGGGGGGGGGGCTAGACATCCCCAAGTTGATGTAACTATCTATCCTTTGATAATGACCTAGATATCTCTTTTTACAATCTTATTTCGTCTTTTCCCTTTCTCTTCCTCGTTTCACTTCTTAAGAAAGTCCCTGTATTTCATGTACAAATTAAATGGGTGTGTAGTGTTCAGACGGGAGCTTCAATTTCAGATGGGCAGTCATATGAACCATTCACTCTCGATATTAATATAATGATTAGAGCGAATAAAACTATAGACTAGATTTATAAATCAATGAATGAACAGCGACAAAACATATTAAAATATCCGTCAGTCATACTGATGTTTTCTTTGTTCCTGCCACATAAATATATTAAATCTCGAAGCACTATTGTTATGTCTATTTCAGTTTGAACATTCAAATGATCGTCGATTCTAAATCGAAATTCAATTGCTGCAATTGGTAAATGTAAAAAAAAGACGGTAAGCAGGGAATTGATGTAAACAAAGGACTATCATCATACGTCATACCAAGTAGACTGATACGAGAAAATGAGATGGGGGATGTTGTTTCTACCTCGATGTTCAAAACAACATTCTTCTTTTTGACCTGATTCTTCTCAGCGAAAAGACAATGTGAACAGGTGCCCCTTCCCCCCACACGATCTATCTCCTGAGATGTAAACCCTTAAAGGGAAATGTTCGCCCTTACGTCGAATTAGTTGTGACAAACGCAGACAAATTATCAAAAGTAAATGAAGGTTTGTCGAGACCTTTTCCAGGTTTGGTCTGTGTGATGTCACACGCGACCAGCATCACAATTTGGTAATGACAAATAATATGATTCACGAAATTAAATTTTTCTCCAAAGTTTGAAATGATGATGATACACGATTGCATATAATTATCAGAAATATGTTCCCATACACATTTCTATGATGAAGATCCGTTATGCAATTATCAATTTTTTAAATGGCAATTTATTGCATTTGTATGAGATCTTCAAGGCGGGCTGCTCACACGTGACGTCACAAATACAGTCTGGAAAATGTATGACTCTCATTGGCGTGAGGAACGACTTACCCTTTAATTTCGACCCCTTATTCTTTCGGGAACTGATCATTTATAGGAGAAGACGGCTGTCTGGTTTCGAAATTGGAATTGGAGTGACGATATGTGAGGTTGTATTTTACAAAACTAAACATGATAAAAGGAAATGGAATTGCATCACATTCAAAACAAGGCAAAATTCCTTTATTAGAAATGTTTTTTGAGCGGTATTGTGGGATGAATAATGCAAAGTAAAACTGAATTGCATGATTGTTTTCTCGTTATCACATCATTTGCACTATGTACCTGACAAGTCCTACCCCCCCCCCCCCCCCCCAACTCCACATTTGAACCGATGGAGGAATAACAACGATCTTATCTTCCCGTTTATGCCTACCATCATTAAACTTGATTATCATGGCAAGTTGGGCCAAATGTTAATGATGTGTTATTTCTATTTCCAATTAGACATTAGACATTAAAACTCTTCCATTCTTCAAGTTGAATAGATGACTTCCCGCACCGATTCATGCATAAAATTATTTTGAAATTGCCCAGTTCCCAGTTCACCTCTTTCTCTCTTTCTTATTCGCGATTTTAGGGAAAGTTTTCATCACCCATATACATTTTTATAAAGATTTATTTTTATCAACACAGTAGTTGGCCTTGATTGAAAGATAGCCCCCCCCCCCCTCCTTCACTCCTACATAATTTTAACAAAAATTACATATAAGCCATCCGGGAAAGCACTGTTTGATTTCTGTATGAATTTACGTTTATAGTCTTTTATCTTTTATTCTTGCCAATTCACCTCCCATTGACCTGTTGACTGAAAAATTTCGGAACTTAATTTTTGAGAAAATGGGTGCAGGTCACAAAATCATACCTCGAAAAAAGAACCCCAAAAGACCAAAAGCATACATTTGTCACAGGATGACAAGAGCTGTCTTCAAGCTTGTCTGTGAGATTGTAGTTTGATGATGTCACATCAATATGGACATGAACCCCTCTGGGCATTTTCGTGAAATGTCCATTAAAAAGACATAACCGAAACCAGGGAGATCAGGGGAACCTTTTCTTGAAACAAACAGTCAGCGATTTTCACCGATTAATGTTGTAAGCTACGGAAATCCTTGCATCTGATTGGGCCATAGCAAATTTTCAGTGAAAATCACCGACTCCTTTTTTTTTCGTGAAACACCCCCCCCCCCATGAAGGTTTGATGTCAATTGCTGAAATGGCAAGTTGAATTGCCACTTGGTCTCCACCTGCTTCGTCTAATTTCCGTTTGCTCTCATTCCACATGGTATAATCCTATTTCCATTTGGTCTAATTGCCATAAAATTTAGCCCATTTACCATTTGAATGATTTAGGCAATATCCATTTCGTATGATATCCACTTGGTCTAATAATAATAATAGGCATTTACATAGCGCCATACCATACCTAATAGCATATGTATGCTTTTCACACTGTACTTTTTTCCCCTTAACCCCAGGAAATTGGTGGGGCTAAGGGGGGGGGGGGCTTAGCCCCATCAATTCCCCGAGATTAAGCTGAGCCCACTTCGTTTTCGCACTACATTTGAGCAAAGTGGGCTAGCATGGTAAATAGTACGGTACTATCTGGCCCTGCTAAAAAGCAGGGTTAGCCGGCTTATTGTGGTGTAATTGCGGTGCTAAGAGATGCAGTGTGAAACGAAACTGGGCTAAGGAAAAGTGGGGCTAAGCAACAGACAATCACAGAAGTTGAAATTGCACGTTCATCGCGCTCTGTATGGTAAAATAATCAATATTCATGAGCTGTGTGATAGTCCGGGGTTATATATAAATATATATATATATTATATGCATAATTATATAAAAAAAATACATTTGTTTATATATCAGTGTGTAAATAAATAAAAATGAATAAAAATAAAACAAAATAATAATAAATAAATAAAGCGGGAAGAAGAATAATCATTATTATTATTAAGAAGGTCAAAAGGGGCCTAAGCTTTCGATCCTAGCAGAATCTTCGTCGGAGATTATTAAGATCCGACATTCAAATTGAAATAGCTTTTTTATTCAATTATAATCCTGGACTGGCCTCTTTCCAGAGACTCATTCACCTGACTCTAACCATGGACCATGCTCCAACCAACCCTATTCATTGGTATCAAACCTTTTTAACTGGAAGTTTTACGACACCAATGGTGCATTCTTACACCCCTGCAACGGGAGCAGTCATCAAAAGCACTCGTTTCAATGTTTATGTATGCTATTAATGTCAAATAATGCCATCATCCGACATTCTGGCGCGTTGTTGAATATCTAAATGATTAAACATTATGAATATGGTGAATGAATTGAAAGGTTAGATGGGATCCGGTGAGATAAAATTCATGTTACAATCATTTTCATCAGATCAGGAATTCCAGGGTACTTCCGACCTTGTAATTTATTATGCAAAGATCAAGTTCGATTTCCAGTCAGGCACATTCTTTTCAAAAGTTGATGTAATATTGCGTTTTCTTTGAAGCAAAAGTACACTCGATAATCTTATAACAAAACGATGATGTACTTTATTCTTCAGTGGGGGTAATTGTTTGGGGTCAATAAAGAAAAAATCATATAATCTTTGTGAATACAGGATTAAAAACGTTCTTGACATTGAGAATACGTTCTATCATTTACAAAATATGGGAGCTTTCTAGGAATGTTTACAGCGAGGAAATGAGATTCTCGTTCATTCTAATGGTTTATTTTCAATTCGTCTAATTTTGGTCTACCATAAGTTCGTCCACTATCCACATGGTCTAAGTGTCATTTCGTCCACTCACCAATTCGTGTAGTAGCCAGTTGTTCCAATAGCCATTTAGTCCATATACCATTCTGTCTAATTGGAATAAGTGTTAATTGGGCGAACTAAATGAAATCAAAATGGATAATAGACCAACTTTTTATGAGACGAAATGGTCATAGACGGAATGGCGATTAGACGAAGTGATGATTGGACAAAATGGTTGTTACGAAGTGTTGTTGGACGGAATGGTATTACATTAAATGAAAGTAGACCACGTGATGAGTGGACGAGTTGGCAATAGACGAATTGGAAATTTACCATTCTAATTGAGCATTATTGAAAAATATGAATCAAGTACTAATATATTTTATTTTTTGTAAAAAAATGTGTTTAGGGACATTCGTAGGGGGGTGGCAATTTCAGCATTAAGGATTTAGGATGCAAACGGTTCTTGGAATTCGTGAAAGGGTATGAACAGATGAAGGACGATATTATTATTATTTTTATTACAGTAATTCTAATATCAATAAAAAATTCTGGGTCTGAAACTTTTACCTGGTTGCTACACTGTAAAGAATGAAGTGCTAATTTAGCACTTACAGTGCTTGTACAGTGATGCACTATATACGAGTGCTGATTTTCTAGTTTAAATTTGAGCTAGAAAATCAGCACTCGTAGTGCAGTCTTTTGTGTGTATCATGTAATATTCTAAATTATTTTATGCGAACAAATTGAATTTCCATTTGTACTCGATTGCAATTGGACAATAAAAATATCTGAATCTGAATCAGTGACTATGCAAGCACTATAAGTGCTAAATTAGCACTTCATTTTTACAGTGTATCCGATGGATGAGTTGTGACAGCCCCCCCCCCCCCTGCTCCTCCCAGCTATATCTTTGTTTTTCTTTGTCAAAGTGAAAGATTATAATACTTTCAACTGTCGGGGTGAATGTCCCCGATCACATACCAAAGCGCCTTTAAATTATCCACGAAGAGGGTCAGAAAGAAACCCTTCATTGGAATGAATAGCCTAAATGTCAGCCCACCCCGTCCATCAAAATATAATGTGTCGTCTGACGCATATTTCACTTTTTATCAAATATAAACACGGATTTGTCAGTTGTGAAAACCTGTGTATAGAACCTTGTTTCTGAAGTGTTTTTCTTGTGTAGACTATATTCCGGGTGGTTAGGATGTATTATTGGCATGGATGGTGAATGTTGAGCCAAAACTTTCATCATCTTTTAAAATTGTAAAGATAGGTTATGGCGCCATGTTGTAGGGTTCCTCGAAAAAGGTCTGAATTTAGTCCTGTAACCCCTGTTATTATTTACAAGCTTTCGTCACTTGTCATCAAAAGGCAAAGTAAACGACTATAGACTGACGAATATTACAAGTTTTATTATCAAGTTATTATCCTTTCGACTATATTTCGATTAAAATTGGCATCAAATCTCCACGGGTGGTCATTTAGGAAATAAAAGAAAGTTCACTTACTTTTTTCATATAATTTTTAATTGTTGATTTATTCATTTTTGCGTATTCATTAACAAAAAGACTTAAAGAGAAATTCCAGTAGTTGCAGTAAACACTGATTTCATGAGAAAGTCTGTAAAACCAGGCTTAATTGTCAGTATATCATCGAGGATCTAGATCTGGTACAGTTACATAAACTGAACTTTGTGAAATCTTGAAATCTACGCTGAAAAATGTTCAGACTGAACTTCCCCAACACAGATAAGCGCACGTGGGACAGTGTATAATTATTGCTTTGAGCGTCGGGCCCGACGCTCTACCCGAATCCGGGCCCGAATCCTGTGCTTATTTGCTGATTTCTCAGCAATTACACAATTTCTTCCAGAATCCTTTGGCACATGCGTTTTATTTATACAAACAGACACTTTGGTGGTGATTTCATTGGATTCTGTACGAACTCATTTTGATATCGTTACCAAAACTAGCATTTACCTTTAAGTAAGAAGACACGACCCCCTTGCTATGTTGTAAAGCTTGATTGTAGCTGAATTATGGCTCTTCGATGGATTAATCAATTAATCAAATCAGACGTGTTTGAATGTTGATTATAATTATGCATGCATGTATATTATTTTTATTGAATCCTCCTAGAAGCCCATATTGAAATGTAAAATAGTCTTTTCCTCCGCCGTATAACATGTGTAAAGATGAGTGAATTGTAATTACAAGAGAGCTTATGAGGTATAAAGATTCGATGACGTTTACAGTCAGTCTGAGAGTCTCTTGTAAGTCTTCTCTTTGAAAATATAACTTCTACCAATCGCCTTGTAGTGATCATGTACGCATCAATGAGATAAGAAGTGAGATATTCTCACGGTAATGTTCACCTTCGCCATGTTCGGGGTGGACTCAATTTAGATTCATTCACAAGACATTACAAGAAGTGGAAGATCATTTCTTAAGTCCCATCTATATCCATCCGTGTTATTCCGAAATTGATGTTGAAAAGGTCTTTAGTTGCAAAAGGTATTTTGTACGGATTTGTGATCATTTGGAATTTTACCGTGGTTCGCGTAGTATAGATTATGCAATTAAAGATTACTCAAGGGTCCGTTTACGAAAGCAGTTTATCATCAATTTAGCGTGAAAGCAAGAACGATCACGTCATTATCACATGAGTGTAATAGTGATATTAATAATAAATAATAAAATCAATATCAATTTCAGTAGAGATAACTTATTTCCTTTTCTCCTTTTTGATATCAATATATCTAAGAGATCTTAAAAGGGAAATAATCCCTTTTTACTCCAATTATCGAGTAAGATGCATCAATTCCTATTGTGAATGAAAATGGTATAGCTAATGCCTCCGACTTTTTACAAAGTCGTCGTAAACTTGGTACCCTATTGCAATGATGTGACGTCACAGTTCACAAAGCCCATTTTTATTTCTGGGAGGCTCCAACTCCAGAGTATTTTGAAATGTGATATTCAAGTTTATGAACAAGCTGATTCTTATGAATAGAGGTTTTTAAGGTGAACATGATATTGAAATAGTCTCTATCATTTCATAGTTTGAAGAACGCAGAATTGTTTATTAAAAATAATACTTGATGAAGAAATTGACGGTTAACGAATCACAGAAAGCTAATATTCTATTTTCATCAAAACTTGACTTGATTCCTTATGCCAATCCTACCATCGTTTAAAATACCATCATGGCTTTACAACGCAGAAGGGTTTAAGTGCAGGTATGTTGAATGTGAAACATGCGGTTTCTTGGATCAAGGGATGAGTGGGACCTAAATGCCGCGGTGGCACTAACGAGACCAACTCCAGTCCGATCAAAGTTATTACATTACCTCCAATGGCATACTATCGGTTTGATTCGGGACCGGTTATCCGGTGTGACTTGACTTTAGACACTGAGCTCATGAAAGTGCACCTGCCCTCCTCCTTGACATCTTATTCCAATTACTCCATCACTGGCATCAGTTGTGGTACTTTTCAACCTTAGGCATGCAGGCAAATATGCACACTGGCCATTCATGAAAGTTACACATTCATATTAATCGACGTTGCGTCTTATAGCCTGGTGGAGGCGCCTGACACAATCATGAGAGTCCAGGGTTCGATCCGTGGCCACGGTAGTTATACCCGTGAGCAATGCAAATAATCTACAGGGATCTTTAATCCTACATTCCAACAAAATGGAAATACTATATGCATGCTTGTAACTATGTGTGCACTTGGTTTTTTTTTTACATAGGCGCTGGTTATTCGTCAAATATTATATCAATCTGAATTACCATACCAAACATGAATTGATACTTGGACCATTTAGTTAATTTGGTTACTAGCCCGTCAATGAAAATATCACGTACTTGATATGCAGGTAAATCATTCTGTAAAATATTTACGGGTAATCATGACCATTGCGACTTCAATTTGAATCGGATTAGTATTCGATGCAAACGCCAACTCGCCAATTCGTCCTGTTATGGAATATTGCACCCCAGTTTTTAATGGTGGGCTTACAAAGAAACATGCAAGAAGTTTAGAGCAAATTCAAAAAAGAGCTTGTAGAATCATGTTGGGCCCAAACTACTCAGATTATGCCAGTGCTTGCCTATCATGTGAAATTCCTACTCTGGAATACAGAAGGGAGTAACTCAGCCTGGATTTCGCAATGTCTTTAACCAAACATCCAACATTCAGTACCTGGTTACCTCCAAAAAACTTAACCATCAATCTCCGACATACTCCTAGATATCAGCAATACAAATGTAAGACAAATAGATTTCGCAATAGCCCCATACCATATTTCATAGATCTCCTGAATAAAGACATGCCCAATCAATAAACCCATTGCTCATTTGAAAGAAATACCAACCTACTTGCAATATCAAGTTTTTTCATGAATAAGGAAATCAACTCTTTTATTTAATATCCATATATTTTTATTGATCTTTTACAGCTTACTTATTTTGTTTTTATTATTCTTAATTTACCTTTTCCTCATTATCTTATGTACATGTATGTAAATTTTCATTGCCTAAGTATTCTTGCCTATACACATATTTCTCATGTCAGTTTTTACAAAGGTGTACTGCTTTTTAATGTTTGAAATTTGTAATGAGTCTTTTAATTGTTTTTACTTTGTATACATGACCAATTCAGCCATTTGGCTGCGACTCATGTTTTTAATAAACCTTGAATTGAATTGAACTCTACTACCATGGACACCAGTTCGGTATCCTGCGGAGTCCCTCAAGGCAATATTATGGGTCCATATATGTTTTGTTTCCTTGTTAATCAATTTACATTTATGACTTATGTAAATTTCGGATTGTTGTGTCCTTTGTTATTTTTGCAGAAAACTCTCCTTTCTCGTGCAGTCATTGAAGATAAAACATTAACCAACAAAAACAGCAAATTATGCCAGCTATCAACTGTGTCCGCCCATTACCATGTTTACCATTATGGTGTGATAACGATTATATGCCACTTCCATCTGTTTTACACCTCATTGGAGAAACGTTTACCCATTTTCATATTGCGAAGTAAGACATCGCTCGATATTGTGTTATATTTATCTCCAAACATAATTATTTTGCCATAATATTGGGACATGTAGTGCTCTTCCAGCAAAAGGACCAGAGATAAGCCAAAGACAGTATGCTTTCAGTGTACTGTCACTCACCTCCTGATACTCTGCAGTGCTCATCCGTTTGACAGGAGAATCCCAGAATTATGTTAAGAGGTCGAGACACATTCGAAACCTTGTCACCATCGTAAACTTGTCTCAGGCCATCACCAATGACTGGTACATGGCCTATTTAGATCTATATATAGGATTAGATCAGTGGTGGAGAGATAGATGCATATCCATGGCGAGACGATGCGACCATGGAGCTATGATGATACGACCATTGATATTTCAATAGACCAGATCAAGTCGGTTTTAGGGATTATGATTTTGCCTTTCATGTCTGTTCAAATTTGTGTCATGCAAACTATCAGCATGGACTGTATATATATCTGTAGCATAGACTTCCTAGAAGGTATTTGCTATCATGGAGTACAAAATAAACATTTAGTGATGTGCAGTGGTGATAGTTGAAGGATCTAAAACAAATGAATGATCCCTTTTCTAAAAAATACTCCATTTTATCATTTTACTTGTACTCTTCTGTAATATGATTATTTATATGTTCTATATTAATTTTATAAAAATTTGAACTGATATCGCCTTTTTTTTCTGAAACGAATGTACATGTATTTATTTTTTATGTATATATATATATTTGTTATTTTTATAACGATTATATTCACCTGGGCAACAATCCTGATTTTTTTTTTATGTGTAAAGGTTATGATCTAATCTATATGTTGTTTTTTTTACGATTACCCCGGCTTTGGCACAGCTATATACGGGAATCCTGGCCATTGCTTCCCATTCGGTAGTTATTTGTTATACCTGGGTAGAGAGTGGCAAATGTAGATAAACGCCTTGCCAGAGGACGCGAGTGCTTCGATGGAGATCGGGACCGGATCTTGTTGTTTGAAGTTCATAGACTTATCCACTAAGCCACAACATCTCTACTATACACTGCAAAAACTCCGGTGTTGATCTAACACCAGCCCGTAATCTATATATATGTCCACACCAGAGAAGCGTTAAACAACATCGGTTTTGGTATTAGTCTAACACCAGATAGGTGTTTATACAACACCAATTAGTATTAAAACAGCATCGGTTTGATTCCAAACTGGTGTTGTTTCAATACTTCTCTGGTGTGGACATATATAGATTCCGGGCTGGTGTTAAATCAACACTGGAGTTTTTGCAGTGTAGCAAAATCTGACCAGATCAGAGTCAATCCAGAGTGTTTGCATGAACCATGGACCTACCACATGTAAAGGCCATCGCACACCTCACCACTTGTCTGTGACTCGATTTTGGAATAAAACGATGTAAAATTTGATACGAATATTGAGACATGGCACATATTTTATAAACATCTAAATCATCGTACAAATACGTACCCGTACATATCTGTGAGTATGCAATTAGATTAAAAGCGAATCGAACATCTAGTCGGAATGACGTCATAACAATCGTACGATTAACTACGAATTGAAACTAATTTGGCCTTTACTCCGAAATAAAGGCTTTTAATCATCCAAAATTGCTAAATTAGTAACATTACAGTTTATTTTAAAAAGATACTGTTATTTTCCCAATTTCAGAAAATAAGCAAAATGCGATTTGTTCCAAAATCAGATCGTGGATCAGTCGTAAGGTGATCGGTGGCCTTTACCATGTAAAGCCCCTTTCACAATTGACGTACGACCTGGTTACGACCACCTGCAACAGTTTTTTATTGTTGTTGCACGATCGATCCCTTGGTGTCTTGCGAGCACTCGCAGTCGTTGTAGACGATCGCACAAACTCGAGGTGGTCGGAGGTGATCGTGACTGGTCGCATCTGAACTTTGAACATGTTCAAAATCCAAACGCGATCAAATACGATTGATTAACTCGCAACAGGTCGTACCATCGGTCGGGCGATCATCGTGTGAGTGTTGTTCAACGTTGTACGACTTGGTGCGAGAGGTGGCACAACTAAGTATAGTCGCATTTAGTCGACTGGAGGTCGTACAACACTTGCACATGTGCTGGAGACCTACAGAGACCAGTGTTGCGACTGGGTGCGATAATATAAGACTGTTGCAAAACCGATCGAAATTACGGCTTACAACATTCCACTACCGTTGCTTTCGCATGTATGCGACCGTTCAGCCCCTTTCACAATTGACGTCCGACCAGTTTACGACCGCCTGCAACAGTTTTTTCTTGGTGTTGCACGATCGATCTCTAGGTGTCTTGCGAGCACTCGCAGTCGTTGTAGACGGTCGCAGGAACTCGAGGTGGTCGTGACTGGTCACATCTGAACTTTGAACATGTTCAAAATCCGAACGCGATCAAATACGATCGATTCACTCGCATCAGGCCGTACCCGGGGTCGTACCATCGGTCGGGCGAACATCGTGCGAGTGTTGTTCAACGTTGTACGACTTGGTGCGAGAGGTGGCACAACTAAGTAGTCGCATTTACTTGACTGGAGGTCGTACAACACTTGCACATGTGCAAGCGACCTACATGTACAGAGACCTGTCTTGCGACTAGTTGCGATGATAATATGGGCCATAAGACTGTTGCAAGACCGATCGCAACGGCTTACAACATTGCACCACCGTTTCATTCGCATGTATGCGACCGTTCCACTCGCAATCCCTCGTGCAACACTCGCATGTGATCGCACGAGCACAATAAGAGTATATGCGACTTACTCGTGCAATGGGGTTTACTGGTTGTTTTGTTGTGCGACAGCTGTTGCAACTGTGAAAGCCTCTGTGCGATCTTATGAGATGACTAGCGATTGATGCCTGTTGCAGCCTGTCGCACGACCAAAAGGTCGCAAATGGTCGTACGTCAATTGTGAAAGGGGCTTTAACGAAGCGAATAGATGGGCGATGGGAATGTTTACAAGACGTGCACAATTGCTGTGATTTGAGGGCATATGTCCACTCCTTGTTTGAGATCGTAACATTCTTTATCTTACCGTCCAAACATAGGATCACATTGTATTTTATCGATGATTTGTGTCGCTTCTTCTGTAATGTCTTTTGGAAGGAATTCTCATGAGTCGAAACTCTCATTTTATTGATAACGAGAGTAACAAGTAAACATGGGAATGGACCACACGCTTAAAAGTATACAGGATTCGGCGGCAAATCGAAATGAAAAATTTTCATAGTACGTGCCATAATCGTTATAATGACTTTAACTTCTTTAAAACAAGATGAAGAGGGTCACTAAACATTTATTCGTGTTAGTACACCCTGTTTTACTGTTTTTTTTTTCAACCGTTCAACTTTAGTCAATATTCAAACGAGGGGCTGCACAATAAGGGGGGGGGGGCTACCAACCATTTATTTTCCCCAAGTGATACAGGAAGGAAAAATTTAGAAGAAAATGGTTTTATCAAAATGCGATTCTGTTGTATTTTTAAAGGATTGAATAGGTTGAACCTAAATTGAATTGGTTAAAAAGTATGGCCCTAATTGATCTAATGCTCAAAAACAATATCCAAAGCTTCGTTTAAATATCATGCTTTTATATCGGAAGATTTCCTCGTAATAACACGTCATACATACCCCAAAAATTTACAATTAAGTTTGGTTTCTTTTTAGAAATATGAAATATTTGGATTTTGTATTTAATATCTTGTAAAGATATTATTTTCAATATAAAAAATTAAACAATCTGCAAAAAAAAACAGTAAAAAGGGCTCTGTTTGATTTATTGCAACGCTGTTTACTATCTGTACCTTACAGTGGTTGCTTAGACAATTTATTTAAGCAAGTGATTAATTTTTAATATATAATTCTCAATGAACTGAGCAGGTTTGTTTTAAACTGTGAAACATGTGCTGTTTTATACCTCTCTTAAAGAGCTTTCTTGCTGTGTAAATTTGGTATGATTCATTTTCACCTTTTAACTGGGAGTGTGGCTACAAATGAAAATACACTTTCGAGACGAAAACGTGATTTTATCCCATACCTCACCCATCACACTCTCCCTTTCCTCTCCATCATCCTCATTCCTACAGAGACAACAAATATTAACAGGATTGTTTGACGTCTAAGCCTAACGACGAGCACATTGTCTGTCACACGCAAGATAAAGGATAAAACTACTTTTGAGCGGGAAAATAATAATTTTTGGGGGTTTTTAATTTTTTTTAATAATATTTTATTTTCTTCCTCTTTCAAATCAATAAGTTTACAAACACAATTCATATAAAAAAAAAAAAAAAATATGTATATATATGTTTGCATATTTCCATGAATTACGCCCTCCGACGAGCATAATAGTGGTGACCAATGCCATTATTTTATGGGAACCACTTATTACCAGTATCAAATATTCGTGTAAGAAAATCAAACATTATTTTTTTCATATTATTTGGCTAAATCATGGCAATGCTTGAATTCAAGGGGAAAAATAATATCAATGTGCACGGGTTCAAAGAGAATACTTTAACAATAATTATGATGTGATATACTATTTTATTTTTGTTAGAATTATGTGGTTCATTCATGGCAATGGCTGAGTTGAAAAGAAAACATATTTTTCATAATTGTGCCCGGGTTGAGAGGGAATATTTTGAAAGTAATTTTAATATGATATGTGATCATAATTCATTATTTTTTGCTTGTTTTTATGGGTCACATTTCCAGATTTAAATGTTCAGGTGGGTGTTTCATAAAGCTGTTCGTAAGATAAGAGTGACTTTAAGAACGACTGGTGATCATTTCTTTTGGTAAATGGTACACCATTGGTGATGGTTTAGGGCGTAAGAAAGGTTCACCAGTTGTTCTTAAAGTCGCTCGTAACTTACGAACAGCTTTATGAAACGGCCCCCTGGTATGCTTTCACGTCCAATGTAATTATAGATATGTGTCACCTTTTAGCGCAAGGCCTTGTCGCACACCTTACGTCTGGTCCACGATCCAATTTCGGAACAAATCGCTATTTGCTCATTTTCTTAAAATGTGAATGAAAAGTGTATTTTTATTTGAGGTTCAAATTAACTGAAAGAATACTAATATAACAATTTTGGATGATTGAAAACCTTTATTTTGAAGTAAATTCGTTATAAATCGTAGCCAATCGTACAATTGATATGACGTCATTACGACTAGATATTCAATTCGCTTTTATTCTATAAGGTTGGTATATAGTCACAGATTTAAACACATGTATTCATACGATGATTTAGAACATTACACGTTAAGATATTTCATTCTTCAATACCAGCATTAAAGTCTACTACGTTTCATTCCAAGATCGGGTGGAAGACTAATCGTAAGGTGTGCGGTGGTCTTTAAAAAATCAACTGGTAGGCAAAGGGGATAGGGACACCAGCATCCTAAAAATTTCAAAACAAATAGCAACCTGTGATTATCTCTTTATATTACCTGAAACCATATATCGTTTGAACTTGAGATCATCTCTTTAATCTTGACTCCTATACTGTGCTGTAGGTCCCAATGGTTTGGCATGAATAATGTTTGTATCACTGTATAACATCAACACAAGACTTTGATGACATGCATGCCGTTCACGATGACAGATCTAACTAACCGTAGCGAGTTTTGCATCCTTTTTCGACTTCAATCCAGCCAATTTCTACTTCTGACTTCTGTTCTTGATCTTGCTCTGTCGTTTAGCCTAATGACTCATCCTCAATTCTCTCCCTTTCTTTTGCAAAATAATTCAAAATAAGCAGTTTTCAAAGTAGTTTTGAATTAGCAAGATTACAACGGAGGAAATGGATTGAATATTTTTAAAGAAGGAGTGATGCTAAAAGTGATGTGGACTTGACTTGCCGAAGGTTTTAATGGGTGCTTTTTACGATTATTGTATTTTTTTTTGTTTCAGTTCTTTATCCAGGCTTGTCCAGCATGTTGTCATCATTCATCGAATGAATTGTTATCCATTCTTTCTGACAATTATTCATTCATGTTACTCATAGTTCAAACGTGATCTTGGAGGAAATGGAATACTCCCCGTAATTAATTCGATGCCTAGCAAGTATGATTATGATATATAATTTCATCGACTTCGTTTCGGTCTATACACTCAAAGGTGAAAAGTCAAAATTCGAGTTTATTTTCATTTTCAACTCGACGACTCACTAACATTAAAGAAACCTTTGCTCAGTATTCAATATGAAAACGATACACATGAAGTTCAATAGTATGATAATGATAATATTGATTTCAGAAATAACAGGTAAACGGGACGAGTTGGTAAAATTCAGTAATTTTTCAGATTTTATGTCGTTAAAGTAGTCATGGCAAAGCTAAAGAAATGTAGGGATTCGGTGGATGTCGTTTCTTCCCTTTTTCGTGTCTTTTTATATATTTTTTCTCTTATTTGTTGAATTGATGTAGGTAGTGTTATGTGTTAATGGGGATTGAAAAAGTGAATCTCCTGGCCCTCTGTAACCTTGTAATATTCATGATATTATTTAAAGTTGACTTTAAACCACAATAAATATGACTGCCGTCCTCACCGGCCCTGGCGCCCAAGGTCTGTTGTTTAAGTTGTCATGGCTGTAGGCCTATATCCTCATGTTGTCATGGTCAAAATGGTTTTTACTTTAACATAAATATCGTTAGTCATTGATCAAAAATACAAATTAATCTATGATAACGTCTGTGTTAATGTTGAATCTACCCCGGATATTGAAAAAATATATATATACAGTGCGTCCAACAAAAAACGAAACCGAGATTTATCGATGATTTTTCATAACTTAATCACAAATACAGTAGACAAATGACCTACCATTGTAAAGCTTAGAATCTCCTCTTTTATGTAAAATTACTTAGATTATTTCTCATTCACGCATGAGTGAGTAAAAACAATTTGAAGAGGGGATACCAAAATGTTACTTGGCGGGCTGTATCTGGGTCTCAAAAAGAAAACCACATTTTTAGGAAGTTCAATATCTGCTCTTTAATTTGATACCTCAATTACAGAAAATAGTCAAGAAATAACAAAGTTCTGGCTATTTGAAATAAGGCTTGAATTTCAATAATTTCATAAAATGAAGAGGTTTTACAAGCTAGCGTTTAAAGGACAAGTCCACCCCAACAAAAACGTGATTTGAATAAAAAGAGAAAAATTCAACCAGCATAACACTGAAAATTTCATCAAAATCGGATGTAAAATAAGAAAGTTATGACATTTTAAAGTTTAGCTTATTTCTAACAAAATAGTTATGTGAACGAGCCAGTTACATCCAAATGAGAGAGTCGATGATGTCACTCACTCACTATTTCTTTTGTTTTTTATTATATGAAATATGAAATATTTTGATTTTCTCGTCATTGTCATGTGAAATGAAGTTTCATTCCTCCCTGAACACGTGGAATTCCATTATTTTAACATTTTGTGCTTCAGGCAAGGAGGTCCTAATCGTCAAATCCGTAAAAATTGAAATATTGTATAATTCAAACAATAAAAAAAACAAAAGAAATAGTGAGTGAGTGATGTCATCGACTCTCTCATTTGGATGTAACTGGCTCGTTCATATAACTATTTTGTTAAAAATAAGCGAAACTTTGAAATGTCATAACTTTCTTATTTTACATCCGATTTTGATGAAATTTTCAGCATTGTGCTCGTCTGATTTTTCTCTATTGATTCAAATCAACATTTTTCTGAGGTGGACTTGACCTTTAAACTCACTCGACACTCTGTTTTGTTGACGATCAGCCATGCATTGAGTCTTTTGTTAACCGTGCGATAGCTTCTGTGGGAAACCGGTGAAAACACGTTTATTTTATGAAATTATGGAAATACAAGCATTGTTTCGATGGAGCATAGCTTTTTTACTTCTTGACCATTTTCTGTGATTAAGGTATCAAATGAAAGAAGAGAAGCGAGGGATTTCCTAATCCGCGAAGCGAATTAGGCCTGGCGCGAGCTCGCGTCGCTCTGCTTCGCCATATCATGATATCCCTTGCTTAGCCATGTTCGCTCGGAAAGCAGCCGACAGGGCCTCGACAAGAGGCTACTGCTCCTGCTGCTGCTGCTCCTCCTGTTGCTGCTGCTGCTCCTGCTGCAGCTACTGCTGCTGCTAATGCTCCTGCTGCTGCTTTCGCCAAAATGTATGTTTCTTCGGTTCCGTGACATTAGCTCCGGCGACATTTTCTCCGATGGATAATCTGCACGTTAAGCCAATAAAAAAAATAGCCTCCAAAACTAAATAAATCCTTATCTTTACATTATTCTGAATCTAAGACTCTATTACAATCCTAACTCTAACCCTATGCCTTCTGAGATATTAAGACCCGAGCAAATGTCGTGTCACTGTTTCGGTTCTTCATTAATGTCCGAAATGACCCTACATAGTGACCTCTTTTTTGTTAAATGTCGATATAAATTTTCTTAACCGGATACGCAAAGTTTTACAATAATTTCAACCAGAGGACACCTCAGATTACACACATAATGCCTAAAGGCTAAGGCTAAGTCCTTCTGTTACGCCATATTGCATTTTTCATTTGAAGATTGGTGGATTAAATATGTCAAAGAAAATTAGTTCTACGTACGTTCCGGTTCAGATGGTATTTGTTTTGATAGCTTTCCTCATGTTTATTTATTTTTTGTTGGCTTTTATTTAGAGTTTTACTGATGTTTCCGATCCGTGGTCGTCATCTTTTCCCGTATGTCCGTTATTTATATTATTGCATAAATACATACTGATTCAATTGAGTGTCATTATTTTAATACTACTTCTTGCGTGACAAGGACGCTTTTTTTAACTTCGTGCATTGAGCACGATCATGGGGTAATTGTGAAATACATGGTTCTGATGTATGGAATGCTTCGAGAGAAGCATTCCATACATCAGAATTACAGAAAAAGACCAAGTTTTTTATGAGTTCTTACTTTTCTGAGAATTACAGAACAGATCAATCTTTTTCCTCTTTTTTTATTGTAAATTATCTAGAAAGTGTTGTGTTGAGACTGTTATGACTATAGGATACCATATTTTCATTTGGTTCTGATAACAGAATTTCCCAAAAGGAGTATGTGAATTACAAAAGAAGAATCATATTTAATATCATATTTTTGCTTCTTCCTTATTGTGCTTAGATGGACTTTTTTACTAGTGAAGTAGGTGTGCCGTTTTATCATGTTTGGCGGCGGACTTTCCACAAGTGTTTCATCTTGCTGTTTACATGGTTAACGAATTTAGCCAAATTGATTGTCTGTGTGCGTTTGATTTTCAAATTTCGTCTATCGTCACAGCATAAACCTGGTAATAATAAGAAAATAGGATGTCGTTAAAGTCGTTATGGCTGTTAAACACTGCATTCTACCGCACGGTGACAGTCTGACAGATGTAACCAACCGTGCTGACTTATGTTTCCTTTTACTCAAAATATACGATATGCTTGATGGCTACTTCTTTATTTTATTGTTATTTTGTTTGGTTCGTGTTCGGTCAAATTACTCAACTTCTTCCTACATGTCCGATGCCGAACATGTTGAATTTGTAATGTAAGTTGTAGCTAGTGCAGCTCTACTTCTTTTATTAATTTGGAAAAGTTGTTTTAAAGAGAGAGGGGACAGGGATGGAGATATAGCGAGGTTGTGATAGATGGATATATATATGTATAATTCTAGATCACTGGCGTACCAATGGTGGGGGGGGGGGCACTTCGCCCCTGTCCAAATGTTCACTTGCGGCCTTTTTGAAAATTTTCCACAAAGACCATGTTGTGCCCCCTCAATATCTTTAGCTTGTTATACCACTGACAATGACGAAAAGTACATTTGACTCACACTTTCTTTTGGAGATCTCCTAGAATTCGAAACACTTCGAATGTACAGCAGAGTGCTAAAGGTATTGGGTGCACAAATCTTGGGGCATTACCTTCAAGTGTTTTGTCATATATATGTTGCCCCGGTTGGAATATTTACAATTCCTCATCCCTTCTTGGTTTTATCTCATCACTCGTCTCATAAATGATTCTGCTCCTAATCGAGTCGATGTGAGGGGGATGAGGGATGAAGCAAGAGAGTGGGAAGAGAGGAAAGGAAAGGGTGATGAATTGCCATTTGGGCTAAGGCCATTTCATTTACAGTTCCTTCACTGTATGGACAACCTGTTTATTCAAATTCGAATAGTTATCATCTACCCCACCCCACCCCCGAAAAAGGTGACATCCAGATTCTTCTTTTTCAATCGTTTTGTATGAATTTTGTACTTTTGGAAATATAAAACTGAAACTGAAAATGCACAAAACCCCCGCCATCGTGGTAAGATAAATCGCTCAAACGTTCCACTCACTGACGTAAATTCAAGCAATAAATCTTTTGCAGCCCGCCTTAGAGAATTCGGGATACTGTTTACTTTCTCATAATATTATTTAACCAACCAAGAAGCTGGTTAAAACACTTCACAATTATGCTTCCTAAATTCAACCCTATATATGTTGCAGTGATGTCATGAACTTGATTCCACTTCTCTCGCTTTTTGATCCACCTGTAAGTTGGTTCAACTATACGATCCTAGAAATTGTTAGCTGAAACAAAATTGCATGCATATTGAATTGGGATTTTTCAACCAACAGTTGGTAGGTGCACTTTTCAACCAGCTTCTCTGGTTAAAACAATTATGAAAGTGTAAACGTATTCCGAATTCTCGAAGGTGGGCTGGGCGTTGCTAAAAAATGGGGAGCTGTAGACGATATAGAAATAAATCCGTCTTAACTAATCCCTCATCGAGTACAAGACCCTGTTTGCGATCATAAAGTCGTTTATACGATTCTAATACCTGGTTGATTGATTGACAGAAATTGGTAACACGGGACGCCAAAAGTTAGCCGTGCGTGGACCTGTCATGCCACCCTCGTTGCCCTCGCGTGTTCGCTTGTTATTGGAAAATGAACATGTCGAAAATTCTGTGTGTTTGCATCCAGTTTGCCATGAGCCTCACCATCAGTTACCTTTTCATTATTTCTACAGATTAAATTTGTAGTATATAGATGTAACGGTTCACGGTTTTAGGTTGCCATGGTTATAACATAGAGCTATTAACAGATAGCCCCATGGTTATAACATAATAACTCCACGGTTGGAGGTTTCGGGATTAGCAGGAATAATTCCTATGACGGACCTTTCGTTACATAAAAATGTACGTATTGGTGGTTTCAAAATATGAGGTAATTTTAAATCGTACCTATCATCATTAGCGACGATCACTTAATACATAAATTGGTCAAACGTTTCGTTTTATTGTTGTTGTTTTTATACCAGTACATTCAAAATGAACAATGTCCTGTAGACATGGCTTTCAAAAGGATTAGTACGAACCATAATCATGATTATACAGGTATATTTCAATTTGTTAATTCGTAAAATAGCCTTAAAAACGGACATTCTTTCTCGACATACACTCATCGGAGTAAAATCGCATGAATGACTGAAAATTCATGCGATTTTACTCCGATGAGTGTATGTCGAGAAAGAATGTCCGTTTTTAAGGCTATTTTACGATTTTGCGGTACCAGAAACTTATTTATTTGTTAATTGTTAGCACTACAAGTAGGGAGACTTTTCATCTTAAAGCCTTTTATGGCCTTGCCAAACTGGCCTTGCCCTAAAAATTAAAGGCCTGCCTTTTAATTAACATAATATGGAGATAATTGTTGATTGTCACAAAACGAAAGTTACAGGTTTCACCAATTTATTTCGTGTTTAGTTTCCTTACTATGGATCATCTATATTCACAACCCACACCCGACCTCGTGACTATCTCAATAAGCACAATAGAATACAAGTTGGCTCCAAAACTGTTATTGAAATTTCATACCCTTGCGTTGGATTTTTCGAAGAAAATGACCACCAACCCTCAGATGCTCATCTGTGTTTTTTATTCCTTGCTTTTCTTTCAAACCCACGACTGCATACATGTGCATGCCACCTTGCGCAAACATTGGTGACGTATAATCTAAGAGAAAGTCAACAACCAATCAACACCTCCCATTGCATGGCTATCGTGATCACGTGACTTAAACACTCACCAATAATCGCCATATGTCACTTCTCAAACGCTATGATTTCATAGCCATCAAATTCCAAAGAGATAAGACGGAATATATTGGTAATAATTAGTCGCTACTATAAACCAATTTGGCAATATACATGATAATAATTCATTTCATGGTCGACGCAGCATAGGGGGGGGGGCACGGGGCAGTTGCCCCCTGATATTTTGAAAACTTACATTTTTACCGAAAACTTTTCACAAAATTTACCGAAAGTGTAAACAGGCCCTTTAATTTCACTCTAGAAAATGCCAAAGTGCCCTCTAAACAAGCTCGGACGCTTCGCTCCTGCGATTTCAAGTTTTTAAATTTGTGTATGCGTACGGTCATGATTAATTTTTTTGAATAAAAAAGGTATGTAAAGCACATGGGCCTATGTGATAAAGATACTTGCCTGGCAGGTACCCTTTCGATAGTGTATATCAGGGTGTAATTGCATGTTTGGAACTATTTATCAGTGTCAGTGATGATGTATAGTGTATTTGTTTATAAGGATCAGGCAGCAAGTCGTTGCTGTTTTTCACGGTCAATGATAAAAATGCATGGTATGGATTTCGACTTTATCTTGTCAATGCTAGGATAATTCTGTCAAACATACCAGAAAGAGATCTGCGAGTATTGGTGTTTTTACAAATTATAGCCAGTGGTTATTAATACAATACTTTTTTTCTTTTAATTCATTATCATTTCTACTCTAAAGCTCCTTCCCATTTTTAGAAATATTTCTCTTAATAATTTCATGTTCTACTAACCTATTTTTAGATTGTTCCCTTTCCTTCTCGTTTATCCTTACATTCTCTTTTAGATTTTTTTCTAAACTTTTTTTTTCATTTCTTCGTACCATTTATTTTCATTTTTCCTTTTCAATTTCAACTATTTCATCCTTGACTGTTTTCGTCTTTCTTATTGCAAGCTCCCTAGAGAACTCGCAGAGCTTAAACTCAACCAACTTTTTTTCCAAAGTTTCTGATGACTTCAAAATAAGTCAAAATGATCATACAACTCGTATAATCTCTCGATTAGTAATAAAATTATATTTTTATTGGCTGCAAGAGGATTTAAAGCTAATACCCCAAAATACATCATCAGGTAGCGATAATACAAAAAATATTATTATTTGTATCAAACTTACCGGCCATAACTCCTGCTATTATTCGGCAAAGTCTACTGAATGGTCAACATATCTATACAAAAATCTACTTATGATATTATATTCATAATACTGATAACATTATGGAATATTTACGTGGCACAGCTTCTGTAAGTGAAACTGAAAAGCATTCCCTTCTCTCCAATGTTAATCTGATACAAATCCCGTTTTATTGGTGCCTTTTAAAAGTTATTTCCCCGAATAAAACCTGGGTATAGCGAAGCAAATGTAGTTTAATGGCTTTTCAAATGGCATGGAATACTGCTGAGAGACCCAAATTGCGAATCATCATGTAAAATGTATTGGATGCTGTACTTTGAATATAAATTCTTCCATTTGCAGGTTTTGTGAGAGTATAGAAAGTGTTCTCCAAAAGGTTTCGGTCGTAATTCAATCGTAATTCAATATGATTTATTACATTTTTGTTATCTACTTTATCTTACATATTATATGTACTCTGAATGAAGTGACTAATGTACGCAATTCTTTTTCCATCGCTTAAATGAAAGCTTGTTTTTGATGATGCTGTTGTTGCGCAGATTGCTTTCTCGCGAGTTGTGCTTTCACTTTCATTTGGGCATGTTTTTCGTTTTGAGTTGAATGACATCCCCTTTCCCTCTCCCTTTTAATTCTAATGGTATCTCAAATACGCCCTGGTTTCTTTAGTACGCAAGAGTTTCACAAGTACGCAAGAGTCGGAGGGTTTTCGCACGGCGACGCAGAACACAGTACATGTATTGAAAATACCCGTCAAATGACAATGAACAGCTTGCAGGTCTTTGTTGGAAATTTGTGGACCGGAAGAACAGTTTCATCCTAAGTTTCGGAGCTACGAAAATATGTCGTTAAACGAAACTGCTGTTTGATTCATCATTTTCGACAAAGACTTCTTGCTTACACTTTGTCATGAATGACGTTTGACAATACATTTTCTATGTTCTTGAAAGCGTTCTACGTCCCACCGCGAAAACTCCTTTATCGAACTATGATCGTCTGCAGGCGCAGACCCTGATTGGAAGTTTGATGAACAAGTAAGTCTCCACGCAAAGACTAGCACATACAAAATTTGCTGCGAGAGGGCCTTCAGTACACAAGGCATTATAGGTTGCCCATTCAGACCCTTAACTCGAGTGAAGGATGTGCACAGCAGATTATGTATGTTCCGTACATATGTTATACACACCTGTCTAATTCAATCTACATGGAAAAATCATGAAAATCTCAAGAAAGAAGAAAACCCCATATGAAGAAGCCGACCGTCATCATTATCTTTTAAGTCCATAATCCATCGTAATCACTCGCAATTCCCTGGTAATAGTTTTGCTGAATATTGGGGTATTCCTTTGGGATGCACCAGGGTCAAACTTTGTCTGTTTGTGACATCTCATGCTATTGTCACACTCAATGAAACCGACTCCAAACCTATATCGATGCTATGTCATTGGTAATAACGTAATAGCTTTGATCGGACTGGAGTCGGTTTCGTTGGTGTGACTATAACCGAAACCGACTCCAAACCGACCAATGGTATGTCATTGGTAATAACGTAATAGCTTTCATCGGTCTGGAGTCGGTTTCATTGGTGTGACTGTAACCAAAACCGAATCCAAACCGACCGATGGTATGTCATTGGTAATAACGTAATAACTTTGATCGGTTTAGGGTCGGTTTCATTGGTGTGACTGTAACCGAAACCGACTCCAAACCGACCGATAGTATGTCATCGGTAATAACGTAATAGATTTGACCGGTCTGGAGTCGGTTTCATTGGTGTGACTGTAACCGAAACCGACTCCAAACCGACCGATAGTATGTCATTGGTAATAACGTAATAGCTTTGATCGGTCTGGAGTCGGTTTCGTTGGTGTGACTGTAACCGAAACCGACTCTAAACCGATCGATGGTATGTCATTGGTAATAACGTAATAGCTTTGATCGGTTCGGAGTCGGTTTTGTTGGTGGGACTGTAACCGAAACCGACTCCAAACCGACCGATGGTATGTCATTGGTAATAACGTAATAGCTTTGATCGGTCTGGAGTCGGTTTCATTGGTGTGACTGTAACCGAAACCGACTCCAAACCGACCGATAGTATGTCATCGGTAATAACGTAATAGCTTTGATCGGTCTGGAGTCGGTTTCGTTGGTGTGACTGTAACCGAAACCGACTCTAAACCGATCGATGGTATGTCATTGGTAATAACGTAATAGCTTTGATCGGTTCGGAGTCGGTTTTGTTGGTGGGACTGTAACCGAAACCGACTCCAAACCGACCGATGGTATGTCATTGGTAATAACGTAAAAAGCTTTCATCGGACTGGAGTCGGTTTCGTTGGTGTGACTGTAACCGAAACCGACTCCAAACCGATCGATGGTATATCTTCTTCTTCCTGTTCTTTAACAAGTTCACACCTAGTTACCTATAATGCATATAACATTTCCATTTATTCGGAAGCAGGATAAAGGAGCATTGTAGATCAAATACCTTGCTCATAGGCATAGGTGCCGCGGCCGGGGATCGAACCCCGGACTTTCCATGTATACCCAGGCGCCTTAGACCACTCGGCCACGGCACTGATAATAACGAAACCGAAACCGGTATGGAGTCAGGTTTGTTATAGTGTGACTATTGCATTTCCAAGTTGATTTACATTCGGTTAACTTCTTTCCCATAATCCAGGTTTATGGAAAAAATAATTACCTCTTGAAAAGTTCAACTTTTGTTCTCAAAACCCTGGAAAAATGGGTTCGTGTCATTTGCTCCGGTGACAATTGCTCTTCCGTAAACTCCACACATTAATCAGTTAATGGAATGACCAAATTCAACCCTCGATTTAACGCCTATCCTAAACTTAACTGTAAACCTTACCAAAACCGTATTGCAACCGCCGGAGCAATTAATGTTGTGTCACCGAAAATTCACATCAAGAGTCCGACTACTGCAGTCATTCATCATTGATTCACCATTACGTCAAAAAAAGCTATATCTGGTTGCAACGTTGTTTTAGGTTGACATGGTTGAGAGCCGGAAATTTAGCTGTAGTGAGTTAATAGCAATAATTTGATACTTTTCTCAATATCTTCTATCAAAAAAGGAACTTTCGTAGACTAATTGATGGTGGTATACTAGTATTTGTTTCTTTATTTATCTGTTTACTGTTTGTTCGATTGATGACCAGCCTCTCAATAAAATATTGGGGTGGGGAATATGAGATAAAATCTTATTTGATACTTGCAAGAGAAGACAGTAACTTGTAGAAAAAGATTTTTTTTCCATCTTAGTTAGTGCTATTGTCATGGGCGGCGATCCCGGGGGGATGGGTAGACGTACCCCCACCACCCGAATATCCAATGTTGTACATTAGCCTACATGGGAGAGCCCCCTCCCGTCCCGACGGACCCAAAAAGCTCATGATATCGGTGCCAGTGTCCATGTCATGTGAATCATATCTCTATGTATCGTCAAGGGGCCGATCCGGGATTTCACTTAAAGAGTATCTGGATTTACGCAGTAATTGTGAGGGGATTATAATGGCATTGTAATATACCAGAATCTATGTAATATAACATTTTGGGTGACTTCTGTCTCAAATTAAATCGTAACGACCCCATTCTTCGATTTCATCTACATCCTCAAGTGCTTATCGTTCGGTATAAGTATGTAATGAATTATTGGGATAGGTAGACTAGAGTAACATTCTCACTGGTCCTTTTTACAAAAAAAAATATAGTATTTTAAGGTATTCATTCTGCATGTTCTGTATCCTACTTTACTGGACGGATTATTTCTTTCCGCGATGTACTGTAAGAAGCAGAAATTTGATTGGGTGTATGAGAAAACTATATAGAGTGTTTTTTTTTTCATTCCGGACAAATCCACCCACTGGTCATTGTTATTCATTTATAACAATAATGATAATAATAATAATAGGCATTTATATAGCGCCATCTATCTAGAAATATTCTATTCCTTGACGCGTTGTTATTATTATTATTATTACCCAGGCTTTAGCTCGAGCTGCCTTTCAGCGCTCATGCATTAAAGGAATTAATCCTACCGGGTACCCATTTAATTCACCTGGGTTGAGCGCAGCACAATGTGGATACATTTCTTGCTGATGAAATTACGCCATGGCTGGGATTCGAACCCACGACCCTCTGTTTCAAATTCAGAAGACTAATCCACTTGGCCACAACGCTCCACATTTATCAGTCACTTTGAGTTCATTAACCTCAGATTTTATTACTGTAACAAGATAGAAACACAACTATATCAAAATTATCCATTAAAAAAGGAACAAGCATAGATATTTGTACGAAATTTGATTATTTTTCTTCAAAATATATAACATTGAAAAGTTTCAAAGTTTGGTAAAAACAAACGGAAAACGTGATAACTTTTTTGTATAAAAAAAACAGCGATTCAGTGTTTTGACCACTTACAAACACAAGCTTCAGGCAAGCGAAATATTTCTCACCAAATCACTGCATTGCTTTTAAAAACCTCAAAGTTCAGATCGATGGCTAAAACAAACTTGGCTCCATTTTCTTCCGTTTTGAAAAGAGAGTGTTTTCTCTTACTGTGACATGGGAAGACTGCGGGTGATTAAAGAAAAATTGCCCGAGAACCAGTCCTTTTAAAAACCAGTAGATTCCTTACTTTGCCTTAAAAGTTTATTCATGTAGCCTGTTTGGAGAGTGGTTTTACTCCTCAAAGTCATATAATTCAACAAATTTATCCCCATTGTTAAAAAGAATACAGAAATTCCTGTTCGGCTTTGGAGTTTGTAACAATGCCGAAAGCTAATTTCGATGAAAGGGGTGTTTTTACAGCGAACAAAAGCCACTGACCACCACAAATTATAGACTGTCGTAATTGACAATGAGTTTAAAGGCTGATTGGTCAAAATGTTTTGTGTCTTGTCATCGATCGGCGGAAAACACCATAACTAAAGGTGAATTGAATTAGATTACAAATCTTAGAAATAAATACTCTTTTGTCCTTAGCAGGCGCCGAATTAGCAGCGTATTTTGGTTTCAGTTGATAAAATCCTCGGCCAACACCTTTCAAAGTTGCAATTCAAGTTTTTCAACGTATGAGCATTAAAACACACTTTTAAAACAGCATGTAGTATATATTGAAAAAAGAGACGCTGGAATTATAACATTGATATCACGTTAGATGAATATGTTGTATTCCCGGTAATTATACATTTCAGTTAATTTCGAGAAACTTGATAATTCGGAATGAGGGTTTGTTCAAAATTACACTCTAAAACAAAACTGCTCATGTGTCCAACCAACATTGGGCATTTATTTTGGGCATTTTTATTTATCCAGTGTGACGACAATTTTGCCCATTCTAAATAATTGCTGCTTATTTTTAACCTTACTTGACAATATGCTTCCCGCATTGGGTAAAATACTGCCCAAAATTGGTTGCACACATAATTACCTCGTGGTGGTAAAAATTTTACCCAATATTTTTTGCAGTGTATAAAATATAATTTCTTCAAAGATATACAAAAAAAATGGTTTGAACATTCCATGAGATGTAGAAATTATTTTCAGATTCTAGGAGCAGATATGTGATAATCATTTTACAATTAGAAGCATGAGGTTATGACGTCATTAGCTCATTAATTTGCAGGTAGGCCTAGTCTACAATTGTTTTAATGCATTACAAAATTTTACAATGTCTCCAATCCGCTTTTCTACATCAAATTTTTAATGATTTTGCACTTCTTTATTCTTTAATTTCTTTTCATCTATGATTGAAATCAAGTAATATTTTTATTCACAAAAATATAATTGGTTTCAGAGTCGTCTTTGCATTGGTGTACCGACACTGTTATAATTTAACTGGTACGAAAGGATAAAGTTTGCTGTTAAGGGCCTTAAAAAGATGAGGATAAGAAGGAAAAGTTCTTTGCCCGTCCGATATGAATAGATTTCAAGTTCACGCTGATGTCATCGTCCCAATTATGTCAGACTATTTTTTTTCTTCGGTAGAAACTCTCCCAGAATAGTCAAGGTCAATTTAATTTCTTCTCAGAAACGGCTCAATCCACCGGTCATACATTGCTCCAACCATAACCCACTTTTCTTTCTCATTTTTAATGCGATATAATAAAGTAAATATATTCGTCTCGTTTGCCTCGCCGCCCTCGCCCCCCCCCCCTGCTAAGCCCTTCTATAACCCCTGCCCTTCGCCCTCGCTTATATTGATTACAAACACTATCTGACTATACAAAGAAGGAGAGCCCCTCCCTTGGAACCCTGTTTTGTCTCTCATTAATTTTGCTTTAATTATCATTTTTCATTCTTCTGTTTGTTTATAATTCCTTTTCTCCGAACCCCCTTTCTAGTTTAATTCCCTTCGTTTCGTATCTCTGAGGAAATATTGCTCTCACTCTTCTCCCCCCCCCCCCCCCCTCCTTCCCCACCGTGTCTCCCTTCTCCCTACAATTTATTTTTTTCTTTCCGTATTCGCTTTCTTCTTTCTTCATGTTCTTCAGTTCAAATCCGATTCTACAATTTGCACTTCTGAGGCGTTCGTAAGTCTTGCAGTCAACAACACCCCCATTTTGTCCCCCCATTCAACTTTTGCCGGCAAATCAAGTGAAGTTTGTCGGCAAATTAGAGTGAGGGGAGACGAAATTAGCGTCCCGGTAAATCCCCCATTCAGGATTTCCACGGTTGGCGGGTGAACAGTGGTCCAGATTAAAACGCCATTTTCTCTTATTTGAATTGTAATGGATACCACTTTACTCTCTAGGTGGGCTTGGTGGTACCCCCTTCTACCAGGGCTTCGCTCCCACGCGTCCCCCACCTGCGATTCAGAGCAGGTGTATGCGGGGTTGACAAGTGGCGCCAGCTTTGCCTATGCAGAATACACGATTCTAGGGGAAATTCTGTTCGTTGCAATATGGATCGCATGGAGGAACTGTCCGATGGGAGATTTTGTAAAAGTATGGCTCAAAATTTCGAAATGAAAACTGGGTGATACAAATCGGGGCTTGAAATGTTTTATCAATATGTTTCAGTAATTTGGCCCATAACGCATAATACCGCGTTTTCGTGATAGCGACGGGGACGAATTCTACAACACAGTAAATCTATTGAAAATGCCCGTCAAACCACAATGAACAGCTGAGAGGTCTTTGTCGAAAATTGGTGAACCGGGACAGCAGATCGTCTTAAAATTCTGAGTTGACGAAAAATTGCAAACATGTCGTTTGTTCAGAATCCAGGACGGAACTGCTGCTATGATTCAATGATTTTCGACAAAGACTTCTTTATCATGAAGGGCTTTTGACAATAGATTTTCTATGTTTTAGAATGCTTCCCCGTCGTGATTGCAAAATATCGTCGAATAATATACCGAGGTTTGTTTACCTGACTGCTAAAAAAGCACGAATGCCTGTGAGCAAGCAACCAGGGGACCAACGGCTTAAGGTCCTCTCCGAGGGACCTGATAATGAGGATAAATGCCTTACCAATTAGGGCACTAGCGCACCACTTGGGAATCGAACCCGGGTCACCGGAATCCGAAACCCCCGCTCTACCGACTGAGCTATCGCGAAATATATCAAATCAATGTTCCGCTGTTTGGGGTTTTTGTGTGTTTTTGTGGTCTTTTGGGGGGAGACATTCTTGTTCAGCATGAATGTATCAACTTTTTTTTCTTGGGAGAATACTTTTAATCAGAGAGTATCAGAGAAAGTAGATGACCAATTTACTATGAATATCCTTATTCTTAAACATCAAATGAATTTTGAAACTTCAGATGTTGGAGAATAGTATTTTAACAGAACTTGAGTTTCTCTTTGACGTACATAATATAATTCGAATAAAGACATTGCGATCTTTTTGTGCAATCAATATCGAAGTAGTAAGCAGCAATTCATTTAGTTTCTAATACACGTTATTCTCATGATAATGGTTGGTTTTAAAAGATGAACCTGTAGTGAAAGCAAAAATCACCAATTTATAAGCAAACATTTGAGTCACGATTTGAAGAAAACAGTGTCAATAGCTATTCATTCCTTTACTGTAATTCTCAGAATCGGTTGTGTTCGGCTTTATTCGTCATCATCTAACTCCACGAAAGTATTTCCTCGGGGATAAAGAGTGAACTTTTGATTAAAAGATGGAGCTATATCAAATTTCTCCTGTATTAACCCGTGGACCCGTGAATTAGCCGAGTTCTCTTGCCCGGAGTGAGCAAAGATATGACTAAGTCGGCGTCAAGTTGGTCAATTATTCACTCGAACATGTCGAATGTGAAAAAAATAAGGGGAGAGTGAGCAGTGACGTAATGAGTCAGAAATTTGGAGGGGGCCAGACCTGGAGTTTGGGGCAGATTTCTAAACAAATTGCGAGTGAGCGGAACGAGCTAGCAAATATTTTGTTCTTTTCAATACAAATATTTCTGTGATAGATTTTGACATAGTATTCAGGAATTGATGTTAGATTTCCCCCTTTTCCTGCACCTTTTCTTTCGTTTTTTTTCTCCCTTTTTTCTTGGTTGTGAAAATGCTGGGCGGTCCATGGCCCCCACCCCCCCCCCTTCTGTACGCTAGTGGGAGAGAGGGTGTAATAATAAGGCGAACAACTGAGAAAAGGGGGATAGAGGAAGGTAGGAAGAAAGAAAGAATGAAAAGTTGAAAAAATAGAAAATGAAGCTGATAGGGAAGGAAACAAGGAGGGATGAACGAGAGAAGATGTTGTGATCATGGCGCCGAGCCGGTTAGTTAAAGGGATGGTCCGGGCTGAAAATATTTATATCTTAATACATCACATAGAGTAGAATTCACTGAGCAAAATGCCAAAAATTTCATCAAAATCGGATAACAAATAATAAAGTTATTGAAGTTTAAAATTTAGCAATATTTTGTGAAAACAGTCGTCATGAATATTCATTAGGTGGGCTGATGATGTCACATCTCCACTTTCCGTTTTGTTATGTTATTACATAAAATCATATTTTTTTCATTATTTCATACTTGTGTGAATGATTTGTCTCTCTTATAATGAAATACGTTGCAGCAATAAATATCTAATGCACTAAATCAATTGTAAATCCAATTTTTCTAGTTCTTGGAGGACAAAATTTGAATAAACCTAATTTTATATAATAAAATACAAAAGAACAAGTGGAGATGTGAAATCATCAGCCCACCTAATGAATATTCATGATGACTGTTTTCACAAAATATTGCTAAACTTTAAAATTTTGATGAAATTTTCGGCATTTTGCTCAGTGAATTCTACTCTATTTGTCAAGCTATAAATACTTTCAGCCCGGACCATCCCTTTAAGAGGGTTTTTATTTAACATGTCCAGTGTGAAAATGCACAGGATTCATCAGTGCTGTAGGCTGTTAACAAACATTGCTCATTGCTTCATATCTATATTGGTATTTAATTTTATTTATCACTGTTTATATTAATTTGAATGATATTTGTAAATTGATTAGGAGAATCAGCTTTTCGTTTTCTCTACTACAGCCTCCTTAAGCATTTCAGCCCCCTTTTCCAACATCTTCCTATCCCACCCTCCCCTCCCTTATCTATCTATCCCTTCCCCCTCCTCCCCCTCCCCCCTCTCCCTCTCTCTCTCTCTCTCTCCCTCCCTTTCTCAACTTTTCTCTTCTTTTTTCTCGCCATACTGCAAATCACGATTGCCCCCTATTATTTAGTTCACAAATCACAGCGTATCATTCCCTAGTTTTCATTCATCTTCACTCATGTCTTATCTTTTCCATCTATCTATTAACAACAATTATGGGTAATCCACAATTCACGAAATCATAATTCGATAAACTACCCTTTTGTTGTGATTTTAACGGCCGTTTATCCTCAATTGGGCCCCCAATATTGTATCGCATTTGTATTAAAGCGCGCTTTAATATAGACATCAATGCATAATGAAGGGAAAAAAATAGTTCGGAGTAGGTCGTTCAACTAAAATGCGTTCGACAGTTCAGAATAAATGAGGGTACACTAACCCAGAAGAGAGATCATTTCGATTTCTTTGAATAAAAAGCTCACTTGTGAATGAAAGACACCCATTAAATATTGAATAATAAGATATTTAGGAGGTCTTAAAGCCTCAATAGTGCCCAAGTGCGAAGGTTAAATCCTAATTTATGAATGACAAATTTCTAGATTGTTATCTCTGGGTAATTCACGGAGAGGAATGTAATTGAATATTGATCTATTTGCGTGTGTTTTTTAATGTATATCACTTTGGAATTTTATTTTATTAATTAGAGCATCGTCTGATGATTCAGGGAAGTTCTCTTCATTGAAAATAATATAGGAAAATTATAGAAAATGCATATTTTAAAGTTTATCTCTCAATCTATGCATGTTACAATCTTCCTTGTCATGGTTTCACTATTCTGCAAGTCAGCCTTAAAAGGGAAGGCCCCTTCCAAATGTGAATAAAAAATGAAAAATTGAATTAGCTTTAAACTGAAAATCCCATTAAAATCGGATATAAAATATGATTTTTTTTTTTCATTTCAAATTTTCGGTAAACCTGGTCAAACGAGTAAACCGATGACATCACCCATTCATTATCTCCTTTGTATTTTATTAAAAGGAATGTGAAATATTTTCTTCTCATAAAGTGAAAAGTGCGTGTGGAGTTGCCTTTTTCTATTTGTACAGTTTGGTCCACCAGAGGCCCATAGGCAAGATTGGGCATACTCTTATGTTTTTCGTTATTTTTTTTTATCATATTTATATTGGCACGATTGATTTACTACGTTTACTTAGAAAACATAACTGCAACTGAAATAATTCATTTAATAAAAAGTGTTAAAACAAATTATCATACGTACATGCAGTGGAATACAATTGCAGAATTATTCATGACTTTCACTTACTTTTATTCATTTAGTGTTCTTTTTTTCTTCTTATTATTTTCCAGGCTAAAATGGAATGCGAGAGCCAGATTTCAGAATCTCCTCTGGAATGGCCTGAAGAGTTGAATTGCGATACCTTACCCTCATACAATCCCGAGAGGAAAACACCGAAATGTATTCATTATGAACCACCAAAACCAGGTAAATTTTTTTTTATTATACACTACACTGCTTCTACTATTATTTTGAATCGACACCAGGTTTTTTTAGACTGTGATTATATTGTTTGGTGTTTATTTTAAATTTATATTTAGGTTATATCATGGACCTATTACAAATAGTGAATATTGATTGACAAAGCCAATTTTGGTGTTATTAACATCAGTCTTTTCTAACCTATGGTTTTTGTTATGATAATGACAGATTGATGTAAATTTCGAGAGAAGATAACAGTATTGCATTTTCTCCCTTCTCACATCCTGTGTGGTGTCAATTGTTTTCTGAAGGGCAACTAAAAAAATGAAGTGATGGTAAGATACTGTAAGCTTTACTGAAAACGCACATGTGGTGTATTTTAAAGATCTGTATGTCATATCACTTGAAAATTATTTCCAAGTTTTATTGAACAAATATGTATTTCAAAACTTCAATTCCTATAAAAAGATTTGGAAGGGATAATACGCCATTTAAAAGTAGTATTTTTATGTTAAGTCACACCAACGAAACCGACTCCAAACCGATTGATTGTATGTCGTTGGTAATAGCTTTGATCGGCTGGAGCCGGTTTCGCCGATGTTACTGGGCATTATTTCGATACGTTATTTCAAATATGTCATTAGCATACAACTTGACTTTGGGGACCACTCGGAGTGTAAATAACTCGTAAGAGACCACGAATGATTGGCACGGACCAGGAGTGCTGGCGTGGAGGGATATCTTGCCCCGCTGTGCTCCGGACGTCACTCACGAGTACCCCTTTTGTGCCGCCAGGGAAGAAAACGCAACCTAATCGGTATAAAATCGGCAGAACGTGTTTATTTAAAGGCAGTAAAGAGTGCCACATCCATTGTACTGCTGGTGGGAAATTGTCGAAATGGAAAGGTTAAAACATCAAGAAAAGTGTTACAAAATAACAGTCACATAAATTATCGCCGCTGCAGTTGGTTGGTGAATCTGAACAATTTGGATGTGTGTCCTTTGTCATTGGTTTGATAACAGTGGGTTTCTTCTGCGGGAGGTGGAAGCCGCCTACAAGTCTTGTTTAGGGGTAGAGGCTTTTCCGTATAGAAAAGCGTCACTCTTCACACCTTCGCTACCATTGTTTGATGGTGGAGAAACAGTAATCATATATTTGTGTTATTGCGTCAATAATTCATTTCCTATTTCTTTATGAAGTGTGTATGCATCATGGTATTTCAAGAAAAAACATGTGAATTGGTAAAGGAAAATATTAATAGTGAGATGTCTTCAAAGACATATGAGGTGCAAAATAGTTCTGTGTAATTTCGTTTGTTTTGTTCTTTTTTCAACCATGGGGTGACTTTTTAAGTAAATATTCTGATGAGAAACTGGTGTATTACATTAGTTTCTCAGTATAAACATGATAAAGAATATATTCTATATTTCATTTTTTAACAGAGGTTGTAAACATATGAATCTAAATTACTCTGTTATGCATTTTCAAATCATCCCTGCTCTCGACAAAATAATCAAACATCAAACAATAATAGCGTACGGTTAAATAATGATAAAAATCATAGCAAAAGATACTTAATCTTTCATCAACCTATGATTTCATTATTCTAATATACATGATATAATGTCACTCAAGATGTGAATGATAATATCCTTTTAAAAAAAGTTTGAATAATACTCTGCTTGTCCAACTAACATTTCAAATGTGTTTTACGTTTAAATCAGTGCTGATATATGTTGACCAGTTGGTTTTAGAATGAACTTTAAAATAATGTGTATTTCACATTCGAATACTAAAATCATACGGTTCTTCGTATTCCTTCCTAAATTTTCTCCCATAGCATTTTGTAGACTACACAAAGAGATAGGACCATGTAGCACGTATCATCCTTTCTGGTACTTCGACCGAGCGGCAAAAACCTGCCAGACTTTCACTTATGGCGGGTGCCTTGGCAACAAGAATCGATTCGAAACCAAGGAGGCTTGTATCCGTACCTGTGGGCAAGGTATTTGTTTGTGTAAACGACCCATCGCCGTGCCATTGCATCAATCAGTCATTCTTTTCATTTCGTTTCCATTCATCACCTAACGCTGCACTCTGATTGGCCTACCATAGGTCATCACGTGACCAGTCAAGCCAGCGGCGCCTCGTTACGGTTCACCTCCCATCCATCAATCCATTTCATTGTTTCACGCTTGATGTTCTGTTTTCATTTTTCATTTCACATCATTTAACTTTATGTGTTCACAGGTGGCATTAAGAGCCGCTGACGTCATCTTCCAAACTTTTGCCTAAATCAAAGATTTTCTCTCATTGGCTAACTCATTTTTGAAAAGGTCACCGGAAAAATGACGCCACTTTGTTGCTCATCATCCTTTTGTATTTTCCTTTCATCATTATTATTTCTTCATTTTATTTTTTGCTTTGTGCTCTTTCACAAAGTTCCACCCGTCATTTTGGCACATTCACATAATTTCACAACAGTTAATGTAACTCATACAGGTTGAAGGTGATTGGCTCTTTCTTTTTAATCACGTGACTCATGTCACCACAGTGACGTCACCATGCACTCTTTTATCATCCTCCTCTGTCTTCTTTTATTTCCTGTGTGTTCTCACATCAACGCCCTTTTCAGCTTCAACTCAAACTCGTATAAGCTTTCACGTTCTTGCTCCGCACGTAAGGACGAATGTTTAAAGTTAAGATACTATCAGACTATAATGAAAAATGATGAATCAAGTGCACAGAAATGGTTTAAAATAAGGGGTGGCTATTTAAGAAATAATGAAGGCTGCTTAATCACGTTGGATAAAAGTTTGATTATCAATCTAGAGAAAACTTTGAAACAGGGTTGTTGAACTCTATAATATTGAATATTTCGAAATCTAATTATAAACGAGAACTTGGTAACAATCCATTATTCCACTTTGTGAAAGTGAAATAATTCAATTTGATTGATTGAATATGAAAATGGGTCAATATTCTTGGTCCCGCAAGCCAAACAATATCCTCTGCGCATAGTTCATGCATGTTTACTTTGTAATTACTTTTTAATTGATTACTTCATTACCTATTCTTTTATCACATGACTCATGATTGCGTCGATCACAGTGTCATTCTGCCAAAGCCTTCGTCATCATCCCTTGGTAGTAATTTGTTTCTTTCATTTCTGTATTTTATTTTTCATTCTCTTTCCCTCCCCCCTCCCTTCTCTCTCTCTCTCTCTCTCTCTCTCTCTCTCTATCTCTATCCCCCTCTCACTCTGTCCTCTATTCAGTCTCTCTTTCTAATATACACTCCTTTTCTGTGATCTTATATACCTTCCATTCGGTCTCTTCCTCTCTCCCTCTCTCTTGCCCTCCTGTCACCCCCCCCCCCCCCCCCGTTCTCCCTCTCTCTTTAACTTCCGTTATATCTTTCCCTATGTTTCCCCATTTCTACTTCCCTATTAATTTCTTTCTCTTTTTTAATATCTCCCCGTCCTTATTGGTATTCTCCTATTTATCGTCATCAAAATCTTAATTTGTAAAAATTATTCTCCTTTGATACCAAACATTTTTTTCCCTCTCCAATCATAATCTCTCACGTGTTTTATGTATTTTACCAAACAATTTCCATCTTGCAAATCATTTATGTCTTATAACTAACTTGACTAAAGACCTTCCCATCACCCTTACGTGGTTTATAAGGTCTTCAACTCTTGATTTTATATGATTCTCTTTCCCAATCGCTTCAGGCATTTTCTAACACCCTCTTTCTGACTCACATATACAATTCATCTTAATTCGCAGACTTCCAGACGACTCTTAGTCTATTAAAATATATTATAATCCCAACATCGAATTATAGTTTTAATTTAGTATTCGTTCAAAATTCTTTCCCCTTGAGCCTGTATGTGTTTGCTTTTAAGTCTCTCCAAATATTCATTTTTTTTCTTCTCATGCATACGCCCAATCTTCTTTAAAGTCCACGAATGCGTCATATTTTCTTTTGCACTTTCCATAGTCATTTCATATGCCTTTTCATCTTACATGTCTTATTCATACGTATATTAAATTTGGAATTTCAATAAACTTCATAAATGCGTCATGTATAATTGTTCATGCTTTCATTTTTTTTCACTATTTTTTCCATCGTCTATGTTTGTTTTAAAGGTCAAGTCCACCCCAGAAAAATGTTGGTTTGAATCAATAGAGAAAAATCAGGCAAGCACAATGCTGAAAATTTCATCAAAATCTGATGTAAAAATAAGAAAGTTATGACATTTTAAAGTTTCGCTTATTTTTCACAAAATAGTTTTATGCACAATTTAGTCACATGCAAATGAGAGAATCGATGATGTCCCTAACTCACTATTTCTTTTGTTTTTTATTGTTTGAATTATACAATATTTCAATTTTTACAGAGTTGACAATAAGGACCAATTTGACTGATCCATGAAATGTTAAACAATGGTAATTCCACATGTTCAGGGAGAAATAAAACTTTGTTTCACAGGACAATGGGTAGAAAATTAGAATATTTCATATTTCATATAATAAAATACAAAGGAAATAGTGAGTGAGTGATGTCATCAGTTTCCTCATTTGCATACCGACCGGGATGTACATATAACTATTTTGTGAAATTAAGCAAAACTTAAAAATATCATAACTTTCTTATTTTACATCCGATTTTGATGAAATTTTCAGTGTTGTGCTTTTTTTATTTTTCTCTTTTTATTCAAATTAACTTTTGTTGGGGTGGACTTGTCCTTTAAGTATAGTATGGTCTGATGGTTTGTTCACCATGTGACATCCTTTTTTTTTTCATCCTTTCATTTATCTTTTTTCTCTTTTTTTTTCATTTTATTTTCATTACAATTACGCAAACCGAATAATCATCAAGCTCTCATTCAATATTCCAGACATTCATGTCATTTATTTTTTAAACATGCTTTTCTTCCATGATTTTATAAAGCTGTATCACTTCATTCGTCTTCACCGTCACCTGTTTTGTTTATCATATTTCGCTACTTTATGAATTTGTGCTTAATTAATCACATTTCTTGTCAGTTCTTTTGTGTATTTTCTTTGTTTTATCATTTCCAACTGAAAATCTCTCACTATCTTCCATTCATTAAAAACGGCATACTATTCATTTTCTGATATATTATTATTCATTATCCTTTATGATAACTAACTTGTGTCATTCGATGAAATGTTTAATAAATAAATTAACGATATATATATATATATATATATATATATATTGATATATATTGATATATTGAGTCCACAGAAAATATTTCTTGGTCAGTAATTAAAAAATCAGTTAAATCTTATGCAATGTATGTGCAAGTTGAAGTATGCTCATACCTAGTTAAGTGATGCAGCTATTATTATAGTTATATTGACTTTTTTTTTACTTACTTTTTACTAAACCATAGACATTTTTACTAGAATGTAGATGCGACTAGACATATCAGCTGCACCCAGCTGACTACTGATTAATCACTTTGACTAGTTTGTTTTTAGGGTGTAAGCATCTACCGCCTTCCCACGACAAAATCTTTGAAATGAGTTTCTTAATAAAATGTGTCATTTTATGTGGAAATGTATATAGTTACCTACTATAGAAACTTCTGTATTTCAGAACTTGGTGGCTATGTGATTCAAATTGATTTAGCATCATGTAGAGCATACAAAAAATATCCCAAAGATTAAGTCACTTTTGAATATTAGTGATTAGATGGCACTATAGACTTCTAATCATTTAAAAACGGTTTGATTGTCTTTGATCCTCTCCAATCACTTAGAAAGCACCATAGCACCTGGTATGTTAAGCACCACCCTAGATATCACCTCCAATGAGGCGACGACGCCCCCGCCCCTCCCCCGAGTTCTGGAGCGTCCCATGGACCAGACTGTCTTCGAAGGAGAGACCGTTACCCTAAACTGCTTTGCATCGGGTGCGCTAGAGTATGCGTGGAGGAGGATAGCAGGGCCAATGCCGGAACATAAGTATGATTTAGATATATATTTTTTTTTTATTGTTTGTTGTTGCTGTTCTTGTTCTTGTTGCTGTTTGTATACCCTCACAGGCATCAATTATTGTCCCATTTTCACGAATCCTTCACTCTTGGTAAAACATGTAAAAAGGGGTTTCTTAAAGCATGTAAAGTGTGCGTCGTGGTCTAGTGGTTCTGACTCTCGCCTTTGAAACAGAGGGTCGTGGGTTCGAATCCTAGCCATGGCGTGTTTTCCTTCGGCAAGAAATTAATCCACACTGTGCTGCACTCAACCCAGGTGAGGTGAATGGGTACCCGGCAGGAGTAATTCCTTGCACGCTCTGAGCGCCGGTGATGGTAGCTCGAGCTAAAGCCGGGGTAATAATAACCGTGCTTTGTATCCTCAGGCAAAAGGCGCTTTATAAATCCAGCTATTATTATCATTATTATTATTAAAGGGTTCTATGCTTGTCCCGTATTTGGACCCGGTTTAAAGGTTCTCTAGAAAGAACTATATTACCTTAAACACCCACTTTGAAAGATTTTAGTTTCTTTATAAAACCATTTAAGGTTCCTTAGCACGTAAAGAATCTTTTTGGGAACCTTTTTTCTCGAGAGTTCCAACTGCGGGACAAAAGGGTTCCAATTCGTACCTTGTTTTTCTAAGAATTTGGTAAATGAGTTGTCTTTGTTGTTGTGGGTTTTGTTATAATGATGATCTTTTTATTATAATGTGTAATTCATTACGTAAAGAACAAAATATTATCATGGAAAGTATATGAGTGTTCTATATATGCGGTATTATATAGAGAGCAAAGGAAATTTTATTGATATTTTCAAATATCCGGTTTGATTTCATTTCATCTAATTTCCTTGAATCTCTGTAATAGATATGATTCAATAAAACTAACTTTATGAATATAATTTCTTGTTCTTAGATTCCTGTTAAAACATGATTATTGCTCCCAAAAATGGTTTATTCCTGATTATCAAGGAAATTGAGAATCTCATGAATCTTGTAATCCGATGCCTAAATGTTTCAAGTATATAGAGAAAATATAATACGGTAGAGGGAAAAGGAAGCGGGGATGGAGCATTATAAAGAGAAAATGTATAGGTTGGGTGACTCTAGAATACCCCTATTATCCAATCAAGAAAAAATAAATGATTTCACCTCTAGATTATCTTGCCCCTTTCCCCTTCAAAATATCCCGACGCCACCTTCGCTTCAAAAAAAAATGAGCCAACAGAGGACGGAATATTATGTTCCGAAACGAGAAATTGTAAAAGTATGATTTTAATTATTCTACAACATATCTGATTTATATCTTACTGATGATTCGAGCAAGATGTTCGGCAAGGAGCGCATGATCGACCGAAAGGTGATAGCGGACAGCGTTCATTAGATGCAATACATCGGAAATAAAATCAAACCTGATCAAGTCTGCAACATACTCTGAAATGATTTAAAGCGAGATTTGAGTTTTGAGAATAAAAATGTTAATTATCGTGAGCCCCTGCAATGTATTCCCTTTCGGAATAGTCTTTATAATAATGATAATAATAATTAGGAAATAAACAAAAACAAAATACAAATAAAATTAAATTAAAAAAAAAGGAAAAAAGGGGAAGAAAGAAGGAAGAAGAAAAAAAAGAAGGAAAGGAACGATTTTAAAGGACACGTCGAAGAAAAGAAAGAAAATAATAGTAGGCCTATTCGAGTTGGCGGTAATAGTCAAATATGACTGGTCGCCATTAAAATCCAACAAACAACAACAACAGCCCCTCTAAAATAAGGTCCCTTTATTTTATTCTCAATCTAAATTTACCCCTGGTACCTCGAAAGGCTGTTTAAGCTGGTCCATAAAATGTCGTTGGTCTATGATTAAATCCAAGAGTTATAAAATACATTAAACAGCATCATGCATTGGTCTACATAACCTGGTTACACAATCCAATTATGTTCCTTTTATGTGAATTTCAAATTGACAAACAAGATAATTCTGATAATTAAATTCCAAACTCCCGACCGGGATTATTTATGCCTTCCTCCTTCTCCACACAACTTCCCTCAGCCCATGCCCAGCCCATTTGCATGACCAGTAAATGATCTTAAAACATTCTACATGTTCTAAGAACAAACAAGTTTCAAACCTCAAAATCAACTCTATAACGATTAATGTCAGGCGAATTAAGATTGACAACGATGGCGGTTGCCCGTAAGGCTTGACGGAAATTTGGTGAAATCTGAGACGGGATTATATTTCATTCTTTTCCTCCTTTTGTCAAAATCAAGGGTAGGAATCGTGTAACGAGGATGCCTCAAGAGGACTGTTAGTCATTCCCGAAAAGTTGAATGATTTGTTTTTAATGGGGGTTAGAGAAGTCTAATTACTTCGCTGTCCGATGATGGAATAAGAATATTTGGCATTGTATCTGTGCATGTGTCACTGTGAATATGGAGAGACTGAGTGTTTTGCCGGAGGGGGAAATTGATGAGACATGTATATTTGTATCTCGGTCTTGTCAGCTTGTCATCTGCATCTATCGGATTTTTTATTTTTCCATTCATCCCCTACCCACACCCATAGTCACACTCTCTCCCTTCCTTCCCCCACCCCCCCCCCCCCCTCTCTCTCACACACCCTCACACACACGCACACACGAACTCTCTTCTTCCTTCTTTCTTTCTGATACAAAAAAGGTTGTAAAAGACTGAAATTACAGACTTAAATGATTATCACACACACACAAGTACCCAAACACACGCACTTTCCTTATCCTTTTCACTCTCCTTCATTCATTCCGTCCCAATGCCCCCCTCCCCACTCATTTGTATTTAGATTTATCTCTTTCATATTTTCGATTTGCAATTTAAATAGGCCTAAATCTAAATCTTACATATCTATTCTGATATCTTTTCTCTATAATAAACACCCATAATCTATTTATTTGGATTTTTAGGTTATTATTCCTTCCCTATTTCTAATAACCCACCCCCCCCCCCATTTGTTCCCCCTCATTTCCCCCTCTCTCTACATTATTATGTATATGTTTGTATGTATATAGGCCTAAGTCTCTCTATTTGACTCTCCCTTCCCTCCCTTCCCCTCCACCCCTCCCCCCTCAAACACATGTTATATAAGGTGAACGCCAGGTCACGATACTGTAGGACTTCTATTTAATAAATCCAAATTAGATAAATCCATTTCCTATATAGGAATGATCTCGTTCTCGTGTTTATAATTTCCGAATAGTCCAGTGGGAGTTACAACTGGAAATCTAAGTTTAGGCTTTGGGGAATGGTGAGGATGTACAGTTATGAATTAGTAAAATATCATATCGACGGGAGGCAGTTTGCTCTCAACAAGCTTAAGCATACACCAAGAATATTGGCAATAAGTTGTTACCTAGAAAACATTATTGAGCCACAAGAGGTTTGATGACTTTATGTCCTCAAGCAACATGAGCAAGGGGCCAAGTATTGCGTAGAAATGTGTCTTCTTCTTACGCGTCTTCTGTGCGTTAACCTGTTGTACCAAAGTTGATGTTAATTCCTGCATGTACGATTTATTTTCTTCCAATTTCACCATAGTTGTCTTCTTCATGATCTTCTTCTTCTCATTCTCCTTCGCTTTCTCCTTTTTCTTTTTCTTCTTTTCTCTTCTTCTTCTTCTTTTTCTTCTTCTTTTTCTTTTTCTTCTTTTTCTTATTCTTCTTCTCCTTCTGCTTCTTCTTCTTCTTCTGCTTCTTTTTCTTCTTCAGCTTCTTCTTTTTTCTATTTATTCTTCTTCTCCTTCTTCTTTTTCTTCTTCTTCTTTTTCTATTTCTTTTTCTTTTTTTCTACTTCTTCTTCTTTTTTTCTTCTTCTTTTTCTTCTTCTTTGGTTTCTTCTTCTATTTCTTCTTAATTCTTTTTTTCCTTCTCCTTCTCATTTCCTTCTCCGTCTCCCTCTTTTCAGAATGAATTTGCATGGTGTTTCTGTTTCCTTTAGGAAATCCGTCTCTGGCCATGTTGGCGCTTGTCATGCAGTCATGGTCTACACAATACTTTTCACTAATTTATTCTATTCATTTTGTTTTCTCACTTCACGTTTAGAATCCTTGCTGAAGAATACAGCAGAGAGGGCGCTATACTGATAATAGCAGACATGATGCCAGAGGATGCGGGTTTATACATGTGTATCGCTGAGAACCAAGCAGGAGTAGAGGAAAGCGTTGCCTCTATTACAGTTCTAGGTATATCTTGGTTTCACCCATCATCAACATCAGAGGTCCATTTCATAAAACATGTTATAATAACAAATTTGAAATAGCAGTTTTAAGCTACCGAAATCACTTACTTTGATTGGCTGTTAGTAATCTCGTTATAGAAATTTTGTATTTGTTAGTATAGCAAGTCTTAATGAAACGGGACAAAATCTAAGATGATGATGATGATCCACAGCATTTTGCTCCACATTTCTGTTAAAAACGCTCCTAAGAAAGGAACATTGTTGATAATGGACGTCCATAGTTTATGCGTCTTTTGGAATTGTCTGCATTGCTGTGATGAAGATTATAAAGCCAAAGAAAGAATAGGAGAGAGATGATATAGTCAGCCAAAATGAACACAAAAATTAAATATGGGTGAATAGTTAAGTACTAAATACATAAACATGAATGAATGAACAGTGAATGGATAAAAAAATGAAATCTAATATTGATCGATGAATTGAGTTGTCGCAGTCTATGAGAACATTTTGATACACCCCTGTGGTTTTTTACATTCACCCATATCTAATGTAAACTGTTCTGAATTGAGAACATGGACATAAATAAAATGAAAATATTCTTGCAGAAATGTTTTTGTTGGCATTTTCTCTTCTGTTTCATTGGGCTGTGACAATTTGAACCTTTCGTACAATCAAGATAGTTACAGCTCTCATAAATCGGTATTATCGCCACAAGATCCTGTTTTTTTCTAGTAGATTTAAATTTGTATATCTAAAGTGAACCTCATGTATCTTACATTCTCCCCAGTCCCTCCAAGGATCGTGAAGTTTCCGGAAAGCGCCCTCATCATTCAAGGAGAGACATTGGAGCTAAAATGTGAATTTTCTGGGGTTCCCCCTCCCAAGGTATACTGGGAGAGGGAGGATGGTCAATTCGTTTCACAAAGGTGAGATTTCACTAGAGTTTTGTAGGGGTTTTAGGACAACCTGCATTGATGGGAGGGGTGTCACATGATAGTTTCCTTGTCCATATTAATTGTTAAGTTCGCCTTAACAACAAGATGATTTTAGCAAATTGAGTTCTGTGCTGGACAAGTATAGCGCTGAAAATTGGATCGAAGTCGCATGTCATATTAGACAGTTATAACATAGGCCTATTTGTAAGATGTCGTTCAAGTTCATCCTAAAAAGACAATATGAATAGAGGCAAGTAGGGCAGGCTCATCAACTGCAAAATGTCACTACAATTGGTGTGAAATATGAAACTTTTCCACATTAAAATTACCCATTATACATACTAAAACTGACATCTTCAAAGAGCTTTCGGGCTGGAGGAGTGACAACCTTTTCCAAATGTAATCCAACATGTCCAACTTGCGTAAACCTGAACCCCAAAACCTAAGTATTATTTGGGTCGAATAATTTAACGTGGTAAATGCAACATGAGGGGTAGATTGCCACTCCTCTAATCTTTCAATTGCTCATTATTTTAACTTTCGGTTTATATAGATATAGCATGTAGATGATAAAAAGAAAGAAGTTTGTACCTACTATAAGTTTTGGAAAAAGAGAGAAAATTGTGTTGCATTTCTTTTAATCATCCGACGTCGTATTTCCACCAGGGTAAACGGTACTGAGTCCACCGTCATCATCAGTGAGATCAATGACATCCAGAGCGGTATGAGATTCACCTGCGTCGGGCGGAACGAAGCCGGGCTCGACAAGCGGTTCATTGACGTCGAAGTAAGAGGTAAGATACGAGAAGAATAGTTAGAGCCTATCTTTAGTTTTGGGAAATCCCCCAAGTCATGAAAGTGAATGTCACTATTCCAAGTCATTACTAGATTATATGAATGCATGTGTTTTAAACCAAAAACGCTTATGATATAAAGGATATATGCTATAATGTTTTTATATTGTTTAAGTTTGACATCAAAATTCATTTATTTCATTTCATTTATTTCTACATTAACAGCAATATAAATACATTTTGTACATCTCTATATAATTATGAAAAAGATATAATTTAAATTATATTAAAAAAAAACAATACAATACATTCGTGAAAGCAGTTAAATACTTATTAATGATCTTGTAACTTAAAGATTGTCATGTGGAGGAAACATTGTGACGCAAAGCTTGTGATACAGGTTCCATTAAGCGTAGATAATGGTATCATTGCTCATAATTTTAATTGAAATATAAAATATTTCGGTCGGGCTCCAGACCATTCAATTGTATGTGATTCGTAATATACATTGTAATAGTGTTTAACAGTTGACTTATAAGAAAATTTGAATTACGCCCTTAATTTAGTACTCTCTTCGTTTTCTTAATAAAGACCTTTCGAATACTTATCTTAGAAATCCACCTGTTCGGTACTGTATTTCAGACATTTCAGCAAAGTTTTAATAAAAATTATGTTGGTTCCATGTTATGTTTTAGAAAATGTGTTTATACAAAAAGTACTAATAATTTTTGTAATGTCGGAGACATTTCTATTGTAAAGTTGACCATAAATATTATCTTAATGTTTAGATCGCTTGATTTTTACATCGCATTTTTCAACTTTGTCCCAATATAATATATTATATCCTTTTTTCTAACAATAAACATGATGAAAAAAAAAATATATATATATATATATATTAAAGGCCTATTACTGGGCACTGCTTTTATTCTCTTTAGTTGACTGTTGTCACAGTGAGAAATAATAATAAATCACATTTTATTAAAACGCAATGGAATTTAATTTTTCTATAGAACGAGATAGTAAAGGTGGAGCACTTCTTGATGGCAATCATTCCAACAACGGATCTGTGAACAATGAATCAAGTAATTAGCCCAATAGAATGCTCCTTCTGATGGCATGAACGCTACTGCACGCCATAGTCTTGGTTTTCCTTTACATTATTCTAATAAAAGTGGTCGTTAAAACGTTGGTCTATACTGCGATGCGGCCCAATATGCACGGAATATTTCTCTGGAGCATGCATGTGATATATTGCCTATATTGGCTGGGGCACGCATGTGGTTCATTATTCAAAAAAAAGATTGCCTTGTTTCTGAATTGTACAATGTTATTATAAATCATAATGATGTTCTCTCAATTTTGTTTCGAATATAGTTCCACCGTATTTCACTGCGTTCGCACGCAACCGAACGCTGAACGAAGGCGAAACGGCAGACTTCCTCTGTCAAGCAGAAGGAACGAGGCCATTGACAATATCGTGGTACAAGGATGGCAGTCCGGTAAATATAAAATATACTGTAAGAACTGCGGTGTAAAAACTTACACCAGCAACAGTTACTTTCCCGAGAGGATCACGCCCTGAGGGGTTAAATTTGAACTTTAGAGATTGAAAAAATCATAATTGATTAATAACAACTAAATGTGTTTGAATAGCCACGTAGGAATTTCGTCATGTTTGTCGTTTGTTGAGTTTCTTTGGAAGCACATATGTGGCAACTTCATATTGACGTATTAAAAGAAAATTAATCTATTCATCTGGACTTACTTTTATGAATTGGAGAACAGTTTCACGTCTAAATCTGGGTCGCTTCTTAAGCTCGTCTGAATTGATGTAATTTGTAATTTGACAAAAATTTCTTCCTGGATAACTCAATTCAATTCAATTCAATTTGCATTTATTTCATTCTCAATAAAAACAATTATAAAGCAAGGTATGAGAAACAATATATTTACAAGCAAGAGTAAAAATGAAAATGAAATGGGGAACTACATAAATAAAGCCAAGTGGCCTTGTGTAAGCGCAGTTCCCAAAACATTAATAACATGACATGGTATAGAGAAACAATAAGATAAAGAATTAAACATGATATATAAACAAGACAAAAATACATAAAAAAAAACATAAAAAGGTGTCAATCTACAAGACAAAAATAACTATACATATTTAAGATATAGGAACTGCTTCAATCTTTTTTTGAATGACCGAACAGACTTGCTTTCAATTACATTTCTAGGGGTGGAGTTCCAAATTACAGGGAAATTATGTCTTACACATTTCATTACGTTATTAGTTTTAACTGGCCATAGGTGGAATGAATGTTTAAAACGAGTATTGTGATTATGTATCCGGTGATTAAGGGTAAACATTTTATGGATATTAAGAGGTAGTTTATTCTAGAAATAAAATAAACCAATTAATGCAATAGAAAAATAATACAAATCATAAATATTAAGAGACTTTATTTTTCGAAACAGTGGGGCAGAATGGGCTTGATAATGACATCCCATACATATGCGAAGGGCTTTTTTTTGTAATTTAAATAATTTGTCTAATTTCGTTCGACTGCCATTGCCCCAAACAACAACACAAAAATTAAGATATGACAACATGAAAGAATTGTATAATAGTAATAATGCAGAAGTTGGAAGGGAGTCGTTTAACCCATATAGGATACCGACACATTTAGATACTTTTTGGGTGACTTTCTGAACATGAGTGTCCCATTACATATTATAGTCTATATAAACACCAAGAAAATTAACACTATTTACCTTTTTAATTGGAACTTTGTCTATTTCAAGCAATAAATTATTGAGTGAATTAGAAATGCAAGACTGCCTATGGAAAAAAGTAATATAATTAGTTTTACTAGGATTTATTAACAACCTGTTTGATTTGAACCATTTTGTAACTTTATCTAATTCAACATTGATATCATTTTGTATATTAAGATTATAAGGTTGGTTGTATATTAAAGTAGTATCATCGGCATACATAATATATTCAAATTTATTTGAGGAATATATGAGATCGTTGATGTAAATTAGAAACAATAGCGGGCCGAGGATAGAACCTTGCGGTACACCATGGGTGATACTGGAAAAAGTCTGATGAACTATTATTAAAAACAACATTTTGGGATCTATCAGAAAGATCACTTTTGAACCAAGAAAGTGGTAAGCCCCTAACCCCATAGTGTTCAAATTTGGAAAGAAGTATTTTGTGATCGACAACATCAAAAGCTTTAGAAAGGTCCATGAAAATTCCTATGCAAAATTTATTAGTATGAATGGATGTCAAAACTTTATCTTGTAATGCTATCAAAGCATGTGCAGTAGAGTGATTTTTTATAAACCCGTATTGTGAATCTGTGAGAATTTTATTGTTTAATCAAAATGAATACAGTCTATTGTAAATACACTTTTCAAGCAACTTAAAAATAGACGGTTGAATAGATATAGGCCTATAATTATCAAATTTATGAGGGTCATCTTTTTTAAATACTGTAGTTATCTTAGCTATTTTCAACTTATCAGGGACCGATCCTGAAGAGAAAGAGAGATTGAATATGAATACCAATGGTTGCACAATATATAGAAAATAACTTTTTTCAATAAATTAGTACTAAGATTATCAAATCCAGTGGAATTGCTACTACTTATGAATTACATATTTGAATGACCTCATTTTCCGTTATAGGATTTAAGAAAAAAGATTTGTCAATATGATCAATGAGAAAATCTTTATAAGAAGTGTCATTAGGATAATTAATTATAGATGTGGTTATCCGTCTGGAGGAGTTTATAAAATGTTGATTAAATTCAGTCGCTATGTGTTGTGGGTCACAAACCTTTTCACTCCCACTAAAAAAGAATTCAGGTAAAGACGTTTTAGGTTTGTTTAATAGTGAGTTTATGACTGACCAGGTCTGTTTTGTATTGTCTTTGTATTGCTTTAATTTATTAGAAAAATATGTCTTTTTTGCATGTTTTAACATAGTATTCAATTTATTTCTATATCTTTTGTATTTCCTTTCATTATCTAATGAATTATTTTGGAAAATTTTTTTATAGTAACGATTTTTCTTTTTAATGCATCTGAATAAATACTTTGATATCCATGGTTTATTGAACATCCTTTTGGTAGGTTTAGATTTGAGCAAAGGAAAGTTATTATCAAACAATTGGATAAAACGAGTTATAAAAAACGAGTATGCATCATTAACATTTGTAAAATTATAAGGACTATTCCATTTTTCCTGGTAAAGGTCATACTGAAAATTTCTTATATTATCATCTGAGTATTTACGAGTAAAGCGAGTTGTATTAGGTTGATGGGAATTAGCACTAGAACATTTGGAGATCAGAAAAATGGGTAGATGATCACTTATGTCTGAACATAGACTACCAGAGTCAAAATATGAATCCAAAACATTGGTGAATATATTGTCAATAAGTGTAGCTGTGTTTAATGTAATACGAGTTGGAGTTTTTATAATTGGGAATATACCTAGTACATAATTAAGCCGAAGGAATTCGTTAACAGTATCATCATCTTTGAAGTCAATATTAAAATCACCAGTTATATACATTTTTCTATGTTCAGTGCATAATTTGTTAATAACACTATCGTAAAATTCAAGAAATAAATCATAATTTGATCCCGGTTTTCTATATATGACACCAATAGTAGACATTTTTTGTTTTTTATCTAGAAAATCAATAAATAAATATTCACAGACTGAGTTGATTTCTTGGTTAAAAACTATATCATTCCTTATAGTGTACTGTATAATTTTTTTTACAAAAAGTGCAACGCCCCCACCTCTTCCGGATAATCGGTTAACATTAAGAAAATTAAAGTCATCTATGTGAAAATTGATTAAAGTATTATCATTTATCCAAGTTTCAGAAATTGCTATAAAAGAAAAGGAATGAGTAATCATGGATAGGAATTGAGAGATATTGTCAAAATTCTTTGGTAAACTGCGAGCATTAAAATGGATAAGACTTAAGGTAGAATTGTTTGAGAATTTCCCATTAAACTCTGAAGGTAGAAAACATGAAAGATTCAGAGGAATTAGATACGTGCAAGTCAGGATCGACATCTTCTAGAGGGTCAGACCTAGGTTCCATAAACGTAATTCATAGGGGTAGCATAATAATGGAAATGTATTAATCGGTAAATTTGAAGCAACACTGTAAAAGGATGTATAACTATATATATATGTATACATATCTCAAAAGTAATGAATAAACTATCTTTGTAGAACATCATTATTAAGTAGAATACACCTACGTAAAAAAAACACAATATAGCAACATTAAACAAAGCTTGACAATAACAAAATGGGGGGGGGGGGGACAAGAAAGCAGTTCTATATATGCACTCCTGTATGTGTATACACCAGGATAACAGTCGGGGATGACAAATAAAGATAAGTATAAAGCACACTTTTTGATGAGTTTAAAAGTGCATTGAGGTTTCAATGTCCATTAACTTGGCAGTATATTAAAATAATTGAAGATTAATGACATAACGCAAAACAATTATTAAATACTAACTTTATATAGAAACATCATCAGCATGTACATATAAAATAATTGTTGAGAGAAATAGTTATTCCATATGATTATGATATAGATACCTTTCTTTGTATCTTAATATAATCTTTAAAAGTCTAATAGTTCATAATATATGATGGACAGAAAAAAGGCGTATATACATCAAAAGTTAGTATCAAGTTTTATATTCAGGCTTGATAATGAAAAAAAAATCATTAAAATAGTTATATTCAATAACATATTTATGAGTGAAATACTCCGTCATTAATCCAGATATTAAAAATGTTTTGTCAATAATCTTTTACATGTATGTTAAGCATTATTTTGATAGATTATATTTTATACCAAACGATGTTCACTCAATTACACAAAGAAGAACACTCATGTCAGAAAAGAATACACTACCCTCCAACCTTTCGTTTTAATGCTTCTGCATTTCACTTATATCTCTATCCACTTTTCTTTCCCATTCTAGGCCTCAGCACATGGTGTACCGTCAATACTGTCCACAAATGTAATATTCATTTTCTTGGTTTATATTTGTTAGCTTGTTCCAGACGGTTCTCGAACCATGTTCTTCGAGAACGGGACGGGTTTTCATATCACATCGACCACGCCCAGCGACACTGGACGATACACCTGCTCGGCGTCCAACTCTGTGGGCCAGATCGTGGATGATGTGTACTTCCAAGTTATTGGTAAGCATAACACGTCTCATGGCTGACAGATGGAAGGGCGTTATGATTTTCGCGTACGTCATGCCTAGTGGGGGCCAGGAAGTATAGGGAGTCGCGCGCACTGCACCCAGGTGTCTGCCTGCATGGGAATGAAAATCTGCCATCACATTGCCTGTTTCTAGTAACAGAATTAGTTTTGGTGTATGGGTCGTTCTGGTGATCTGTCCTTCAAGAATAAAATAAAATTTCTAGGTGAAAATTTAATAGAATTTCAAAAAGCCGAAGAACACTAAGGGAAAATGGAAAACAAGAAATAATTACATTATATTGAATAGAAACTTCACTAGAAATGAAATTTTTTTCGGTAGTCAATTTATCAAATTTCAATTTGTTTTCGGTCATGAATCAAATATCCATTTGAAAACAATTATGTTTCCTTTTTTTCTCCAGCCGCAGCGGCGTTGCCACGAATCAACGAGCGCCCGTCCAATGCAACCGTCTACATCGGACAATCGACCCGGTTCCAATGCCAAGGTTCCGGTGATCCGGCTCCGACGGTTAGCTGGCTTGTAGACGGTTTCACGATCGGTGTCCCGCCCCTTGATCGTGACATGCGTTATACGTTCAACGGAACCGACCTGGTGATCACGCACGTGAATGTCCGTGACGCTGGGAAGTACACGTGTCTTGTCTCCTCACCGCACGGCATTGAACGAGCTAGTGCGCACCTGTTCATTAGAGGTAAGTTTTAAGAGCTTCAGAACCATACTGACTAAGGACTCTTTGAGTTCGTTAATGAAAAACTGAAATATTGGGAACCATGATTTCCTTTTTTTTTTTTACCTAAGTGAACCCCGCCCCTTTAAAACATATCCCATAGTGTCGATATCGTAAGTGATCCTGTTAATGGTGGTGATGCTAGGGTCCTTCGTGTTGACGAGAGCGATTGTGGTGATGAGGAAGTTTAGAATGATGATGATGATTATGAGGATGATGACAATCATTATTATGGTAATAATGATACTGACGAGGATGATTTTGATAATGATGACGTTGAGGAGGAGGAGGAGGGTGATGGTGGTGATGATGATGATAATGATTATGATGATGACGATGTTCATGATGATGTTAATAAATGTTAATATTTGCACTAGTAACATACATCCTTCATTGTTGCTCCATCTCAAATGACAAGCCATTCTTCTTTGACACCATCAGTTATGAAGATGAAATTTTCCATCTCCATTTCTATTTCCACTTCCCATTTTCATCTCTCCTTCCCGGACCACACCCCAAACTCAGAACCAACACTCGAAATGGAAACCGCTATCAGCGACACCAACGTCATCATTGGCGACGATCTCGTCCTGACCTGCGAGGCTCACGGCGAACCTGAGCCTAGTTTGACCTGGTACCGTAACGGCCTTCCCATCAACGACACCCTTCAGAGTTTCTCCATCCAGGAAAACTCCATCATCATCCCCATCCTCACCACCAAAATGGGCGGTTCCTACAAGTGTATCTATGACAACGGCGTTCTGACGGCGTCGTCGTCGGCGATGGTGGAAATTCTAGGTTAGTTGATGACGTCATGCCTTATAGTCACGCCAATGAAATCACTCCAAACGACTGATGACATGACATTTGAAAAAAAGTTATAGATATGATCGTTTCGGTCACTAGCGTACCTACGGGGGGCAGATGGGGCAGACTGCCCCCCTGACGAGTCACAACCCATGCAAGGGACATATCCCTGCCCCCCCCCCCTGACGAGTCTTGATGACCCTTTTTTTTTTCTTTTTTTTTTTTGCTTGTCAAATTTTTTGGCGGACGAATTTGCCCCCCCCCCCTGTGGAAAATCCTAGGTACGCCACTGGTTTCGGTCCTTTTTGTTAGTGATGACTTCAACAAATAAAGCGCGACTGAATAAAAGCAGTTAATATGGAAAGCTGCTAACGCCATAACTCCTCATCTAGATTCTAGAACGCATATCCTACTACATCAGTCTCAACTTTTGATTTGATGTTACTTCATGCTCTTGTTTGTACCATTAAAATAGACCAATGAATGTGCTCCTCTTCTACGTAACGAATCCTGACGTTGCTGGCTTTCCATGGTAAATGAATAATTGTAACTTAATTGGAACTGCGCTCGGGCTGTGTTGATTCATGTCCCTTTACTTTACTAGGTATCTGAATCATGCATTTTCGATATAGTTATCATGGTTACTAGTATTTTAAAACGTCATCAAAAATCATCCAAGTTCATTGCACCCATGCCATTAAGTTCATTGCGGTATCATTTCTTGATTTTGTAAAGCCATGCGTCTTTCTTCATATAATTACTGGGTGTTTTTAATGACTTTAAATTGTGTTTAAAAAAAGGCTGAAATGTATTGTTCTGTCTGCATTTTTATGTTTTTCCATCTTTCACTAACGTTTTTTGTTTTTGTTTTTTGCATGAACATGGTCGATAAGATTTGGTTTAATTCAAATTATTTCATTGTGACCGGCAAAGCAGTAAATTTGTCAGGGGTCCTATAATATTGACTGCGAACTTACAACATATTCGAGAAGGGTCAAACGCAGGTCCCAAATAAATTACTTGTGTAGCCATAATAAATGAAAGCAGATGATTTCTGTTAAATTTTTGTCTTATAGCAGAAAGCTCTATCTTTCTTTTATCTCTCTCTCTCTCTCTTCTCTCACCTTCTATCTTTTCCTTCTTCTCTATCTCTACCTCTCTTCTCTAGCTGTCTTTCAATTTCCATGCGAAAAGTTTAAAACTTAAAACTTAATCTTTAGAAATATGGAGTTTTTGCCTTTTTGTCAAGTCATCTCATGGCAATAAATGGTGGTTTGGATAATTAAAAAAAACTAATTTTCATCCATTCGCTCATTTTCCATCGCAGAGCCTACTGCTCACACTCCTGCCACATCAATGCCGCCCCCTCTGTCCAACTCAACAACAGCCACCCCACCGCCATCACGCACAAGTAAGCATGTCTTTAAAGGTACATGTGCAGCAGTTACTCCAGCGAAAGCAATCCTAACCGATTTAAAGCGTTCATGCTATCGATAATGGTATCGGTTTATTGGGGATGGTTTCGGTGCTGTTACTGCTATACCAGCATGTAATTTAAATTAGAGCCAGCTTTTCAAAAAGGAAAAAAATGCTGCATTTGTATTTTGTATGATTTTGCTCCAATTGCTCTTGGCATTGCAAGTTTAAAATGTGGACGTTTTTTAATGATCGATTTATATTGCATTAACTGTCGAAGGAAGAAGAAGAGGAAGAAGAAGGAGGAGGAGATGAAGGAGAAAAAAAGGAAGAAGGGGGAAATGAGAAAATACAAAAAATGTAAAATGAAGAGGAAACTTGATACCGAGTAATGAAAATAGAGAAAAAAATGAAATTAACAAAAAGAATATATTATTGCTTAACATTTTGTTTTCTACTGTAAAGACTCACGATGCATGCTCAAAAACGCTTAGTTTGATGCAATGATTTAGATTTAGAAATCATTGATTCGTATTTCTCCATTGCATTGATGATACAATTATTCCATGTTTAATTTTTTTTTAAGATGATATTTCGGACCCTGATTTGTCAGAACTTGGAACTGCCCCATCACCTCTAATGGAGCTTAAACTACGTCGTTATGACGTCACAGATACGGGAATACCCGACCTGTTCCGTGGATGGGCCGATGTCCAGGGGCAGGGCGCCGCCAACGATTATTGCAGGTAAACACATTGAATAACGTAAATTGAGTACCGGCATTCTATAAAGGCTTTCTTTTATATTAGTTCAACCATATGATCAGTGTACGAATTTCTAGCCCTATTTACACGTCCGACAAGTGGAATTGTTATATCTAAAAAAAGGTCCTTGATGCTTATTGGCTGGAAAGTAGTATTACTATGGTAACTGTCAGATAAGTCATTTCACTAAACGCTCCCAGGACCATCTCAGGTAGATGTGTACATGTTAGAATATTTATAATATCATTAAATCTCAATTAATTTAAGGTTATAGATTTCAATGATTTCGATGGTGCTATAATTATTTTCAAATCATCATATATGTTATAAAATTATATTTTGATATCATTCCAATTTTTATATCATTGTTATAATTATCACGTTATTATCAATTCATCATAATTATTGTTAATGTAATTATTATTATTATTATTCAAATTGTTATATCATCATAATAAGTGGGTTGTTAGTTTTATCATCATCATTATTAGTGTTATGATTATGAATATTTATATTATTATTATCCTTTTCATTGTCATGTTGTCATTAGTAGTATTATTAATACCATCATTACTAATACAATTACAATTGTGTTATTATCATTATTGTTATTATCATTATTATAATTGTTATTATTATCATCATCATTATCATCATTATTATCATTACGATCGTAGAGTGATCGAGCCTGAGGAGGGTCAATACCAGCTCTCCTGTGTCCTGGCCGGAAGTGAAGGAGAGGTCAAAGGTAACTACACGACCCGCTTAGGTTTCGATGTTGGAGAAAGAAATACATGGTATATGAAGGATGAAGATGGTGATGGACGAGACGATTATTGCAGGTAGGCTTTGTCAAGTGGTTTTAGATTAATAGATTTGAAATCATAAAATGCATATAACTTCTGCCGTTCAAAATTCCCCTAACTTACCAGCTATTGTCCCACTTACTCAATGTATAACATGATAAGAAATTAGATGTTTATTGACTTTTTGGTACACGAGTTGAGAAATTAGGCAATATTCACCTACTTGTGTCTACATTACGGCTACATTTGAATGCTTCAGAAAAATACGGCAAAACATCAGAGACAAGTATATATACTCAATTCTTAAACCCGTCTCACACTATGCGCTCCGATGCGATGCGATTTTTCAAGAAATCGCATTTTGCATTAAATATGAAAGCTCCAAGAAATAAAATTATCTTATTTAAAGTTTGGCATATTGTTAGGAAAAGTACAATCATAATTTTACTTTGCGGCAAGCCCTATGGTCGAAGTAAAGCCCAATCGGCTTCAAGTCGCAGCCGATGATGACATCATTACGATTCGGAATTGAATTTGTTTTTATTCATTCAGGGAGATTCTAACTGGGCTGAATTTCGATATCAGTAGTCCTACCACTATTCTGAACTCTGATCCGAAATATTTTTTTGTTGGAATATCCATATCAAATGTTATCACAATAGGATCGCAACGAATCGCATAGTGCATGTGAGACGGGCTTTACACGATTAATTGGATTCAGCATGAAATGATATAACGAGGAAATGTACGGTATATCTGCAGAAAGGTATCCTTTTCAATTAAAACTATGTATATGTCGTTGAATTTATGAATTATAATAAGTATTTGTTTCTGTTTGAATTATGTGTATGGCTCAAAGGAAACCCTAAAATATTTCTCAAACGTACGTTGTTTTGTAATTCATTTCTAATAAAAAATAATGCTTCATTTCAAGGGACTGCCAAAAGGAAACAATTTATGAGCATTCTATCTATTAGGAAGATACATTATAGGCCTACTTAATCAACTCTGATATGCTAAATAACGGTTTAACATGTTTAATATAATATTGACATTGAACAAGGAAAGGGTACATATTAGAGATATAAAAGCTTAATAATAAAAATGTGTGGACTATATATGTCATCATTAGTAACATTCATATTGTAGTTGTGATAGGAAAACACATTTTTCAAAATAAGTAAGGAGATGAATAAGGGAAACATTTATCCTCCACCCCCCCCCCCCCCCCGAGGAGGACATTCAGTGCAAACAACCAAGTCTACACCCAATATGTATTTGCATTTGGGTGTTTCCACCTGTTACCCCACTTCTACCAGGATGTGTCCATCTGTTACCCTCTCTACCAGGATGTAAGCGCCTTTTACCCCTCTTTTACCAGGGTATTCTACTTATTACCCCTCTTCTACCATGATGTGTATTCATGAGTGAAATAAAAATCATGAATCCATTCCTTTTCTTAGATGCATGAGAGAAGCGGGTCAAGGAAGGTGGGTCTATTGCACCAAAGCGGGGACGAATGGTTTCTATGGCAACCCTGACGCCGAGGAGTTTGAAACCAACGAGGTAACATTCCGAGCCCCTGGACCGGAAGATGAGTTGAGAAAATGCAGAAAGAGAAGAGTGGATCCATTCTTTGGCCTACCGGAGACGGTGGAATAAAGGGAATTGCCCCTCTGGAATCCAGAGTAATAGACTCTTATGCTATAGGGTGTGTCCACTTATTACCCGTCTTCTACCAGGATGTGAGCGCCTATTACCCATCTTCTACCAGAATGTGTCAAGCTTTTACCCCTCTTCTAACGGAATGTATCCACCTATTTTCCGTCCTGTACCAGGATGTGAGTGCATGTACCCTTCTTCTACCAGGGTGTGTCCCCTTATTACCCCTCTTTTTCCAGGAGGTCAGCACCTGTTACCTCCTTCTATCAGGGTTTGATCACCTATTACCCCTCTTTTTACCAGGATGAGCATCTGTTACCCTCCATTCTACCACGATTTTAGTGCCTGTCACTCCTCTTATACCAGGTAAACGTCCATCTATTACCCACCCTCTCCCACGTTATGGTCACGTGTTACCCCTCTTTCTCCTGTTCTGGTAGAGTAGGAATGTTTTGCTGATACTCCTGTTAGTCAAAGTATCTGTCTGTAAACGGACAAAGACTGATCTTGTGCCTCTTTTGGAAAACCGATACCCCGCATGCAGTAAATAATATGTGATCTTTCTGAATTTGGACAAGAGGCCTGCAATTATTCTTCATCTCCTTTACACCTTTGTTATGTTTATTTCATAATGACACTGTTGGGTGACAGAAATATCAGACAAAATAGCTATTATAGCAGAGGTGAGGCATATCATTTGTCTTTTGAAAATAACATGTTTCTAGATACGAAATATTTAGACTTTTCAGAGTCGCTGACGATTCTAGCACAATAAGCATGAGCAAGAGTTGTGAACTGAAAATACGACTCTTTTTTTGTCATTTGGAGACAGGACTTGAATATTAATATAGTTACGGGATTACAAGAATGGGTATGATATTAAACTACCATCATACTTTACACAGAGGCCCGATTCTACGTCCTTTATATTATGTGTTATGAATTCTGACGTGAATGTTCGATATGACTGAAGATGATTACACAAGACTGACTAAAGACTGACTAACTTAGACGTAAAATGCTTCCTAGGTAATTGGTTACCAGCTTGGTGTTTACCAGCAAAACGCTGTCCTGCCGAGTTCCTAAGGGAGTTACCAGAAACAGAAAGTGTAAATATTTGTTAGAATGAGAGGAAAATGGATGTCAGATATCTAGTAACTTTAGTTCATATTCTTTTGAGAAATAAACAAATAAATGCGTTCTCATTTTAATGGTTGTTTAATCTTGTAAATCACATTGAATGATTTGACGATAACAAGATTGTGATCAAAGTCTTCCAAATTTGTAATTCTATTTGAATTATACCAATAAGTAAGATTTCTAGCTCACAGCGTATATTAAAGGACAATTCCAATAAGCTTTTTATGAAGGAGGAATATTGGCATAAAACTGAACCCCAACCCCCCCCCCCCCCCTCTTTCCCCACTATAGAGCACTTATATTTATAACCATTCTCGTTTTCTGGAGAGGGAAGATATTCTTTCGTAATCGAAAAACTGTTTTGTTAGAAACTTTTAAACACATCATATTTCCTGATAAAAACATGAATATGATAGCGAACCTAAATAAAAAAAATGATACGATAGCGACTCCTGATATACCATATGGAATGGATGCAAATCACTAATTCTATACTTGTTCTGCCAATACCAAACGTTAACAAATAATGACGCAATGCAAATATATTTGTATATGATAACTAATTGAGAAGGTTTCTGTTATTATTTAATTCTTACATACCATTGTACATTTTATGTTGTCTCATTTTCACTATCCGAAAATTTATAGAGATTGTGCTTTGAATTTGTTTTTTAGAACACGTAAGCAGCCTTCATTTGAGCATACAATAAGAATGTTACCTGTAAATATATTTGTCGTAGAAACTTTCTTATCCGTTATCGTTGTTGTACAGTATTGTTTTTATTAAAATATCTTCGATATACCTCAAAGTAACAGCATGTGTTTTATTCACGAGTTTATCATATTATACTATCATAAATGTGAATAGCCAGTTATGTGCACACTTATAAATAAATGTAAAATTTTGCACCATTTCAATTGCAATTCTGGGAGTTCCTTTGTGAGTGCAATTCTGCACCCTATGGTGCTTTTTAAAAATTTGCACCTTTTGGACGCATAAATATTTGCAAACCAAGAAGTCCAAATCGCACATTTAGGGTGCACACTGGCAATTTTGCATCTTTACCACTTATACGGTGCAAAATTACATTCAATGAGGAGCTATAAGCGTTGCGTTTAGTGTGCAAACATGAACTTCTTTATTAGTCTACAGATTTTGGCCAAATATTCACTGTATTGTTTCTTTTGTTGTGTCTTTTGTGTTTGTGTGTGTGTTTTTTTTTATACTAAAACCAACGTTTGCATAGGGACCACCCCCCTTTAAGGTATACTGTTTGTATCGAAATCGGAATGTGTGTCAACAAATTATCATCATTGCTATTGCCCTTTCACGTCTTAGTAAGAAAGTTCTGCATGGACCCTATTTAAAGAATAATAATGTTATTTGTAATATCTATGTTAAAAGGAGTGGTAATTTCATGTTGTCAGTTTGGGAAGGGGGTACCAAAGTTCACCGCCTAAAATTTTGCGGAAAGATAATGGAGAAAGACCAACGGTGGCATCAAAATCGACTCTTGACCGATGAAGCGTTTAAAGACATGATTAGAATATAGAAATTTGATCCTGTTCGTGAATCATATTATGTCCCAATGCTAACAACTATCATCACGATCTAGAAATGAATGATGATTTTGCTGAAACTATTATTCAGAGTGGTTTCTGTATCACGATAGCATCCCAATCGTTGGTGAACACGATCGCACCGTCTTCTTTTTTCTCCGAGCACTGGTCAGAGATCATAAAATCCTTCACCTCCTTGTGATGTTCGGGTGACACCGTGCCCCGGAAGTTAGAGGTCTGGGTCAGATAATCCAGCAGGTAGGTTCCCTCCTCGGATCCTTCATCGAAGCAGTGAGCGATGTCGAGGTTGTTGACATGATGGTGTTCTTCGAAGGCGATGTCGAGTGATGATAAGATTTGCTTCAAGAAGTCCGAGGAGTCGTACCTCTGCGCAGGCGGGTAACGATTCCATAACTTCCAACTGGCATTTGTTGCTGCAACCAAAAATAAAAACAGGTTTTCATCAATGTCCTGATGAAAAAAAAACAACTACAACAGTGAACATCAAAACAATACATGCAAATCAAATCATGCTTAAAGAAATAACAATATCGAGGCAATGCTATCGTCGGGTAAAGATATTCGAGGGACTCTGAGCCATCCCACCTCTACGTGACGATGAGCTAACGGAAGCATTTTGGGTGATGATCTATATTTTCAGTCCCACACATTCATTTCTAGATCGTGATTATGATAGTTGATAGCATTGGGACATGATATGATCCATATGATTCACGAACATGATCAAATTTCTATATTCTAATCATTCCTTTAAACGCTTCATCGGTCAAGAGTCGATTTTGATGCCACCGTTGGTCTTTCTCCATTATCTTTCCGCAAAATTTTTGTTCAGCTCGCTCACTTACACAATGTCAACTATTCCGCTATGATTTCTAGAAACACATTTTAGGCGGTGAACTTTGGTACCCCCTTCCCAAACTTTCAACATGAAATTACCATAGATATTACAAAAAACATTATTATTACCATAGATATTACAAATAACATTATTCTTTAAATAGGGTCCATGCAGAACTTTCTTACTAAGACGTGAAAGGGCAGGGGTTAGGTTTATTTTCTAATAAGAGTTAAAATGGAGCGATTAAATGATCTAACACCCCCCCCCCCCTTAAGATCTCGGTACGCAGATAGCGACGAAAATTCTCACGGTGGTAGACTTATTACGTAATTTATGATTGCATATATGAATCGTTAACAAATTCATTGAAAATTATTCCATATGAATTAATGATGCTAATGTATTCATGAAATCTGACAATACTTACTAGATGAAATCATAGTTATCAAAAAGATTCCACCTGGCTCCAAGCGACGGTACAGAACCTGTACCGTGTCTTTCATATCATCAACATAGTAAAGAGATTGGACTGCGTTGATGAAGTGGTATTTAGGCGGGGGCTTGCCCTCACTGATTAGAAACTTATCGATGCCCACTTCATGGAAGTCAAACTCGATGCCTCCTAGGAAGCCATTGACCTCGACGAGTAAGCGGTAGAGATCCAGTTGTTTATTGCCGGGATCAACGATGACATTACGGACAGAAGGAAAACGGGATTTGATGCTTGTTGCCATTTTACTGTCCATCTCCCCTGTATAGCACACGAAGAACAAAATCATTAATCACCGAATTTTATTTCGGGAAATTGAACCTGACGATCACCTGGGCCCCATCTAATAAAGAGTTACGATCGGTCCCATCACTGGCGTAAATCCCAGGGGGATGGGGGGATATATCCCCCCCCCCCCCACTTTTCGAGGAGGGGGGGATGGCCTGTACAAACATCCCCCCACTTTTTACGAAAGAAATGAAAAAAAAATCACAAGAGATAATTGTTTTATTGGTGAAAATTCTTCCAAAAATACCGCTTAACAAATAAAATAATATTATTGAATCATAAAATGCAAATAAAGAGCCAGTTCACCATTTCCAAACGAAATACTTCCAATTCATCAATGTTGGGGTCTTTGGGAAGGGATTAAGATGGAATGTCAAAAAATTGTGAATGTAATCTCTAATAAACCATTAAACCATCATGGGGTAAAAAAAAGATAATAATATTGGAGGGGTATTTGCCATATGGACATACAGTGGCGTAACTACGGGGGACATGGGGGGCACATCCCCCCCATCGGCTGACCAAAAAAAAGACGGGGAAAGGGGGAAAAGGAGAAGAGGGAGAAAGGAAGAGAAACGTAGTGGGAAAGAAGAAAATATTATTCATTATAATGTTATATTATATTATAATTATGTTAAGTTACATTACATAAGAAACATTTTTATCATAACTTTATGAAACATAATTTGCCCAGGGCCTACGTCTCAATTGTTCCTGGTGCTCGCATTGTCTGTTTAACGAGATATATAATCCTGTTGTACCAAAACATCCCGTTTTCAAGTCAATATAAACCAAATATATTTCCTAGCACTTGAGTTATCATTGTTTTATGTAGTGACATATGTTTTTTTTTCATGACTCAAAAGTGATTGCCCCATGTGAAGGTCTTCGTATATATGAACCATTTCCTGTCCGTGATTACGTTCGCATTTTTCATGGATTGGTGAGATATGTCTACTCTTCATGAATTCCTAAAATCAGTCCTTAAAATGTCCCTTCTTCTGATCTGAATATAAAAAATTTTCAGCTCGCGCTTTGCGCTCGCATCATTTGGTTAATGAAATACGTATGGTCCTGGTTAATTCCTACAAAGAAAACTTAGAATGCCCCACTTCAGGTCTGAATTATCTAAGTTTTCAGCTCGCGCTTCGCGCTCGCATTGTTAAGCGAGACAGATACCTATCATGATTACACAAATTTGATTATAATGTCCCTTTTTAGGTGTGAATAAAAAAAAAATTCAGCTCGCGCTTCGCGCTCGCATTATTTGATGAGTGAGATACATATCCGTTTAATGACATTGTCCTTAAAATGTCTCTATTAGGTCACTCACTCAGTCATTCAAAAATTTTGCTGGTGCCCCCCCCCCCCCCCCAAATTGCCGTGACCCACGGTACGCCACTGTGGACATATCAATGACAATTCCTTGCATATCTAAAAACATGATTGCAAAAAAATGCCAAAATATTTCAGTCATCCCCCCACCCATCAACACGGATTTACGCCAGTGGGTCCGATCAATCTCAAGTATATAGAAATCCATCAATGTCATAATTTTTCTTTAGGAAATTTGCTCAATGTCCTTTGAAAACATAAAGAAGCATACTGAATTATCCAGAAAACAGTGAACATGGTGAATGTATGAATATATACGTCATTTCTAGAAAATATTTGGAACAAACTTGTATTTTAGATGTAGACGTTGCGATTGATCGGACCAATCGCAACTCTTTGTAAGACGGTCTCCAGGACTTTATACAAGGATGATCAAGATAAGGAGTGGGTTCTTTGTCAAACCTACGGTGTCTTAAAAAAAGCAAGCCCAGAAGTGCGAACCTGTTTATCAGTCCCTCCTCCCACGCGAAGCGCGATAGCTATCGAAAATATCAATATCGACGAGCTTAGATTGCAGCTGCTTAATGCACCACATTTTATGTCTATTTAATGCTTCTCCGGCCACACAGCCGTAACGGTTGCGCGAATTGCGATTGAAGCAGAAAGGCAAGTACTGATAACTTCAAAAAGGTCAAAGGAAATGATTTAAAATCAATCTCATTTTATACTTACAGTTTATAGATTTATTCACATCGATGACATCGATAAATGTACTCCATACTTTCCAATGTCAAGATCGCTACGTCCTTAGAAAGTGCGATTGATTTTGTGAATGCGTGTTGCTTCCTATGTCAACGACCGACTACATCTTTGGACTACATCTACGGACCGCATGCGTAGCCCTTTGAGCTTGCGCCGCGCCACGTCCCGGGGGGGGGGGCCACTTCCATTGAGGAGTGGATACCATGCGCGACCATGGGGTCTCGAAAAGCACCCTGGCTAAACACGCATTTTCCATATTCTGAAAATGCACCCCTTTACAAGTATTGGCGTGTAAAACCCTACCCTTAACAAGCATTGGAAACAAAACGATACTCGCTAGAGGGTATTCATTTGTCTCGCAATCTACTATGGTCAACAAGGAAATTCGTGATCACTCTCTCAAAAAGTGTTCACTAGCTTTCTAAGAAATTCGTGATCACTCTCGCAAAAAAACGATACTCTTTTCAAATATTCCCTGAATTGGACCCTTAAACAAGTACAGCGATATTTCAATCGGTCGTCGGTTTTACCTTTACCTACATCATTGGGTTTAGTACAGCCCCACCTCCCCACATCTCGCGCAAATCGTACTCTAAACACGTAGTGTTGACTCTTGGGGCAAAAAGTACACGGCCTTTATAAAACATTGTAGTCTTAAGTTTTTGTACCCTCGCAAATTTGACCCTAAACATGTAGATTTCCTAGCGAAAATAGAAACCCTTTTTTCATTATTTTAGTGTTTTTGACACCCTTATTACGTTACGTACGTAACGTGCCCTATCTTGAAAAAGACATCCTTTTTACGTGTTTTTTGGGGTCGCGCATGGTATCCACTCGTCAATGTAAGTGCCCCCCCCCCCTACTAAATCCAAAGATTGTTCCGACTTTATTTGGAAGCCTCGGAAGAAAACTTCCGAGGCTTCCAAATAATGGGCAACGGTATTCATGAGACGGGGTCCCCAACTTATATAATTTGCATGTTTGTTTGTTTTGTTTTCAGATACTCACTGAAACTATAACTCTCATAGGACTTCTGTTGATGATGTTTATACTAATAACATCCGATCAAGATTCGTTTATCACTGTCAATTATTGCTATGTTCATTTGTATTGTTCTATACTCACCTATAAAATAACGACTGTGCCCATCACGAGCGGGAGACATATTTTTAGTCATTCATAATACTTTGATATTACGATTTTGTTCTTATTATAATTAATTGCGATTTAAAATAATTTGAAAGTAAAGATTAATTGACAGGAAAGCAGATTTCTATTTTTAAATAATGCACTATGTAGGCCTACAAATACAGCGTGTATGAAAGAGAGGAAGAGGGGGGGGGGTTGTAGCTAGGATGGTCGAAGGGAGAGAGCGAAAGGGGAGGAGGGGTCGTGGCGTGGATAATGACAAGGGGATGTTGAGATCGTACGTGTGTGTGGGATTGGTGAAGAAGTCAATATTCGAACGAATGCATATTTATAGACATGTTTATACTACTACTGATGATGACGGCTGAATAATCTTTCTTTACATGTATATTTTGGCGAATTAAAATTTTAAAAATATTTTCTTGCACCATGAGTGGAAAGATCGAGGTACGTGATTCAATAAATTGCATCAGTTTTTTAGTTACAGAAATTCACGAACAGATTATCAAAAAAAAAAAAAAAAGAGTCAGAAAGATCTTCTTAATTGTATAGCCCCCATTCAGCTTAAACAACATGAAGAATAGTTGAGGTCACGAAACCAGCTGATTCGCATTCAAACAACAGGTTAACAGGTCACGCACATGGCACACATTCCAAGGGCGGGAATTCGGGGAAACCCGTTTTCAAGCACAATGATTGGCTCAACCCAGAAAGTTAATACTAATTTGATCACGTGCCATCGGCTTTGGGGCGTCTCGTTCACATTCCAACTCATTTCATAAATATCATCCACTCGCAGTAATTAGGGTAACGAAGTTGTAAAGATAACTCTATATAAAACACAATTCCGATATAAAACATATAAAGACGTAAGTGAAATTGAAAAATTCATCCAACGATATTCAATTTATACTAGCAACTCATGTGGGCGTGAACAAACGAAATACATGATATCCTCTAAAACGTTCACACATATCAACTTCAATGCTTCGTACTTGAAATGCAGGGGCCGCGGAAAGGTCTTGAAAGTGGATGGGGGGGGGGGCTGGCCATGCAAAAAACACAATCAGGTGGTCCATTTTATGTTTCTGTACACGGTTTTGGAAAAAAAAAAAGTGGGGGGAGGGGCTGAAGCCCACCCAGCCCCTTGTTTCCGCGGCCCCTGAAATAAATATCTGTGAATGAATTGTCAATTCCACTTTGTTGCATGTGTACTTCTTTCGAAATCTATTGAATCACGTACCCCTCCCGACCAAGGGTTGATTTTCCAATCGCCATAAAGATTATGCTGCCACAATCACAGTAGACACATCCATAAATGAATATTAATTTCATTCGCTCCGAACATTGACTTCTTTTCACCAATCCCCACAAAGTCACAAACATCCCATCATTTTCATTTACATTGCCCACGACCACCACCCATTATTCTCTTTCTCCTTTACACAAATTAATTTCAAATAATATTTTATTTTAAATCGTAGTTGTTAAAGGGATGGTCCGGGCTGAAAATATTTATATCTTAATACATAGAGTAAAATTCACTGAGCAAAATGCCGAAAATTTCATCAAAATCAGATAACAAATAATGAAGTTATTGGAGTTTAAAGTTTAGCAATATTTTGTGAAAACAGTCGTCATGAATATTCATTAGGTGGGCTGATGATGTCACATCTCCACTTTCCGTTTTCTTATGTTACTACATAAAATCAGATTTTTTTCATTATTTCATACTTGTGTGAATAATATGTCTCCCTTATAATGAAATAGGTTGCAGCAATAAATATCTAATGCACTAAATCAGTTGACAATCCAATTTTTCTAGTTCTTTGAGGAAAAAAATTAAATAAACCTATTTTCATATAATAAAATACAAAAGAACAAGTGGAGATGTAATATCATCAGCCCACCTAATGAATATTCATGACGACTGTTTTCACAAAATATTGCTAAACTTTAAAATTCAATAACTTTGTTATTTGTTATCCAATTTTGATGAAATTTTCGGCATTTTGCTCAGTGAATTCTACCCTATTTATTAAGCTATACATACTTTCAGCCCGGACCATCCCTTTAAGCAATTGTACAACAAATTCATGAAGCATTCACTGACATCACTGTGATGACTAAAAACATTTCTCAGGACCGTGACGGGTGCGTTCATTATTTAATTGGCAGGCAAAGAGTAATAAAGAACAATACAAATGAAAATACACTGTACGTATAACTAACATTAAAAAATGAGTCAAAATATGATAAAAAGTGTGAATAATATTAATGAAGATTATTACTTATGAAAATTATAACAGATTCAATGATTATCTGAAGAAAAAAATATTCAAATTAAATCAGTTTTGGATCCCATCTAATTTTGGAAGACTCGGATCCCCGCGGATCAAGGATTTTGATGCCATGTGCGATTTGTATTCTGTATGTGGCCGTGGCGAGCGCGGTGACACAGAACTTGGTAGACACACCGTCGCGAAATTAATCAACACTTTCAAAAGATCGATGTAGAGATCAAGACTTTGGAAATTATGGAGTAAAATCGGAATATAAATGTGAATAAATCATTTTGCTGTAAGTAAATGAGTTGGACATTATATCAATCCATTCCTGTGGCTTTGTCATTATTAACGTGATCTTTTAATAATTTTCTCAATTCGCTCTACGGCAGTGTCATCAGAAATGCATTCAATGAATTCATGTAAATGTAGCTACATAAGGCTTGGGGGCCTGGGACGAGATGAAACTAAATTTCGATCGAATTTTTATATTATTTTTGATACACTTTACTTTTGACAAAATAAGTGACAATATCAACTGAAATTCATAACATCTAAATTACATTGCTCAACCCAGTAACCCACGGTACCCCTCTCTCCTCACTTTATTTTTGAGAGTATTTACTACCATTTTGAAGACGTAAATAATGTGAGCAATGCGATACGCAAATGCGAGGTAAACATCTTCGCGCTTCCTACATAATAAAGAGAAAGAGTCGAGGTCGTATCGTATAAAGCATAGTAACGAGTCAAAGAAATCCCGGGAAGAAATCGTGGACGAAATAATCGACAAGTTTATTTTAGGATCTGAAAGGCAGATTGTTTTTTTTTTATATATATTATTCAGTTTTTGTGTAGATCTAGGCCTGTTTTACAATTGTCGGCCACGGTTGTCGGGGAAGTTCACGGTTGGCGGATTTGCCCTGAAAATTTTCAGGGTTGTCGGCGCCCGCCAACCGTGACGCGTGGTAGCGATAAAGGTTGCGTATATATATAATATATATATGTCTGTTGAACTGAATTGAATTGAAAAACTTTATTGTCCATAAAGGAATTTCTCTTTTTCACTGGTTTACACGTAAAATATACAAAGGTACACGCAAGAACATACTATAAATTGGGATGATTTGCAGTGGATCTGCATAGGCCCTATTGACAAACCGAGGACGTCCTCGGTGCCCTGTGTGTTCTCGACCCAAATGCGAAGTTTGCATGTACCTTTTTCCCGCAATAGTTAAGTGCACAGACACTTCATTGCACCTTTACTTATAATTCAGTCGGAAACGGGCCTTTCTACAGTAATTATGATAATAAGTATACATTTCATACATAGCGCATTTTCATAAGATGTAAAGCGCATTGAACTAAATGGATAAATACAGTTATTGCTGTGTGCTAAACCCATTAAGTATGATGTAAAGAGATTTACATTATATAGATCCGATAGTTTGTAGTACAACACGTCAATATTATTATAAGTTATATTCTATATATCTTATGTTGTTACTTGTTATGTTTCAAAGTAAACAGTAAGATCTGAATTAAGATATTTTAATGAATAGATAAATAGAAAATAATAGGCTACTGATACTTTTTTTTCTTACCCGAGCCACTGCCAACTCCGAGTACGTTAATTTTGGTGTCCACCGAAAAACTCTCCGTCAACTTATCCAATACCAGTTTTGGAAACACGTCTTCCACCCATTGTTCAAACTCTGCAAACTTGTTACATGCTTTGGCATAAATCTGAAAAGTCTTCGAGTAGTAATCCGCACTAAGTTTAGTTTTCTCCATGTTGATGTAATGATGCCTGTGCACATCTAGTTTGTGTGGGTTTTGCTGCGTAGTGCGGTGAGCCCGGAAGTGAGCACAAATACTTTTTTATAAAGTCAATATGCATGGAGATAGAAGATCTCATCAGGTCAAATATAATTATGCTAGCCTACTGCCAAAAGTACGAAGCCCCAAACCGGACATTTTTGACAACGAAAAAAAAAAAAATTATTACGTACGTACGTGGTATTATTACGTACGTACGTAGTATTATTACGTACGTACGTAGTAATTATTACGTACGTACGTGGTATTATTACGTACGTACGTAGTAATTATTACGTACGTACGTAGTATTTATTACGTACGTACGTAGTATTATTACGTACGTACGCAGTATTTATTACGTACGTACGTAATAATACCACGTACGTACGTAATACTTTTTTTTTTTTCGTTGTCAAAAATGTCCGGTTTGGGGCTTCGTACTAAAGCAAAAAAAATGTGAAAAGGCAATAACCGCATAGTCTTCAGATGGCAGAATAATTGGCCTCTTCCAGACGAGTGGACGCAGACAAATCAAACGGTTGATACACATTAGTTGTGTGGGTATCAATAGGAAGGACAATCCTTTATATGAATTCTTAAACTGGGAATGCCAAAAATGTTTATTTTTATACTTGCCTCAATATATATCTGAAAACGATGAAATTACAGAAATCAACGATGACGTTGCATGTCAGGTACCATTGATTGATAACCGTAACTTTGAATTTAATGCTGATTTACAGTTTGCAAAATTACAGCATAAAGGCCTTAATTGTTACACTTGAATGTTAGGTGTCTACTTAGAAACATAGATGAAATTAATTTATTACTGATGAAAGAAAGCCAAGTCCAGACTGGTTTGTGGTGGTACAGATATTTTATTCCAAGAAAAACAGCCTCGCCGCAGAGACATAAATAATAAAAAATTGATAAAATAAAATCATATGACCCATGTACAACATTTATTCCATGCTCAACGGCGTCACAATCCACGTAACGTTATCAGTAGCAGTAGAGGTTATAATCTCATGTATGTCCACTTCAATTGAGCTCTCTACCAACTTCACACATACTTCTTTGCGTGATTCCATCAAAGACGCAGATGCCAAATTCGAGTGAGGTGGTATGGTTACTTCAACTTCTCCAACATTAGCAACAAGAATATCCACTGTGTGATCCCCAGAGATGCAACCTTCTATCACTTCAAGGAAAGGTATTGATGCTTCAGAGTTAGCTTGTTTCACAAGCCACACCTAATCTGACTTGTCTCCCTTGTTCTCGACCTGGGAACGATCCAAATGACACTGCACATGTCGGACTGTCCTTGGTGCAATCACCACCTGTTGTGACCCACTCACAACATGCTGTGTCCTTATCTGTTTCGTCTCACTCGCAAGATTTAGACAAGCCTTCGTTAACTCAAGGTCACCCATTTCCTCACCTAGAAGTGGTCTTAATCCATTGCTGCCAATAAGTATTGGAAACTCTTGTCGTTTACCATAAGTTGACATCTTCTGTCCAATCGGAAATGCAACCACATCTTCATGATCACCGATGCACACTCGGGCACGTACATACCCTTCAACTGGCACTTCAGTTCCTGAGATTCCAGTGATTTTTACTAAGGTTTCTAGCTTTTCAGGGCACCCAATTGCTGTTGTGAACTGAGAATGGAACACATCAGAAGGGATGATTGACACTTCCGACCCAGTGTCTAAGATGCATCCAATATTAACACCAGCAACATTGGCTATTACTGTGGGGCTGGATGACACCAAAAGGTCCTTGATATTCAAATTTGTGCCCTTCTCCTTAACCTTTCCATCTGTCCCTTTTCCCGGGATTTCAGTCCCTGTGTTAGCACACATGAAGTGGTCACTGGCCATGGGCTTTTGGTTCCTGAACCCCACCGTTTCGCCCTCAACAATGGAGCTAGTTAGTTTCCCGAATCTTCAATGACTGTTGTTCCAGCAGACATTTGCGGACAATTCCTTATGTAATGCCCCATTTTATGGCACTTGTAACATGCGTCGTTGTTCAATGGTCTCTTCTTACCAGTTTTTAATCTGCGCACTGTTTCATTTAGTGATGTCACATCTGTCTTTAGTCTTTCAACTTCAGACAAAATTGCCTTCTGTTGTTCTAGTGTAGTACGGGGTTCTGACAATATCTCATTTCTAGTACTCTTAACACAGAGGCAGCCCAGCAGACATGTTATCAGGTTGAGAACTTACTGGCCAACCCCCAGTTTTTAATAACTCAAAGCCTTGTTCCATTCTTGGTAACATTCCATGCACATTAGTTAAGGCACATCAATATTCATACAAATGCAAATTAATATAACAAATTATAACTGAATATTCAAATATACAAACAAAAGAAATATATTGACTATTCAAACTATATGCAAATTATTATCTAAGCTTGAGTGCATCAACTAACATTATAACCAATAAGAAGGAGAGAGGTGGAAGGAGAGTGAGAGTGAGAGATAGTGAAGAAAGCTGTATGAAGGATAGTGGAGTGATTTAATACAAAAGAACCTTGTGTGAGGAGTGTACAGAAGTTAGCGTATAAGAGAGAGCTGTACATAAAGAATAGGAAGTTAGGATGAAAAGGGTGAATATAAATGAGGGATGTTCTATTAGAAAAAAGGGGATGATTCATGAATAAGAGTGGAAAGAAATATAAGTACAAAATCAATCCCTACAAACTAGCCTTTCCTTCACAAAAAAAATGTCCTCATTTTATAATTCGAAATATCTTATACAACTTCGAAAATTTACGAAACATCAGAACTATTGAAAATGTACCATCGTTTTGTAATAATTGTAAAGTGACTATCAAGCAACAAGTATATCCTTTTCACAAAAAAATTGAAATTGTCATTAGTCGCTACATGTATAATAACAATTAAATTCAAGAAATGGGGTACTTTCATTCGTATACATATAAACGTATCTAAAGTGATTGACTTGTATCAACCATACTATCCATACACCTGGATGGAACTATTCGTTCATCTATTATTTTTCAAATGGTTATCTCTAGAAAACATTTCCAACAACTATCTTCTAAGTATTTATAGCTGAAGAAATAAAATGAATCTATAAAAGAGATCTTCCTCTGTTTTTGTTTCTTACAAGAAAACCTTTTTTTTTGTCAAACAGACTTTCCGCAATTTGTTCCGTTTTCCTTTTTTAAAAAATATATTTCATCAATGTAAACAACCTTTCTTTGAACAGGATCATGTCTGTACTAAACAAATATAGAATGAAATCAATATACATAAATGGATAATCTGAAAATTTTAAATTTTCTAAAGTTACATTAATGATTTCAGATCTCCATGATTCTATCATTTAGACACTATTATCAAGTGCAGAAATTACTTTTTTTTTCGACATGTATTAAACCATCGATATTGGAAGTTCAATAATTATAAAGTTATTTTTTTAAAGTCAACCGAGTTATCCTTGTACTCACTAAGTAAACTGATTAAGTTTTCATTTTTTGAAATCGAACTACCATTTATCCTGCTATACGCAATCACTAAAATGAGATTAATCATCATTATCATCACTATCCAAACATATTTTATACATGAAATATGTGATTGTACTGATAAATCAGAAATATAACACAAAATTATTTCATTTTAGAAATTACTTCTTTCTTTTTTTTTTGTTGAAAGCACATATCGATTTATTTATAGTACCTTTTGCGCAGGACTTAAATCAACTCAATAATATCTTAAGTTTTAGATACTCTGCACCACTTATCACATTGAAATATACACAACAAAAAAAGTAAGTCCCCCCCTTAAACAAACATCAATAATTTCCGAACCAATGCGAGTTTTTAATATATTTTTACATGAGCGTGTAGGTAATTTTATAAGCTACCCTCTGAGTAAACGTTATGGACGTATTTCACTTCATGCTTCAGTGAGCACCGTCAGAAGGCAAAAATGTCACTTTTCAAAAGTCACAAGCCAAATATCATGACTTTGATTCCATTTTATCGGAACTAATTCCACATTCTCATGATAAAAAATAGTCAGAAGGCTTGTAAAACGTACTCTCTAAAAGACGATACAACTTTTTTGGCTAAATTTCACGGTTGAATAAACACAAGTCCAAATTTGCTATAATTTGATTTTTTACACATTTATATCAATAAAAATGATAGAATATGAAGACAGTTATTTTTGGAAGAGTTTCTTTAACAAAATTCATCGTTTCACGGTTCAATGAACATTTATTGAAAACAAAAAATACGATTTTCAAATATCATAGGCAAGTATTGGTTTATTTTGGGAACTGAAAATGATCTTTTCTCAACTTTTTCGTTATGTTCATGACCAATTAACATGCTTCAATGATTCAAAGGCGTTTAATTAAATATCCACGCTTGAATGAACATGTGGAATGCGATTAGCTCTTTTTTACGTTATTGGAAAAAATGCAATTTGTTACTATGGATATCTGTCACAAACCTCCTTGCATAGTTCATTTGATTTGATTTTTATGAAAATCCCGATGTTTAATGCATCAGTGAGCATACAATATTCGAATATTATGCAAATGAGAAGAAAGTTCAAGGCCTTGGCCCCAATCTGTGTCGTATCGAATGGTTACTTTGGTGTGCGCGCCTTTTGGATAGTGTTACTCTGAAGCCATGTACGAAGTTTCATGAAATAAATATTGGCAGAAGTAACAAAAACCGTCCATGAAACAAACCCTTCAATTTTGACTTCGTCTCCCATAGACTTGTGTACATTATGGGTGCACATGTTTAAGAATAAGTAACCCCTTACTCAATATGGTGGAACTTTTTTTCACGGCTGTCTTTAGCAATGTAATTAGGCAGTAATGTTTATCAACCTATGGGCAGAATTCTGTGCAAAAATGAAATCGCTTTGTTTATTTATGGATGAGTGAGCACGCATCAAAGTGGGAAAATTGGTATTTTCAATGTCACAGGCTCATTTTAAAGGGTAATAAAGTGAATATTGGGGGCAAATTCGGTTCAAATAAGACTACAATTGCTATTGTTTTTATCATCCATCATTTCTATCACCACACACTTTCCGAACTTTAAACATTTTCATGGTTGAGCGAGCACATTCGAAAACTTAGGAATGAATACTCTTTATACTGCATAAATGTATTCTTTTCCTAACAATTTCTCATGATCAGTTTAATTTATGGACAAATCAGTGGTGGGTCCAGAATTTTAAAATGGGGGAGGGGCCTATAATAGGGGGAGCCACCAACATTTTCAAATTTAAACATGATCTAACAAGTTGTAGAGGATACTACCATAAACCCCTATGATGATACGTCACAATACAGGGCCCGGGGATGGGTTTTCAAAGTGGGGGGGGGGGGGCTGACCATGCAAAAAATCATAATCGTATGGTCATTTATACATTTTTGTACATGCTTTTGGAAAAATTGGGGGGGGGGACTGAAGCTCCCCGCCCAACCCCCCCCCCCCCCCGCTTTCGCGGCCCCTGCAATACGTTGTGCTCACTCAACCATGAACATAATGATATCAAAATTGTGTGTGGAGTGGCTAAATGATGGATAGTAAAACAGCATAACACCATAAAATTCACCTAAAGACAACATTTGCCCAACTTTGTATTTGCACAATCTGAAAAACGACTCTTGTGACTTTCAAAAATTGTCATTTTTAATTCAAGAAGTAGGAAGTTCCGCTATATCCGCGAATACAATTTGAAGAGGGTGGTCTGTCTTGATGTTCTGAAGTGGAGCTTGGTGCTTTGGGTTCGGTGATCTTATCGACTCACAGGCATGGCAGATTCTGCAGTAGTTGGTTATGTCTTTGTGCATGAACGGCCAATAGCACATAGCTTCAGCTCTGTGTAGTGTACGTTGAACTCCGAAGTGTCCAGAAGATGGATTACCATGTATCTCTTCTAGCACTCGAGGGATGAGAGATTCTGGTACAACTACCTGAAGTGAGGATGTTCCAAAGTTGTCTTGTCGTCGTCGGTATAAGAGACCATTCTGAAGTACAAATCGTGGGAGCTGCCATAAAAGTCGTCGAAGACGGGGTGATTGTCGTCTTACTTCTCTCACTGTCGGATGATGGTGCTCCTTGATGTACTTGATTATCCTTTGAATGTCCATGTCATGTTGCTGGTGGTATTGTATATCAGCATGATGGTTAGAAAGGATAAAGTTCTCATTAACTTTGTCGTCCATAGAGTCACATGACTTTGGATTGGTAGATGCTTGGTCGGATTGAGTTGTAGATCGATTTCTCGTAGAGGAGCGTGTGTTTACCATGCTAACAAGGGGTGCTGTCTCTTCTGGTATGCGTGAGATAGCATCGGCATTACGATTTGCAGTGCCCTTTCTGTGATTCATGGTGAAAGAATATGCATTCAACTCTACGATCCACCTTGCTCTGCGTCCTGTGGCATCATCTTGTATCGGAACCTTGTTGTAGTCTAAGAGGGGTCGATGATCCGTATGGATTGTGAATTCTCTGCCCCTTAAATAATGCCTGAAATGCCGAACAGATGAAATTATTAACCATAGTTCTCTGTCATATGTCGACCATTTCTGTTGGGCTGGAGTTAGCTTTTTACTGTACTTAGTAAGCAACTACTCGGTCATTTCCGTCTTGTGACTGAGAGAGTACGGCCCCAATAGCATCTTGTGAAGCGTCGGTCGCCAAACTAAACTTCTTGGCAAAATCCGGATATGCAAGGATTGGTGGGCTTATGAGAGAGGACTTCAGTTGGCTGAAGGCTTCCTCGCATTCAGCGGTCCAGATAAACTTCTTGCCTTTCTGCGTCAAGTCAGTGAGTGGTGATGAGACTTGAGCAAAGTTGTGTATGAATCTCCGGTAAAAGGAGGCAAGTCCCAAAAATGATCTAACTTGGGTTGGAGTCGTTGGTCGAGGCCAGGATGACACTTTCTTGGTGTTCACTGGGTCGGGGAAAACTCACATGTCCAAGATAGGTTACTTCCTTTCGAAAGAATTGACATTTCGAAGGTTTAAGCTTGAGGTTAGCATCTCGGAATCGTTGCAATACTTCTTGAAGATTGTGTAGGTGATCTTGAAATGTCTTGCCAAGTATTATGCAATCGTCCAAGTAAATGAGGCATATTGACCAATGTAACCCATGGAGAACTGCTTCCATTACTCTCTGGAAAGTCATTGGTGCGTTAACCAAGCCAAAAGGCATGACCTTAAAGTGATAGAGTCCAGATCCTGTAGTGAAGGCAGTCTTTTCTCTGTCCCGTGGCTCAAGTGGGATCTGCCAATATCCAGATGACAAGTCGATAACGCTAAAATAGGAAGATGATGCTAAAGCGTCGATGGAATCATCAGAACGTGGGATAGGATGGGAGTCTCTGACTGTGATCGCATTTAATGCTCGGTAGTCTACACAAAACCTGTAGGTATTGTCTTTCTTTCTCACCATCACATTTGGGCTGGCCCATGGACTGAAGCTTTCCTCAACAATGTCTCGTCTTAGTAGCTCATTGACCTGATTCTGTATTTCAACTCTCATAGTAGGTGAAGTTCTGTATGCTCTTTGTCGAACTGGCGTCTCTGTTGTTGTGTTGATTTAATGATAGGCAAAATTAGTCTGTCCAATATCCTCAGATATGCTGCTGAAAACATCAGAATAAGAATTGAGTAGACGTTCAGCACTTTCATACTCAGTTTTGGACAGGTTCGAAGTAGGGAGCATTGAAGAAAGGTCAAGAGGTGAGTTTTCCTGTGTGCCGGCTACTATACCGTTAAGAACCTCGTACTCTTCCTCTCTGTCTCCATTAGTAGAATGGAATTGCCCGAGCGCAGTGTTTGCTGACAATTCTACCATCTCAGAAGTAGGGTTTATCAGCCTGAGTAAGATGATACCATCTTGTGGTCGAGAAAGGGATCTCGCACCCGCGATATTGAGATGTTCATCGATAGAGGGCTCAAATATTCCATTGTAGTCTTGTGGAACTACATCAGGTTGTGGTGATATCAATCGATCTTGAACATGCACCTCACTCATTCCAGGTAGAGTTGTCTTTCCAATCAGACAAACATTACATTTGAGTGGTACTTGGTGTTGATGTCGTTCAGCAAGTGGAATACTCATACCAAGCATATTGAATGTTGATGTACGAGCAGAGATGGAGGCATCATGTTGGTCCATGAAATCCCAACCAAGGACGAAAGGGTGAGTTATGTTTCTCGCTACTCTGAACAGATGCTTGACTGTCTTGTTTCCAAGATGGATGGTTGGTGAGGTCGTTCCAATAATGTCAATACCTTCTCTGGTTATCGTTGAAGCCAAAGTTATTGTCTTGTGCAATGGACTTCGCTGGCTCTCTGGGATTGAGTAGTAGAAATCTGCACTCATCAGCGATATAAAGGAACCACTGTCGATGAAAGCTAAAATATACTTGTTGTCGACAATTGTGGGAATGTATGGCGGTAGAGGTGATGAAGACCTGTGATTGACAGTCGAAATAGATGAAGGATGACATTCATTTTCGGTTTGGGTGTGTTTATCAATGAAGGGTGAAGTTGATGGTCGACCCTTGTCATCAACTATAAATAGTTTCCCTGGTTGTGATCAAAGTGAACTTTCCTCGACTGAGCGCTGTTCATCTGACAATAGGGTGAATCCCTCACATCAGAGGGATGGCGGTCATCAGAAAATGAAGGTTGCCAGTTTGGTCGACTTGAGTATCGGCTTTGGTAAGGGCTAGTCGATCTGTCATCGTAAGTGTTATATCTGTGTGGACTTGATCGGGAAGGGCTGCGATGAAAGCGTTGAGGGCTTGGTGACCTAAATCGTCTATGGTGTGGAGAGTATGGACTGGGTGACCGATGATGTCCAGACGACCAATGCCAATGATCATCTGAATTTCGGTACCTTAATCTAGATTGATGTTCATGTCGGTTGCGTACAGGGCTTAGTGATCTAGACTGCTTCTGATGCCCATCGTAGTATCGATGTTTGGGTTCAGATTTGTATATTTCGAATTTCAGTTCTAGATCGTCTAATCGTTTCATCACTTTCTCTAATAATGCAGAGTTTGGATCAATTCTTTTCGGTGAAATTGAAGCGACCGTCTCATCTAGCGGTTGCCCAACTTGATTGGCTCTTTCGACCCGTACGGCAATATCTAGTGCTTCAGCAAAAGTATTCGCACCCATCTCGTGTATCTTTATCTGAAGAGATTTGTCAATACCCGCAAGAAATCTGCGAAATTTCTCGCCATCCTTTTCTGCAGCATCATAGTCTGGAAAGGCCTCTTCAACGAGAGTGGCTATCGCCGCTGCAAACCATTCTAGGGCCTCGTTTCTATGTCTTTTCCTTGCATCAATGCAAGATTTGAAGGAATTCAGGTAATTTGTATTCCCAAACACCGTCATCAACTTCTTTACTATGCTTTAGTCCTGGGGAGCGTTTCATGAAAGGACTTGTCGGACGTTTTATCCGACAAGATCCATTTTATCCGACAGTTACCATAGTAACAGTACCTCTCAGCCAATCAACATCAGAGAAAGATGTCAGATCTGACAACTTGTCGGATGAAAATGTTGATGAAACACTCCCCTGTTAGTCAGAGGCTGGTATGCTCTCCCAGACGGTAAATGCGGCGCCAGCAAGTCTCGATGGAAGAAGAAGGTGAAGCTTCCTCTCTGCCTGTGGGAGGACTTCAGCAGCAACTTCCAGTCTTCTCGCCCATTGACCGAAATTTCGGCCATCTTCTCCAGTGAAGATTTCAGGGAGATCAAGTCGAAACATGATGGTAGGGCGTTAACAGTGTATAACAGAACTCTATATATATATATACAGCTACATATATGTCAAATTACCATAGATTGACTCTCAACTCGCAAGAGTCAATAATAATCACACTCAGCTATCGAAGCAGAAATAGCTCTTGCTAAATGATGGAGGGTGAATGTATGAACAGGAGTTGAAGCTAAGTGACTCGCCAATATTCAAAAGCCAGTCTTTAGATACAAGCCTTGACAAACTTGAGAGTGCACATCCAACTAACTATAGAATGGAGAGTACATTCAGTTTTCAACTGCAAACATAGATACAAATGTGCATGTAAGTAGCAAGATTGTAGATTAAACTTCAGATCATGAAAATAGAACTCACATTAATGAAGAATTCTCATGAAGCAAGATGAAAAATACAATCAGTAGGTGCTTTATGGAAGCTGTATCCACAGAAGAAGGGTGTACTGATAATGTATCCATGTATCCAAGTAGGATGCAGTAAATCACTCGAAGTAGGATGTAAATCACTCGAAGGAGGATGTAAATCACTCGAAGGAGGATGTAAATCACTCGAAGTAGGGTGAAAAAATTCAACTATCAGCTGCTGGTGGGTAAAACTGCCTGACGTTCTGAGGTAGAAGAGGACTAGAAAAGACCGCTGCCACCAGTGTAGTACGGGGTTCTGACAATATCTCATTTCTAGTACTCTTAACACAGAGGCAGCCCAGCAGACATGTTATCAGGTTGAGAACTTAATGGCCAACTCCTAGTTTTTAATAACTCAAAGCCTTGTTGCATTCTTGGTAACATTCCATGCAAATTAGTTAAGGCACATCAATATTCATACAAATGCAAATTATTATAACAAAGTATAACTGAATATTCAAATATACAAACAAAAGATATATATTGACTATTCAAACTATATGCAAATTATTATCTAAGCTTGAGTGCATCAACTAACATTATAACCAATAAGAAGGAGAGAGGTGGAAGGAGAGGGAGAGTGAGAGAGAGTGAAGTAAGCTGTATGAAGGATGGTGGAGTGATTTAATACAAAAGAACCTTGTGTGAGGAGTGTACAGAAGTTAGCGTATAAGAGAGAGCTGTACATAAAGAATAGGAAGTTAGGATGAAAAGGGTAAATATAAATGAGGGATGTTCTATTAGAAAAAAGGGGATGATTCATCAATAAGAGTGGAAAGAAATATAAGTACAAAATCAATCCCTACACTAGTATCTCCTTAAGGGTGCTTTGTTCAGACTTTGCTGTGGTTGATGCTGTATGGACAAACTCTGACTCCACCTCTCTAGCTCTAGGTTTTACAAAGGACATTGGTGCTTCTTGAAACAACCGTAGAGCTTCACTACGCACCACACTGAAACCAGATTTCCCATGGTCAAGCTGGATACGTCGAAGTTCACGCCTAACAGAGGCATCGCGTGCTCCATTTACAAATTGGTCACACAACGCATGATCTTTCAACTGTGTAAGGGCAGCTTGATCTTCCTTTTCTGCAGATTTCAACATCCTGCAATAGGTTCGCAAAAGTGATCTACTAAAATCGCAAAGAGATTCTCCATCGTGTTGCTTGCGATTGTGAAATTCACTACTAAGAGTTTGGGTTGTCTCTTGATATCCAAAACACAGTTTAAGGGCAGTCACAACTTCGTCAAAATCGTGTCGTTTTTCACCCTGTAAGCACATCACCTCCTCTCGTGCTGAACCTTCGAGATGATCAAGAAGTAATCTGGCCTTCTCGATATTTGACAAATTGAATTGAGCTGTGACTTCCTCAAACTATTCAAGCCATTCTGGAAGTGAAAGCTCACCCACACGTTCAGGATGCCCCTTAAACTTTGATAGGTGGCTCTGCGAGATTCCTTGCAGTCCCATTGATCGGCGAAAGAATTGAGTCATCATATCTGTGTCAAGGGTTTGTCCTGACGTAGCATTCATAGTGAAAGTGAGGCACTAACACAAATTAAGGGCACAGTTTGATTAAGTAATAGGTATTGATACAAACTGAAAGATTAACTTAATTTTCAAAACAGAGTTATATAATTCAGAATACTCAAGTTCGAACCCGCTGTTAGTTTCCAGTGAACCGAGGCTGTTTCTTCACTTTCGCTACACAAAGTCCCAAAGTTTTTATCCGTTGATTCCACATTAGCTCCTGATCTTAATACCCCATCGCGACAGTCTTGGTATTGCGTAGATCCTTTGATGAACTTGATGGACAAAGCATCAATCCACGAGTTCCTCGTGGACACCGAGTTCCTTCTTCTCTTTCTTCAGTAGCGAAGCTGCGAGCGATGATGACAACGACGCCGTACCAACGTCGGATAATTCGTATTCAACTTCCTCGTGGACACCGAGTTCCTTCTTCTTTCTTCATTAGCGAAGCTGCGAGCGATGATGACAACGACGCCGTACCAACGTCGTATAATTCGTATTCAACTTCCTCGTGGACACCGAGTTCCTTCTTCTCTTTCTTCAGTAGCGAAGCTGCGAGCGATGATGACAACGACGCCGTACCAACGTCGGATAATTCGTATTCAACTTCCTCGTGGACACCGAGTTCCTTCTTCTCTTTCTTCATTAGCGAAGCTGCGAGCGATGATGACAACGACGCCGTACCAACGTCGGATAATTCGTATTCAACTTCCTCGTGGACACCGAGTTCCTTCTTCTCTTTCTTCATTAGCGAAGCTGCGAGCGATGATGACAACGACGCCGTACCAACGTCGGATAATTCGTATTCAACTTCCTCGGGGATGCCGAGTTTCTTCTCCTCAAGCTCCTCTTTGTTTAGTAGCGATTATAGCATGTCAAGTGAGATGTCTGACTATGTCGTTTTATCATCTGAGTCAAGCTCCAGTTTTTCTTGAATGCAATAAGTTAGTACCAGCGAGGATAATTACGTTGGCAAGGGTCCTTAAACTGAAGTACGGTATAGTCGTATAGGTGGTATTGAGAAATCCCCTTTAAGCATTGTGTCTCTATTTTAATTACTAACTATATGAGTGCTTGTGATTGCTATAAACATGATAAACATGATAAAACTAAAAGCTGTATGTCTTTTGTTAACAAATGTATACCTATAGTTACAAAGAATGCGTATAGTATTTCCATCTATTTATATGCCGGATAAAAGAGCATAAAATGCCTTACCCACGGGCAATGCCTTGCTTGTTGGACACATCTAATGATTTTACATGAAAATCGATTTTGATATAAAGTATATCTGCATTTATATCTTAATATAGGCCTGTCTCTTTTTGGTTGATACGTTTCGTCTATATTTAAGGAGAGTTTATTGCACTTGCATCAAGATAATTGTGTCAATATTAGATTCAGAAACTTTTCGGGGTAATATAATATTGAGGGGTAATTAGCATAATCGTTAATTAGAATTACAGTCATTTAAGTCAAGACCAGTTGTAGTTATTTTGGTAAAATGACCTATCATTTTTTCATTGTGATGGGCAGATTTCAAAGCAAGATATTACATAAGCATGCCTTACATAGCAGGATGCAGAAATTGCATAGACCAGGACTGGTGACTAGAATAGCACACCAATGAACGCTTTATGAAGGTATCTGTTGCATTTCTACTTTGAATGCATTACAACATGTTGTACAACGTACTTGGCAAAGTGTCAAATACCAGTCGTTCGTGGACGCATTTTTGTTTTATGTGGATGTAAATGAAAAACGCAATTCAAAAGAATATATGAATAATCAAGACAACAAAGCTGGTGCTTATCTCATTAGATATTAAACCACCATGTCACTTAAGTACCAATGCAGTTCCTCTGACATGGTGATCATGCGCAGAATCTTCTGATCATGCACAGAGTGGAACTACGAACTGGGTTAACGAGTTGCAACTATACTTCCTTCGAACTGCGGATTTTATGTGGATTCAAAACTATTTACATTCAAACTTATCAGAAGTAATACAAATTTCCCATGCCATGAATAAAAACAGGGAAAAGTTTCTTAGCGTCTTGTTTTTTCACTCTTTGAAAAGAAATATTTATAAATGTGTGTTTATCCTTCGATTTATATTGTGCGATATGTTCTTTATCTTAAACACCGCCATGATTACCTACAATATAACGGTTTGGTAAGAAACCCTGGCTGGCTTATTAATAGGAGACATCATGTCAGATGATGAAGATAAAATTCAAATTTGGAGAACAGGTTTATATAATTATTAAAGTCATACATACACTCATATATATATATACATCTTGGTTTTACGAATTATTTTAATCCGAGAGAGGATTGAAGGTTTAAAGACATCGACCAGGCCCAAAAGTGAAATTGATACATGTACACCTCGTCCCCACTGTCATGCGATCCACAATAATGGTCGTTCGTAACTGAACGCGAAAATTGATGAACCATTCAAAATATTTTCTACGATCAATACGATTGTCATGACTAATCTGATACGATCACTACGACTCTCCACGATTAAGTACGCCGTTTGAATCGTAGCTCAAATCGTGAACTAGGTATTACCAAAACTTATAAATTTAAAAACAGACGGTAATGCAAGGCTTATGCTTTTTCACCGCTTGCCAGCTGAGTGTTTTTCTTGAGAATGGCGTCAATTCGGTGGATTCACAATATGGTGCGCCATCTATCGGTTGCAGCGGACAGGCCAAATTTCTAACTTTCGGGTCTCACGCGCGTAAATCATTCCCCATAGACTTGTGTGTTAAAATGGCACTTTTTAAAAATTCACCAAAAATAAATGTGAAATTAGAGGGTGAAATGTTTACTACCATTGGATAGGATATATATCTGACATTCCATATCTGACCAGGAAAGGGTACCGTAGCCAGCTCATTTTAAAAATAAATCGCCATTTATGAAGATAACTATGAATGGATCAAATTTATCAACTGAAACAGTAAAATAGCCCTAATTAGTCCGCCAGTCAAAAAATAGTTCCAAGTCACTTATTTATCTTCCCAGTTTGGGCGAAGGAAGTTCAGTAGTTACCATTTCTAAAATCAGTGTTAGATTTTGAATCATATTCATACATTTTTGTCAATCAGCAACATCAAATTGAAAAAATTCGAATGGGTTGGGTCGAACGAATATCTTTAGCCCTCCTGATGTAATTAGGCATATGGCACCTTGGGGTCGACACGGGTGGACATCGCGCGCAGGAGCAGGCAGCGCACAGTGCGAGTGCTTCAAAAATGAAAACAATATGGCAAGAATTCATAAAAAACGGTATAAATTTTACAAAGAAATATGCGGGCAAATTTCTCTCCTACCTCCTGGACACTAGCGTACCTACGGGGGGGGGGGGGGGGGGCAGGGGGGCACTCTGTCCCCCCTGACGAGCCACAACCCATACAAAATACATATCACTGCCCCCCCCCCCCCCCTGACGAGCTTGAAAGACCTTTTATGCCCCCCCCCCCCCCCCTGACGAGCTTGAAGACCTTTCCTCGTTTTTTTTTTTTTTTTTTTTTTTTTGCTTGTCAATTCGCATGCATGCATGCTAGCCACTGAATTGGAAATACGTATTTCCAGTTCAGTGATGCTAGCACGCGCAACAGATGTCGACTTTTTCCCATGATGCATTGCGAATTCAGGCCTGTCCGCTGCAACCGATAATGGCGCACCATATATTGTGAATCCACCAAATTATCGGGCATTACATTTATCGAAAGTAGGCTTCATTGTGTTTTTCCCCCATGTTCAGTCATCGGTTTCGGTACATATCCGTGACTTCATTCTGTGTTAATAACGTGATTCCATAGGTTTGTAGGTTTGTACACCTAGAAACCGGATGAATTCTCTTTACTTTCCAGATTACGCACTTGAATTTCTTCGTTTTATCACATAGAGATCGTGAATGGCTTTTCCTATATACGCTTAAACTGATGAAACTAACATTTTTGGACTAGATTTATATATATATATATATATATATAGGCCTATACATATATATATATATATATATATATCGCCCGAACTTAAGGTGATCTTCAGGCAGACTGACGTTATTGGCTATTTGTGTGGTGCGGCGGGTCAATTTGACGCTTCGGTGGTTTCCGGTTTGGTCTCGTTCGGTGTCTGCACTTTGAAATCAGTTCCGACCTTTTGTTTAGTGAGTTTCTGTTTGTTATTATGGACACTTTTTCTTCCAGGCAAAGATTGCACAAGCCACTTTTTCTTTGGTTTAAGTTTGACTTTTTTTCGATGTCCCAAGTTAGCGTAGATTCAATGTTCTTTTCCTTTAGATTCCATATGTATTTTGAGAGCTGAGTTTATAATAATAATGATAATGAATTTGATTTGTAATGCGCCAAATCCACTCGGCAGAGTGCCCAAGGCGCAGTGAAAGAAGAAAGAAAGAACGAAAGAGAAAAAGTACAAATATAATAGTAATAGATTCAGGAACAATTAAGAGTAAGAGGCATTGAATAGACGATATCTATATATCTATATATAAGTATATATATATATATAAATATATATATATACCGCTTATTTGGCGCAGTTTTCAATTTTCTATAAATTTGCATTTAGATTAGGCCTATGTGTAGCAGTTTTTCGTGACATATCAATGTAGGCTATATAGGAACCAAACACAAAAGTCACCGAAACCTATAGCCAAAAGCCCGGGGGCGCCCGGGGCCCAAAAGCTTCAGGTCTCCATCCAAATGTGCACTGAACAATAATTGTCAGTGCCATTTTCCCCTGCAAGCAAATCGAATTCATAATCATAAAGATAATAATTGGGGTTTTTTTTCTATACGTACGAAGTATTGGAATCACAACCCTCCTGACAAAGTGTGAGGTCGTTTAGAAGCACAATCATAAAAGTCTATTTTAAAAGAAACCCGATAATTTAGTTTTTCTTAAACAAAATACCGAGCGGACAGGCTGTAAATATGCATGAAACTTATATTGATGTGCTGTGTAGAGTTATAGAGTTTGCATTTGTCAATTTCCACTTACAGCTCCCGCCTGTGCTGTGTGCTGTGTGTGCAGGGCAGTGGTTGTGTGTCCTAAACTTTCCTAAAATTTCACTTTTTGGAGTTTTTATCTTCACAGTTTTTACTTGTATTCATTCTCATTTAAGGACCTGGAAGTACTTTTTTAGGGATATTCTGATGTTGATGAGGAGTTATATCCAGCAATTTTTTGGACATACTGAGATCCTTAAGTCAGCCATCTTGGTGTAGTCCCAGTAACTGTGTTTTGTGACATGTTATGACAGCAAAATATCTAGGTGAGCAGAGGTGAGAACTTGCTTTTTATCATCATTGAGAACTGAAAAGTACACCCTTACTTCAGTTAAGCTATGCTTACTCTTTGTGGCCAGTGGAGAGATACAGGATTTGTGAGCTTTTATGAATTTTTATACTGTTCTTCATTTATTTTATGGACTTTAAAAAATTTGCCATTAGTTAGTATTAGTATTAGTATGCACCAGTGAGAAGGATCAACAATTCCATGTACCTATTGGCTATTGGAGCTTAAGGAGTCATTTGTTATTTTCTTTTTCCAATTCTTTGGAATAATTACTGAGAGAATCATTGTGGAATTTATACGTTCTGCCCTTACACCTTGTTTTCTCCATGATGGAGCCACTGTTACTGAGGCTATCATTTCTGATACTCTTAACTCTTCATATCTATGATTCATTGTGCTCGAACTCAGCAGAGCAGAATATCAACAGCATCCTTTCAACAACTCCATTTGAATTGAGGAGAAACTACCAAAGAAAGAATTTCAACAGATTACATGTACCAGAAGTAGGTAATCTCTTAGAGTCTGATGGCAAATGCTTGAGGAGTAGAAAAATGATAATCCTCTCTCTACTCCTGAGTGGTAGACTTGAGCTTAATCCCGGACCCAACACGGTTCTATTCCCATGTGGCCAATGTGGGCATGAAGTTAAAGATGATGATGCTGGTGTAGCCTGTGACCACTGTAATGTCTGGTTTCATTGCCAATGTATGGGAATTACTGACAGCCATTATGAAGCACTGTGTAATGACTCTAACATTTCCTGGATCTGCAGTTGTGGACTTCCAAATTTTTCGCATGGGTTATTCAGAACCTTCATCTCTGTTGACACATCGAATTCCTTTACCCCTCTCATGACTGACGAGTCCTCTAGTCCATCAAGTCCTGATAATTCAAGCGTAGATAGGTCTTCCTTTTCTCCTCGGCTGACCTCAACGCCATTGAGAAACGCCCCAAGAGCGAAGAAGAAGTCCAAATCTCGTCGAACAAAGCTTCGTGGGATGCAAGTTAACTGCAATGGACTGAAGTCTGAGAAGAGCAAAATGGATTTCCAGGCTGCTCTTGCCCAACATGATCCAGACATAATACTTGGATGCGAATCAAAACTGAATGCTGACGTGCCGACATATTCTATCTTTCCTGAAAACTATGAAGTATACAGAAAGGATCGGAATGCATTTGGAGGTGGTGTGTTTGTTGCAGTGAAGAGGGACTTGGCTTCAATCAGGCGTCCTGAGTTTGATTGCTCTGCAGAAGTATGCTGGGCTTCCATAGACTTTGTCAAAGGAGGGCTGCTCTATCTCGGTAGCTTCTACAGACCACCCGGTTCTAAGGATGAGGTGATTGACGAATTACAAGGTAGCATCAGTACTATCTTTCGAAAGCACAGGAAACTGCCTGCTTTAGTCCTAGCGGGAGATTTTAATCTACCGGATATTGACTGGTGTAAAGTTGTAACATCGAATCCTAGAACTCATGCAATTCATTCTCACTTTCTCAACTTTGTGAATGGATGTAGTTTAACCCAGATGGGTAGGGAGCCTACAAGACCGGCCTCTGGAAATATCTTAGATCTTATACTCACAACTACACCTGATGCTGTGAATAATACCTAAACAAAACCTGGGATCAGTGACCATCACATCACCCTGTTTGACATCAATATGCGACCCAAACTCCAAAGAAAACCAGTGCGGAGAATTTACCAGTATGACAAAGCTGACAAACAAGACATTAAGGAGCGCTGCTCTCAGATGTCATATGACTACTTTGAAAGATCTCCTGAAGATATCTCTGTAGAAGATAATTGGATATTCTTCAAGACTTCTCTTTTGTCAATCATGTCTCACATTCCCCACAGGAACTCGAGGCCCAAGACAAGCCACCCATACATCACCTCGAAGATCATACGGGAAATGAATAAGAGGGACAGGCTATACAAGAAGGCAAGACGTTCAAGGTCACATTCAGATTGGGAAACATACAAAACAAAGAGAAATTCTGTTCAAAGAGCAAAAGAATCAGCTCACAGTGAATACCTTCAAAATGTTGTTGGAGGAAGTCTTATGACTGACGCAAAGAAATTCTGGAGGTACGTCAAAGCTCAGCGGAGAGAGTCGGTAGGAATCCCAACTTTAAAAGTGGGAAATGTTTCCTATGTATCCAATGAGGAGAAAGCTAATGCTCTAAATGCTCAGTTCTCTTCAGTTTTTACACATGATAATACTTCATCGGTACTACCAGACAAGGGTCCCTCACCGTACACACCAATTGAAGATCTCTTCATCAGCTTACGAGGAGTGAATAAACAACTGAAATAACTTAACACCAACAAAGCCAGTGGTCCAGATGAAATACCTGCTAGAATGTTAAGAGACTATGCAGATGAGATTAGCCCAGTCCTTACTCATCTCTTCCAACAATCCTATGATGAGGGAATTCTTCCAAGTGATTGGCTAAGAGCTCAAGTGGCCAGCATCTACAAGTCTGGCGACAAGAGTAACCCAGCCAATTATAGACCGGTGTCACTCACATGCATCTGCTGCAAGATCCTAGAGCACATTGTATTGAGCCACATGTCAAAATACTTGGAAAAGAATAACATCATCAACCCAAACCAACATGGATTTAGGAAGGGACTGTCATGCGAAACGCAACTTGTTGAGGCCATCAATGACTGGGCATACAGCATCGACCAGCAATGTCAGACAGACGTCTTCTTTCTCGACTTTAGTAAGGCCTTTGATAAGGTATCACACAGGAAGCTGCTCTACAAATTGGAGTATTATGGCATTACTGGTCAAATGCATGGATGGATCAAAGCTTTTCTATCAGGCAGATCTCAGTCAGTTCATGTTGATGGAACATCCTCACCACGAGCCAGTGTACTCTCAGGCGTGCCGCAAGGCTCAGTACTCGGGCCTGTGTTATTCCTGCTGTACATCAATGACATCTGTGAATGCATCTCATCACCAATCAGACTCTTTGCTGATGACTGTGTGCTGTATCGCAAGGTCAAGACAAGAGCTGACCATGCAATTCTCCAGCGAGATCTTTCAACATTATCAGATTGGGCAAAACTGTGGGATATGTCCTTCAATGTCAAAAAGTGTGCCCACATGTGTATCTCATTGAAACGACAACCCTTGGCTTGCAACTTTACCATCAGTGACCAACCTGTTCCAACGGCAACCTCCTGTAAATACCTCGGTGTGACCATCACAGACAACCTGAGTTGGAACTCCCATGCACAGAAGATATCCTCCAAAGCTGCTCGTACTCTTGGAATCATACGTCGAGCATTGGGTAAATGTGACCTGAAAGTGAGAGACATTGCGTACAAGCAACTTGTCAGACCTCAACTTGAGTATGCTTCATGTGCATGGAATCCTCACATACAGAAAGATGTAAACATTATTGAGAACATTCAGCGTCAGGGTGCTCGGTTTGTCCTTCATGACTATAGCAGAGAATCCAGTGTAACACCGATGTTGTCAACTCTTCACTGGGATACTCTCCAACACAGACGCCTTCTTTGCCAATGTGAGATGTTCTACAAAATTCATCACAATTATGTTTACATCAACATGCCACATCAGATTAAGTTAAGCAGCAGTTCTCGTCCACAACGTTCACAACACACTGAACATCAGCTCAAGTTCACCCAGCCTTTTTGTAGAGTGAACTGCTACATGTACAGTATGTTCCCAAGAACCATCCGTATTTGGAATACTCTCCCAAACGCTGCTGTAACTTCGACCTCTATAGCTGGCTTCCGGGGAGCAACATTGCCTATCATTCAGCAAATGTTGCCTCCCCCTCCCCTTAAGATGCTGTAAGAGGGACACACACGCACCACCCGCACACTGCACCTAGCACACTGTATATAGTGCACCAAGAATACCACCACAGGATCACCACATCACCTGAAGCACTGGCAGCACCTGACACAGCACAACCCTCTCCAGGACAGCGTGTACGCTTTTGGGAGAGTACTTCTTCAAGATTCAAGACAATAATGTATGTCACCCCCAGAATTGTGTTTGAAGGTATTTTTTCTTGATTAAGTACGACAAGTTGGAGGAGGGTTTGATATCACAATGGATGTATTATTAGATGATAACTTTATGGTATAACGAGGTTTCTATGATCGCTATCTCAAAAAATAGAAATTAGTTTATAAAACATAATATATTCATTTTCTTTCAAGCTCCAGATGTTCATGTCAATCAAATTAAAGCAGAATTAGCTGGACATGTTAATTGGATCAACAAATAAAAGTAAATTTCCGGACTTTATGATACCTATTCCGAAGTAAAATGACTGATGTCAGGCGCAGTAAGTTCGAGTAGTCCTCTATGTCACAGACTTGTCTTAACCCAATTCGTTTTCCGTTACACTTCTCTCAGCAATTGTCATGAATCCCCTGTCCGACTGACTGCTTACCAACATTTGTTAGCATATATACAACCAATCACCTTGCCAACATAGGATCCTTGAGGCCAGTGGCGTACCGTGGGTCACGGCATTGGGGGGGGGGGGCACCAGAAAAAATGTTGAGTCACTTAGTGAGCACGCGAAGCGCGCTCAGTTGCCAGGTATACTGACTTAAACTGACCTAATAGAAACATTTTAAGGACAGTGCCATTAAACGGATATGTATCTTACTGATCACATAATGCGAGCGCGAAGCGCGAGCTGAAATTTTTTGATATTCAGACCTAAAAAGGGACATTATAAGCAAATTTTTGTAATTATGATACGTACCTGTCTCGCTAAACAGCAATGCGAGTGCGAAGCGCGAGCTGAAATTTTTGTATATATTGACCCCAAACAGGGACATTTTAAGGACTATTTTTTTAAGGAATCCATTAAGAGTACACATATCTCACCATAGTCATCTTATGCGAGTGCCAAGCGCATGCTGATTTTGTTAGAATTACATCTAAGCACATAAAGCACTTTTTGTAGTCATTATAATACGCATCTCACTAACCAAAATGACGCGAGCGCGAAGCGCAAGCTTAAAATTTTTGATATTCAGATCAGAAAAAAGGACATTTTAAGGACTGAATTTAGGGATTCATGAAGAGCATACATATCTCACCAATCCACTAATGTGAACGTAAGCACGGACAGGAAATGTTTTATATTCAGACCTTAAAATAGGTCTTAATACCATAACGTTGTTTATTTAAATACATGAACACTTCATATTGACTGGATGTAAACAAACACTCTTTATTATTAAGTTCTTTGTTTTAATAATGCATCTAATCATATATTGCCATTTTATACCGATTTTATTTTTGTATATTTGTAAACCCCGACTAGTGAGGAGAGCTTCATAACAGAAACTAGTTTTTCTTTTAGTCATCCTCAGGCACTAGTCGGTGGTAATTTATTCCTCTTGTACATATTCTTGTTGTCTTTTGCCTGGAAATAAAATAAAATAAAAATGGGGCAATCAGTTTAAGTAGTCATGAAAAAGTAGCATATGTCACTACATAAAACAATAATAATTCGTAGTGCGAGGAAATATATTTGGTGTATATTGACTTGAAAACGGGATGTTTTAGTACAACAGGATTATATATCTCGTTAAATGGATAATGCGAGCACCAGGAACAATGAAGACATAGGCCCTGAGCAAATTACGTTTCATACAGTTATGAATTTGTTTTTATTTTTATGTAATAAAACATTACATTATTATAATTATTATAATATTATAATAAACAATAATTTCTTCTTTCCCACTACGCTTCTCTTCCTTTCTCCCTCTTTTTCTCCTTTCCCCCGTTTTTTTTTGGCCAGCCGATTGGGGGGGGGGGTACGTGCCCCCCATGCCCCCCCCCCCCCGTAGTTACGCCACTGCTTGAGGCAACTGAACAGCGTGCTTCTCGCGTGTCGCTCGATCGGTGACAGTTTTCGTTGCCCCTTTTTCATTGAAAATTTAGAAAAAAATTAAAGTTAAAAAAATAAAAACACCTCAGAGCGATACACGATTTGCCCAGTAATTTTAATAAACACATGCAGTTTATCAGGAAAAACTGTTTATCATCCTAAAACAGAGTTTCTCTCGATGAACAGTATTGATTCCATACGTGTCGTACGGGACATTTAGAGAACATTTGACAGTTTTTTTGACAAGAAAAACAAAATATATTCCAGTAACTACACGTGATCATCAAGTACTACCAGAGTGTTAGGAAAACCAAGACTTAACATGACTTGAATTCACATCCTGTATAATACAGATTTAAAATAGTAATCTGTCGTACGGACGCAGAAAAGGTGGCTATTTTAGAAACCTCAAGTTTGTACTGTACTGTGAGTTGGACAGATAATATTCATAGAAACTGAAATCAAATTGATATTCAATTACCCAAGAACAAACACATCTTTGAAAGAAAGCAAAACAAACATTCATGAATAAATAAAGCAAATTACAATTTTCGAGAACATTGTGGCGTACGGGACATTCAAAATGTGTCGTACTATACATCTCTAAATTGAAGCCAAACTTTCTTACTTTATGTCTCTTTGACTTCTTCAATCACTTTATTTGGCTGATGACAATGATAATCCTATCAAACTAAAGACATTCATTATGTTAGAAACCGCTTTTGGCTGAATATTTCTGTCAATATATCATAAACAAAATAATGTGTCGTACGGGACACTTGTGTGTCGTACGGGACACTTGTGTGTTGAACAGGCACTTGGGTGTTGTTCTCACAGCCTGAACAAAACAATGAACTTTTTATCAATCAGAAGGGGAGCATTGCCCCTAAATTCTTCCTTTTTAATGAAAAGCCTTTTAATAAGTAGTCATTCAGGGCAATATATTTAAGTAACCTCAATATATACAATCGGGAGCACTATATTATCACTTTTTTCAAGATGGAAAGTGTACAATGGTTCACATCATTTTTACGAGCTGAAAAACTTGAGGTTTTGTGTGAAGTTATATTTTAGTGAATTAATTGATGATTTCCAATACACTATTTAAACAATGAATCAATGAAACTGTTTCTGTAACAACCGTCACTTGAAATTCCACAAAATGTTTTTTTCTAAAGAAATGCGATTCTACTTTTTCAAACCTTTTTGCATTTCATGAAACCATATGGTTTGTCTTATTTTCCAGATTTTTTTTTAAAACTTGAAAAAAGTAATGAGTTTCAATACTGTATATAAAAAAAATTACTGATCATCAAGGGAAGTCCAAATAGATGATTGATATGTAAATGTTTTTTTTTTTTGCATCTTATAATAATTTCACATTAGCATGCAAGAGAAAGTCATTTTCCAGGCGAGGGTGAATCAATCATAAAGGTTTTCTTTTCATGCTCAATGACAAAGAAATTAACTTGCTCTGACCAGTGAAAATCACCAGTTTAGCTGAAGGGATTCACAAAAGAATACGCCTACATGAAGTCAATTAAAATGGTTAGAATCACCTATTTCATGTTCTATGGAGATAAAAAAGTACTTATTTCAGTTCACTTTATGTCAAATCAATTACTTGAATTAAAAAGGGCCTACTATTTATAGTTTCTGAATCCAAATCCTGCAATTAAATTCAGTATATATTGTGTGTCGTATGGGACATGTCCCGTACGACACACACTGTGTCGTACGGGACAACTTTGAATAGGACAATTATTGAAAAATGAAGGGCAGTAATTAGATCCTTGTGGAATAAATCGATCACCCATGGGTCAAAGATAGAGAAACTGATACTGTGAAATTACATCATAAAAAAAAAATTGTAGGAAAGACTTTTGCATTTTCATGTGTCGTACGGGACATTGCCAAAAATAGGTTCGGAAAAATCAGGGCTGCCCCTATTATGGATCATGAAAATGTTGTAGATATTATTTGGAACCATCAATGACGCATTATTCCATTGACCCGCAATATTTTCGATCTTCTCGTGCTTTGCCAATAATCGTTTCAGGCAGTCTTTGTACTTGACTATTTAATTAGCAAAATTATTGAAAATTGAAAATTCCATTGTTTCCCCCAAAAAAAACTATATCTGACTTCACTTTTGGTTAAAACTCATAATTTTCATAAAATGTAGGTATCATAGTAACATATTACACTACTTATGACTTATTGAAAGCATTTTGAAATTTATGATATTTTTGAAGTTCTAGTGTAGAATCGCCCCGATAAACAGTGCTTATCGACGATAATATTAATAGTAACCTAATAATAACTCGTATTTATCCAGGGTAAACACTCTTAGCTGTAATCTGTTCTTCCAGCGGGCCCTGCATAACATAATAATAATAACATGCTATCATGGATCTAAATAGCTCCATGATGCTATCATTACAGAGACTCCAACCCAAAGCACCTTCTGATCTGAAGATTCTCCCGCCTGGATCTCCAAGCAAACTGGAGACTCCAACTTGATTTGCGCGAAGCGCACATCACGAGCGCGAAGTCCCTTGCGGCCGGGTTGTAGGGCCCACTTAAGGGCCCTGGAAGCTCTAGGGTCCTAGATGCTCTCCCGTGCTATCTCATGCTAATTTTCAATACATGATAGCTCTAAGTAAATAACAATTCAATTAATCAAATCATACATTTTGGTTTAGTTATAAAACTTCTTTTCATATATCATTATTCATGCATGCATATGAAAAAACCATACATTTTTGCAATATCTTTATTCGTATCAACCAGTAAAGACACAATAGATACTAACTCACCTTAAATTGACATTTCCATATCCATTTTGTCTCATCTGGGGCCTGCCCTTTAAGGACTTACACGTAACTTTGCCACAATGGCAACTACCATGGTAAAAGGGCTCAGCAGCCAATCATAATCAAGGTTTCCATGGTAGTTGCCATAATCATGATAATGGCAAAGTTACAACAGTTGCAAGTCCTTTATGAAACGGGCCCCTGATGATGATGATCTCTGGAGTAAGATTGCTTAAAGTAAGTTATCAGCAATTTTACTGCTTCTCTAATTATTTCACGTGGTATTGCTAGAAACCAAAATGAAGGAATTTCCTCCCTTTTTACATTCTGATGACAGGGGCGGATCCATGCAGCCTTCGCCAATAGGGGGGCCCGGAATTTTTTTTCAGCCATATTTTTCCCGATCGGCCGCTCGAAGATGATTTTTGCCGGGATTTTTGGTTTCTTTGAAGGGGTAGTACTAATAGTCACGTCTTTGCTTTATTCTTATGAATAAACATAAATATATAATAACATAATCCTTAATTATATAATGCGAGCGCGAAGCGCGAGCTATTTTTTGGGGAAATCTTATGTATTTTTTTTCTAAAATGTTGAACATTCTGGGCAATGTTTGTTATCCTGCAAAAGATGTGTATGCAAACGAACAATTACTACGAACGTGAAGCGCGAGCAGAAACGAACTGTTGGAAAGGGTACTGTTAAACACTGCTTGCAGTTAGCCATGAAGACGTTGCATATTTTAAAAATCAAGTAATGCGAGCGCGAAGCGCGAGCTGATACTTTTAAAATATTTTTACATAAGGAATGGAAATTCCAAGCACTTTTTGTAACTTAAACAGAAAAGGTATATAATAACTTAACAACTGATGCGAGCGCGAAGCGCAAGCGGAAAATTTCGAGATTTAGACCTACTGAACGAGACACTCTATTCCAGATATGTAAATCATGAAAAGGATGAGTAAGTGGGGATCTTTCTTACATTAATAATGTGAGCGCAGAGCGCGAGCAGAAAATTGTTATATACGTTTTGAACTGATCGAAAATGTACCTGTTAAGGACTGTTTGCACTTAGCCATGAAGACGTTGCATATTTCAACAATCAAATAATGCGAGCGCGAAGCGCGAGCTTTAAAATTTTGACATTTCTACATAAAGAATGTAAAATTTTTATCAATTTTTGCAATCGTGAACAGGTTAGGTATGTAACTAAACAATTGATGCGAGCGCGAAGCGCGAGCGAAAAAAATCGAGATTCAGGAATGAAAACGGGCACTCCATTCTTATTTTCTAAATCACCAAAAGAATGAGTAATAGGGGATCTTCCTACATTGATAATGCGAGCACAAAGCGCGAGCAGAAAATTCTTGATATTGTGATCTGAAACTGGATCATGATTTAAATAGAGAACAAGTTGACTATCTGAATAAACATGCGCGCGCGTGTTTCATATTTAGATCCAGAATCTAGGCATTCTAATTAGACATCTTTAATCAGGAAAATCAAAGCGAGCGCGAAGCGCGAGCTTAACTGAAAAAGAAAGTCAATTTCAGCTCTATATTTCAAGAACTTTGTAGGAAAATTGTGAGGTGGATATGGATCGCACTTAATAAAGAGCTGGTATTTTTAATCATTATGACTTTAAGTTTTAACATAGGACCGGGACATCTTTAGGACATGCATATAAAAATGATGACTATCTTCCTATTCCTCTTGCTAACAAAAGGGACAATCAATTTAATTATTGAATTAATATCTTACTCATTAATGCCGAGGGCGCAAATCTGATGATAATATATGGCCTGAAAACTGGAAATTTCGCGAGCCAAAATTTTTGTTAAACTGTCATGAAAAGGGGATTTTAAGTAGTTTGTTGTATAATCAATATTGAAACATACATAACTCGCCAATCAAAATGCAAGCGTTCAGCGCTAGCTCATACCTTTTGGCAATCAGACCTGAAAAGGGATATTTTGAAAACTTTATGGAATACACGAAAATAATAGGTACCTGATAAATCAAAATATGAGAGCGGCAGCACGAGCAGAAAATGTTAATATTCAGACCATAAAACTGACATTTTTACAGAGCACTTTTTAAAAACAATTTGTAAATCACACAAAATAATGAAAGTTCGATTTCTGAGGGGAAATATGTTTTGTATATTGACTTCCAAACTTGATATTTAAACTCCATATTGAACAAGATATGAAAATCACCCAACAGGCAATGCGATCGCGAAGCGCGAGCGAAAATTTTATACAGTGACATGAAAGATTCTTTTTATTTTCCACGTCTTCCCCTCATCTTATTTTATTCACTCGTCTTCCCCCTCTTCTTTTTTCTCCTCTCTTTTCCCTCCTTTTTTCCTTTTTTTTTCTTTCTTTCCTTTTTGTTTGCTCCGCCAATAGGGGGGGGGGGTGGGCCCCTCGCCTCCCTGGATCCGCCTATGAATGATATATAGTCATCAATTCACGTCATATCATGTTATCAATTCAATGAATTCAATGAAAAACAGGCATCTTTCACAAGAGAAATTAAGGGGCACTCATTCAGAGGCGTAACAGCTAGGGATCAGTGGCCGGGGGGGGGGGGGCAAGAGCCAAAAATTTCCCGGTCACATCACGGTATGAACAGGCGTAATGGTTTAATGAGGCGATGATTTTGAGAGGGCCAGACATTGCGTATCAGGCAGAATTTATCTTTTTAAAAAAAGTTGCGAGTCAGCAAAAATTTTGACAATTTTAATACAAAAATCCAATTATGTGATAGATTTTGACATGATATCCACAAAATAATATATTTCACTCTTTTATATTTCCATTCCTTTTTTGTTGTATGTACGCCACTGTGAACAGGATTCTTTGCGGCAGTAGCGTGAAGAGTAAAAAAACGAGGGGCGCAGTATAGCGCATGTGTTCCTTTTCCCGCTTTCCTTCCTTTTCCATTAAAAAAAAAAATAATCTTCTTTTTTCCCCTTTCCTTTTCCTCCTTTCCTTTTCCCCTTTCCTTCCCCTTTCCCTTTCTTTCTCCCTCCCTTTTCCTTTTTCCCCTTTTTTTATTTTCCAGGTGAAATCCTCCAGGGGGCAGCTTGCCCCCCCCCCCCCCGCCTGTTACGCCACTGCACCCATTAACACATAACATGTCCTTCTCATGTGAAAGGGGAACAGATTACATTCGTAGAGGGCACTTTTCTTAGGTAAAAAGGGGCACTGATACAAGAAAGGGCATCTATATAAAAGAACTGGTCCGTCTCAGGTGAAAGGGATACAGAACACGTTCGTGAGGGGGCATTTTTCTTTGGTAAAAAGGGGGGACTGATACGAGAAAGAGCACCTATAAGATGGCAAAAGGGTTCCTGCTAACGGCATAAAACGGATCCTTCTCAGGGGCAGAGGGCATATTCTTAAGGGGCACTTTTCTTGGGTAAAAAAAGGGCACTGATTCGAGAAAAGGCACTTACAAGAAGGCAAGAGAGCACTTGCTCAGACATAAATCGGGTCCTTCTCAGGTGAAAGGGACACAGAACACGTTCGTGAGGGGGATTTTTTTTGTGAAATTTGGCACTGATACGAGATGGCACTTGCTAATACATAAGACGGGTCCTTCTCAGGTGAAAAGGGCACAAGAACACGTTCATGCGGGGCATTTTTCTTGCGTAAAAAGGGCACTTTTCAGTGCTTCAAAAAGTAGGGGGCACTGTTTGAGAAAAATCGGATAAATAATGAGAAAGTTATGAGCATTTGAATATTGCGATCACTATAATGCAATGGAGAACCTCACATTGGCAATGCGACAAAGGTGTGTGATGTCACTTTTGAACAACTCTCCCCATTACTTTATTATTTATTTCACATAAACTGCCTCTTTTATCATATCTATCAGTAGATCATGTGTTCTTTCTATAATGTATAGGAGGGCATGTAATACAGATTTTTAAAGAATACATTATGGATAAATAGTTTGTATCGCCATAAGAAAAAGCAAAAAGAGAACTTTTGAGGGTATTTTATAGTCCATCAAAGGGAAAGTTGTTCACATGTGACATCACACATCCTTGGCATTGGTGATTGCAATATTCAAATTCTCATAACTTTCTTATTATTTGTCCAATTTTTCTCAAACTTTCTTTGTTCTTATTCTTTGATTTTTCTGTTTCGACACAAGCCTACTTCTTCCAAAGGTTTCATTCCCCTTTAATGATTAACTGAAATACTGACACAGAAAACTTACTTTAAACATGTTAAATTTTCTGATATTAGCATGGATTTAACGTTTGCCTTAAATGAGTAAAGAGATGAGCATCTTTTTATAGACTCTGGTAGAGAGTTCCATAAATCGGGACCGTGGTGTCTATAATGGATCTCTGTGCATATTCTGGGGTTGATTAAATGAAAATTTGAAGAGTTACGTGTAGGGTATATGAATGAATAGATGTGTTCATTGTATGAAAACTGTGGAATGAATTTGGAAGCATGTATAACCTGTGATTTCTTTTTTTTTCTTTGCGTCATGTTTACTTGTTATACAATCTGCATATCACGTTTCCACATTAGATTAGCGTCAAAGAAATAACGCTTAAAATTTCCACAGCCTATATAGGAACATGCTTTTCTATAAACTAAATGTTATTATCAATATCATAATTTAACCGTATAATGCAAAATAATTTCCTTTGCATATACTTCACAACTTCTGACACAGTGTGATAATAGTTCATACAATACGATTTACTGCATGCAGCGGCCATCTTTCCGGGGCTTCGGATTCTTTAATTCGTTTCTGACATATTTTCTGAGTTCCTCCCATTGGTCATCATTAATCTCTACCGGTGATTGAGATAGCTGTCCGCCGATTAGTTGCAGAATTGATGCTCTGAATGTTCTTTCTTGATTGGTTCTGAAGGAATCCATCCTACTGTTAAGTTTGTCCGAAGAGAGCTCGGCAGAATCAAAGTCATGAGCAATCACACCAATTCTACGGCGACCTAAGACAGGAAAAGAAATAATGCCAAATATCGATAGTCTACACACACGGTCTAGAAATACTTATATATTTATACAGCGCACTGTCCATCTTGATTAGATGCTCAAGGCGCTTTAGAGCAGAACAACAAAACTATTTACATATAATACATGTCTGAACAATAAGTTAATGTCTGTAAAAAACACTTTTGTACAGGTATGTTTTAAGGTTGCCCTTGAAGGTGGTCACTGAAGTCTGGGTTTTCAAACTGTGTGGGAGAGAATTCCACAGGCTAGGCCCTGCATGAGCAAAGGCCCGCTCCCCGCATGACTTCTTAGCCAACTGGAATTTGCAAGAGATTAGATGATGAGGATTGTAAATTTCTTGAGGGTTGGTAATGATGCATCAAAGACCTATTGTAACTGGGGGAAGTTCCATTTATTGCATTAAACACAAAAAATGTTTTTTTTTTAATCAGGTAGTTGAAAAGGAAAGGGGATAGGCATACCCCGCGAAATAACGTCAAATTTACCAAGGAGTCCCACTCCTTAAAACACTAGCGTACCTACGGGGGGCAGTCTGCCCGCCCCCCCCCCCCCCGACGAGCCACTACTCATGCAAAGAACGTATCCCTGCCCCCCCTGACGAGCTTGAAAGACCTTTTTTGCCCCCCCCCCCTGACGAGCTTGAAGACCTTTATTGCCCCCCCCCCCCGGACGAGCTTGAAGACATTTATTGCCCCCCCCCCCCCGGACGAGCTTGAAGACCTTTTTTTTTCTTTCTTTCTTTCTTTTTTCTTGCTTGTCAACATTTTTTTCTGGTACGAAACCCTTTATTGTGATTGAAGACCTTTTTTTTTGCTTGTCAATTTTTTTGGCGGACGGTTTTGCCTCCCCCCCCCCCCCCCCCCTGTGGAAAATCCTAGGTACGCCACTGTCTTAAAATCAGGCATATGAGTTACTTGTTCTTTTTCATTATTCTGTATACTATACAAAGATTAAAAACATCGTTCCATCCCGGGGGGGGGGGCGCTTACATTGACGAGTGGATACCATGCGCGACCAAAAAAAAACACGTAAAAAGGATGTCCTTTTCACGATAGGGCACGTTACGTACGTAACGTGATAAGGGTGTAAAAAACACACAACTAATGAAAAAAGGGTGTCTATTTCGCTAGGAAAATTACGTGTTTAGGGTCGAATTTGCGGGAATGATAAAACAAAAATAAAATGTTTTATAAAGGATGTCCATTTTGCCCCAACACTTCATGTTTAGAGTCCGATTTGCGCGAGGTGTAGAAGGTGGGGTCGTACTAAACCAAATAAGGTAAAGCCGACGACCGAAGGACCCGTAACAATAAAACATTCTTGTATTTGTTTAGGGGCATGATTTCAGGGAATATTTGCCAAGAGTATCGTTTTGTTTCCAATACTTGTTAAGGGTAGGATTTCACACGCCAATACTTTAAGGGGTGCATTTTCAGAATATGGAAATTACGTGTTTAGGGTGCTTTTCGAGACCCCATGGTCGCGCATGGTATCCACTCGTGAATGGAAGTGCCCCCCCCCCCCCGGGGTTCCATCTTACCTAATAGTTTCTTGGATTTCAAAAGGAAGCCATCATAAAGAGCTTGAAAGACATTGGTGATTGAAAATCCTTTATTGTTGATTGAATGACAGAGCAACATTAAGTAATTCTTATCCAGTTTCATCTTCTGCATATCACTAATGTTGTAAGGTAGCTGAACATATCTAACCTCTTCGACACAATCTGCCATTCTCTCTCTTATTTCAGTGATGAGTCCGGCCACGTTGTTTTCAACACTTCCACTATACACAGCCACTTTCACTTTTCGTATCGTTGTCATAATCCTTATCCTGTATTTGATAAAGACATAAGATCACTTAAAGGTCAAATCCACCCCAGAAAATTGTTGATTTGAATCGATATAGAAAAATCAAACAAACAAAACGCTGCAAATTTCATCAAAATCGGATGTAAAATAAGAAAGTTATGACATTTTTAAGTTTCGCTTATTTTTCTCAAAACAGTTAAATGCACAACTCAGCGAAATGCAAATGAGAGAGTCAATGATGTCCACCACTCACCATTTCTTTTGTTTTTTATTGTTCGAATAATACAATATTTCAATATTTACAAATTTGACAATAAGGACCAACTTAACTAATCATAAACTGTTAAAATAATGGTAATTCCACATGTTCAGGGAGAAATAAAACTTTGTTTCACTTGACAAGGAGGAAAAAATTAGAATATTTCATATTTCATATAATAAAATACAAAAAAAAATAGTGAGTGGGTGACGTCATCAGTCTGCCAATTTGCATACCGACCAGGATGTGCATATAACTATTTTGTGAAATTAAGCGAAACTTTAAAATGTCATAACTTTCTTATTTTACATCCGATTTTGATGAAATGTTCAATGTTAAACATTCTTGTTGGATTTTTCTCTTTTTATTCAAATCAACTTCTTGTTGGGGTGGACTTGTCCTTTAATCGTGCTTATTTTTTAAATCATATCATTTCATTTTCAACAAAATATCAACCAAGTAAACACAATCATAACAAGTCAATGCCATGAACAATATATCAATTAAGGTCATTAAATCAACGTACAATGGATATACTATTTAACAAATTACTGACAGATGATTATATGATTTCTGATTAATTTTACCTATATCGTCATGTAATGTTTAATATCATTTTAAAGAAAAGAAAAAAGATCCCTTTAATTTTTTAAAGATGTAATGTAAAGATTTTATCATAAAACATCCCATCTGATATAACGACAATATTTTAGTTCTATTTGATTCTTATTAAAAATAAGAAACAAAATAAATAGATAAATCCGTCTGATAATAAAGAAATATTGAGCAGTAACAATGATAATCATCATCAACATCATCATTATCATCACAATTTTCATTTTAAGTAATTTTGTTGTTATTATCATCCGTCATCATTACCATATTCATCGTCGTCGTAATATTCTACTCTATCAGTACAAACACTGACAATAGAAAATATAGTTTAGTATGTCCTATTGAACTTTAAAATCCAATAAAAAATAGTATACAAATGGTGATGAGTGTTGATATGATTTTAAAATCATTGATAATAATTATGATGATGGTGATGATGCATACATTATTCGACAATCGAGGGATCTACTATATGGAAGAAGAAGATAGGCCTATGTGGTCTATATACAGCATGAATATTGCTGATGCATGATATTTTAAGTAATGAAATCATGAAGAAATTAATAATAATTATGGTAATAACAAAAAGAATAATAGCAATCAAAAATATCAATAACAAAAAGAATACTAAATAAGCAATGAAAATATGAAGAAGTCATTCTCACGAAAATAGGCGCTTGAATAGGCCCCGAGAACAGGCCTAACCTAACGCATGGAGATATATAATAATTATATCTCTATGCCTATGGCCTATAAACAATATTATGTCCATGTTGTTACCGAGCGAACATAATTTCATACCACACTGTATACCACTACTTCAAACAAGTACCAGTACTACATGCCTATATTTATACTTACTTGACTTTATGTTCAAGTTCCAAATGAATGGCGACGAACTGTGAGTAAAACCTGGGTCAATTCCCCCCTCAATATACAGAGACGTTTGTGTACGATATTTCACTTAAATTGCGCGTCTCGTGACAAACATGAAAACGGGAACTCCCCATCAGGAATGATAAGTGTTTAGTAGAATGTGCTCGTCGTCATAGATTTTGCGTGCATTCCATATAGGGGTGTAAAATACATAAAGACATTCAATGAGCGTTATTATAGATAAAAATGATATTCTTATAATGATAATATAGGTATATTTACACAGGGAAACCACTTCAGTTCTGAAAACTGTTCTCCCAGCGGGCCCTGCTATTATTATTACCCCGGCTTTAGCTGGGCTGCCTAGGCGCGAATTTCTTACCATTCACCTCACCCGGGTCGAGTATGCAGGGGTTGCATGAGCTATGCAGTGCAGCAGTGGCGGATCGATCCAGCCTTCGCCAATAGGGGAGGGGGCGCTAACATATATTGCCGGATATATCGGTGGTACGGGGACGTGCCGCTTTGACAACCCCTTTTTTCAGACCTAACTGTCAATTCTCTAGATACTCCCGAAAATGACAACATTTCAGTTTAGAAGCTAGCCGCCCAGCCCCGCTCGCAAGATCCCCCCGTTATTTATTACGAGACATCTCGTAAGTTCTCCAGCGCACTGCTGCCAAAATTGTCAAGCGAGAGCCGATGCGCGTACATACGGCTTCGCAACTCCCTACATAACTAGTAGCCGCTCCATGCATGGCTATACACCGTACCTATATTACAGTGCCGCAATCCCGTTCAGTAAATAGAACCTGTTTTTCATACCGGTATATTTGTTTAGATCACAAGACCCGTACTTTACCCTTTTAATCAGTGACAGTAAGGATGACACAACGATCACAATAATAACATTTCAAGGGCCTACCATTTATTGAGGAAACATTGTCTAGTTCACACCAACGGCGCTTTGATGGCGGCGTGCAAAGCGGCGGCAAAGCGTAACAAAGCTAAAGCGTAATGATCGTAATAGACCATGAGAAAGCTTTGAGCAATTCGGGACATTCGACAAAAACGCCAAATTTTTTAAACTTTTTAAAAATTTGAAGTGATCTGTCACGGATTGCGTAAAGCGGTGATAGCGTATTAAAGCTCATCAAAGCGTCACAAAGCTTAACAAAGTCGTAGGAAAGCTTAACAGAGTTTAAAAGAGCTTGGTTCAAAGCGGTGACCCCACTTTGTACGCTCTCTCACAAGTTCATCTTCTTTTTAGTTTAATATATGCAACAACCCTGACTCATATGCGTAATAAACGTTACCAAGGTTTAAACAGTCACTATTTATTTTGTCATATGGTGACAGAGATTCTTTGAGAATATGTGTAAGACAAATCCATCTAAAAGCATTTGGCAGTTATCTGTAAGTTTTATGTGTACCAATCAAAATAATAATAGGAACTGTCGAACTTTTTTTCTGTTACAATAAGGGTTATAATATCTCACATATAAAATCGATGTTCTTACTATTTTTTTTAATTAGTAAGAAAATCAATTTGTAATAATTTGTAATAATCAATTCAACCAAAAAATGCGTATTTTAAAGATCTTTTAGCGCACATATCTAAATTTCAATTTCTGCAACTTGATTCCTTTAAATTTTCACTCCTGATTTACAATAATAGTATTATCTGATTTTTCATGGGTAAAAAGTCAATAAAGTCTGTATTTATATTTTTACAAGCAGATGAAATACATAACAACAACAATAACATCAATAATAATAATAACATCTTCACAAGTACACATAAATACAAAAATTATTTCAAACTTATATAAAAAATAAACAAAGTGTGCATATGGGAGAATGTTCTTATTTCCAGACACAAAAATCTTTATCTTCATCATCTGCTTCTGACGATATCTGAGCCACTCCTTTTTTAGCTCAATCAGGAAGTACCACCCCACCCACTCTTTGTTGCCAGTCAACAGCACCCATTGGAGAGACGAAGTATTCTCTGAGATGATCTCTCTGATGTCTGGCATCCACAGTGGTGAGGTTCCCCCTTGCAGGTGGTTGTGGAACATCTTCCCAGTGAGGGCCATCTCTCTAGGCCCGTGGTGCGAAGTTGTGCTCTTCATCTTCGTGGTCCATCGCATAGGCTGCCAGCACCACCCTCTTCCTCAGCAGGTTGTGGAGCACCACAGCAGTCTCCTTATCTACCTTAATATGTTCAAGTGTTCCCAACAGGCACCGTAACCTTTTGGCCATGATGCCAAAGGCATTCTCCATCGGCGGATCCAGGGGGTGGCGCAGGGGGCGCCCCCCCCCCTAATATTTGAGCGGCGCCGCTCCAAAAAAACAAAAACAAAAGTAAAAGAAAGAAAAGGCGCCGCTTGAAAAATAAAAATAAAGGAAAGAAAAGAAAACTACCATTTTCCAACAACTTCGCCGGTAGTAGTGCGCTGCCTGCATATAACTGGTGCCAATTAAGAATAATCAGCGCCACTTAAATCTAAATCGGCGCCGGGCAAGAATAATCGGCGCCATCTGGTTATAAATCGGCGCTGCCAGAGGCTTAACCGGCGCAGATCAAGAATAATCAGCTCCACATCTAAATCGACGCCGGGCAAGAATAATCAGCGCTATTTGGTTTTAAATCGGCGCCAGTCAAGAAAAGCGCCACCTAAATCGAAATCGGCGCCGGACAAGAATAATCGGCACCATCTGGTTATAAATCGGCGCCAGTCGATTATGAATTGCCGCTGCCTGAATCTTACGTGACGTCTGTAAAAATAATCAGCACTACTTGTTTAAATCGGCGCCGGTCAAGACAAATCGGCGCTGCCTTTGTCTTAACCGGCGCCACCTAAATTTAAATCGGCGCCGGTCAAGAATGATCAGCGTCCCCTGATTCCAATAAATAGGCGCCGGTAGAATAATGAAGAAGGGCCTATTGCCAACCAAATCTAGATCGGCGCCGGTCAAGAATGATCAGCGGCACCTAGCTGGTTATACATTTTATTGTTGAATGGTCATAACGAATAACAAAGCTTATCGCATGCCCTTAAAGAGTGGACTGGGGCGGGACAGTTGCCCACAGATGTCATGAAATCTTTAATTTGTTATTTTAAGAAATCCCAGAATCATACAAAAGTGTAGAGCAAATCCTTTAATTTTGATCTTATTTTCCAATGCTTTATTTAAAAAAGGTCAGTCACTTTTCTTCTTTACACATCCACATTGTGCAACCTCTATGGCCTTTAGGGTAAGACAGCTACTTTAGTGTTTTATGAAGATGATTTGATATTTTAGTCCAAAACGTTGCTTATACCGGGAGTGTATAATTACGCAACCATGCAGACGTATATTCGTTAGACCTTAATTAAACCACTAAATTTCATGTTCAATGTATAAATACAGTTTGTCAATACCTTTGTTTTAACGTTTAAATGTTTACGCCACAAAATTTGATTTATTTTCATCTTCCATTAAGTTAAATATTATTCATCTGATCACTCAGGAAGAAGTTTAAAACAAAGATAACGATACCTATAAAACTGGAGAACTTTTTCCAAAGCTCTGTCTTGAAAGATCTCGTTCTGAATTCAGCTCACAAGCATTATATCCAGTTTCATCAAAGTAATTAGATAAAAATTACTCATCATTACAAATTGCATTAGATTTAGTGAAAAGCATCACAATATATAATTCTGTATATGTCTAAACATCATGTACATGAAAATTGAATGATAATATATAAACCTGGATTGGTGATGTATTACAAATAATTAATGATGACTTGCAGTATCATTGTATATGCAGTTGGCGTCAATCTGGGGGGGGGGGGGCAGGGGGCGATAACCCACCAATGAAAATATTGGGTTAGGGGGGCAAACATGTCGTTTTGCCCTCCCCCAATAGTTCCGCATGTGCAAAAATAAAACAAGATGGTAATGTTACACAGAAATCAGCAAGTGACATAGAGCTACACAACTCGTTCTTTATTTAAAATCGTGCAAATTGCCCGCTTTTCAGATTGGAATATAAAACATTTCAGCTCGCCCTTCGCGCTCGCATCATTTCTGTAGCAAAACCCCATACTTTTCATGATCAAATATACAGTATGTGAATAGAATGTCCCGTTTTCAGTTCTAATCAAAAGAACTCCCGCTTCGATTTGCAATAATCTTTTGTTGGATATAATCTTGTTCTCTATTAAAAACGTCCATTAAACTGTCATTTTTTTTCAGATCGAAATATCAAAATTTTAAGCTTGCGCTTCGCCCTCGCATCTATTGTTTTTTAGATACCCATCTTAATCATTGGTACCAAAATGCTTAGAATATAAACCTTTCTGGTCAGAATATAAAGAAATTTTAGCTCGCCCTTGGCACTCGCATTATCTGTGTAGTGCTGTGTAGTGAGATATGTATCCTCCTCATGCAGTCATGAGTTACTACAAACAGTCCTAAACAGGCACCTTTTTTCAGGTCAGTATACTATAAAAACTTCAGCTCGCGCTTCGCGCTCGCATTAATTTGTTGGTGAGATATGTGTCTCTATCTCATGAGTCATAAAGATATATATGTATATATATATATATATATATATATATATATATATTACACCTTTTTCAACATTTTCTTTTATGGCGCCGGTGAAGTGCAAAAGTTTGTGCGCCGCTCGGCAGTGCGCCCCCCCCCCCCCTTCGCAAAAAGCTGGATCCGCCTATGTTCTCCACCACTCTTCTCTCCCTTGAGATCCTGTAGTTGCAAATCCTCTGTTCATCTGTCATCCCTTTTCTACTGTATGGCTTCATCATGATTGTAGCTCTTCAGGGCAAAAGCATCGTCACCCAGGAAGAAGTAGGGAATATCGTGCTGATTTTCTCCAGGGAGAGGGTATGGTGGGGGCAGCCCTATGGACCCATCTTCTAGGCATTCGAAGAGCTCAGAGTCTGTGAATATCTGGGAGTCAGACATGTGTCCTTTACCTCCCAGCTCAATCCAGATGAACTTGTATTCTGCATCTACGAATGCCAGCAGTGGTATAGAGAAGAACCCCTCGTAGTTGTGGTAGAGACTGCCTGTGTTTGCTGGATTCTTAATGGCTATGTGCTTTCCATCCAAGGCACCAATTGCATGGGAGATATTCCATCTCTGTTCAAACTGCTGGACAAGGGTGCTCCATGCTTCAGGGATGGTAGGTATGTTGAAGACCTCATCTTTATACGCCTCTACAATGGCCCTGCACACTCCTGGAATCAACTCTGATATGGTTGAGATACCACATGATCTCTAGTTGTCCCCAGTGGCCAGATTGTGACTGCAAGTTTGAGGCCAGCTGACAAAGGGTGCCTGTAGTTAGTCTCTTGCTTCTGGATGACTGGTGCCACTCTCGCAAGCGGATCTCATCGAACACTTCAGGGGTCACTCTAGTGAAGTTCGTGAAGGCAACAGAATCAGGGTACTTATGGATAATTCGTTTTTCATTCCCGATCATCGCAGAGCGAAAACTGAAATCAACCTCATGGTTCGGTCTTTGAAAACACAAAAACGAAATCACAACGAGAAAAACCTGTTGTGATTTCGTTTTTGGAGATCAAAAACAGAAGAATGAAATCAGAAATACTTTTGGGCTCTTTCTGATTTCTCATTCTATACTTGTGTTTGTTATTTATCAAAAACAAAATCAGAACACGCTTTCCGCTCCGTGATTCTGTTTGGAAAAACGCAGAGAGCGAAAACGAAATCGGAAACTCGCTTTCCACTTCCTGCTCTGTGAAGGTCCGAAAAGAACAGGGTCCTCTAAAATCAGGGTACTAATGGATAATTCGTTTTTCATTCCCGATCATCGCAGAGCAAAAACGGAAATCAACCTCATGGTTCGGTCTTTGAAAACACAAAAACGAAATCACAACGAGAAAAACCTGTTGTGATTTCGTTTTTGGAGATCAAAAACAGAAGAATGAAATCAGAAATACTTTTGGGCTCTTCGGGGGGGGGGGGGGGGCTCTTTCTGATTTCTCATTCTATACTTGTGTTTGTTATATATCAAAAACAAAATCAGAACACGCTTTCCGCTCCGTGATTCTGTTTGGAAAAACGCAGACAGCGAAAACGAAATCGGAAACTCGCTTTCCACTTCCTGCTCTGTAAAGGTCCGAAAAGAAAGTCTGCCCCCCTTGACGAGCTACCACCCATGGAAAGGACGTATCCCTGCCCCCCCCCCCCCGACGAGCTTGAAATACCTTGTTTGCCCCTCCCCCCCCCCCCCCCCTGACGAAAATCCTGGAAGATCCTAGGTACGCTAGTGCTGTCTGCGTTTTTCCAAACAGAATCACGGAGCGGAAAGCGTGTTCTGATTTTGTTTTTGATATATAACAAACACAAGTATAGAATGAGAAATCAGAAAGAGCCCCCCCCCCCCCCCCGAAGAGCCCAAAAGTATTTCTGATTTCATTCTTCTGTTTTTGATCTCCAAAAACGAAATCACAACAGGTTTTTCTCGTTGTGATTTCGTTTTTGTGTTTTCAAAGACCGAACCATGAGGTTGATTTCCGTTTTTGCTCTGCGATGATCGGGAATGAAAAACGAATTATCCATTAGTACCCTGATTCTCTAACCTCAGTTGTGTGTCCAAGAGGATAGTGTAATGGCCATACTGCTGTCTTCTTTCTTCAGTGAGCCATGGCCTGGTCCAGCAGCACCTGATGAATGGTCTTCTCCCTCCTGCTGGTAGTTCAATCTCCTCTTGTCTTTGCTGTTCTTCCTCTCTCTCCTCTGCCTCAAGGGCTAGGATGTAGTTATATAGCAGGGAGACCACTAGCGTACCTACGGGGGGGGGGCAGGGGGGCAGTCTGCCCCCTCCCCCCCCTGACGAGCTTGAAGAGCTTTTTTTTTTTGCTTATCAATTTTTTTTCTGGTACGAAATCCTCTATTTGTGATAGAAGACCTATTTTGCCCCCCCCCCCCTGTGGAAAATCCTAGGTACGCCACTGAGGGAGACAATGGTCATATCTACATCATAAGATGGTTCATACTCTGGTACAATGATTTCGTGTATCTGCTGCATCTTTAATTTATATATATCTGGATCAGAGGCGGGATGCAATCAGAATTTTGTAATTGCGTAACAGAGCTTAACGGAGCCTATCAATGCACAAGAGAGCTTGATAATCGTATCAGAGCGTTATTTAAAGCGTGATAAGCGCATCAAAGCTTATCAAAGAGTAATAAAGCAAATCAAAGCGTGATTTAAAGCGTACACACACAAAACGCGGTATAAAATTGCATAAGTTAAAATAGAATTGTATAAAAATTGCGAAAGTTGTATAAAAAGCATATAGTTGCTTTTATAGTTGCTTTATAACTTTGCGTTGAATAGAAAAAAATCGAACGATATATTGATAAAAGCTAAAAATTATTCAACATTGAATAAAATGTATTAAATAAAATAAAATGAAAATAAAATGAAACGACAATACGCCAGACGGTGGCCTGTACTTATAAAGAAGAAGAAAACGAGTCACGTGACTAATATTTTGGCGCCAAAGAATTATGAAAGTATTCAACATTGCATAAAAATGAGTCATGATTGCGGTTTCGCGCTGTTTCGTGCCGCGCGCAAAGGCTTCTGACGTCACTTTTTCTATCGATCTATATCGTCGATAATCGCGATTAGAAATTGGCAATCAGAAGAAAATGGCGTGCCCGGTAGAGGAACTTCTCCGAACCTGGGGACTTGATGTCCTGATTGGGCAGTTTAAAGGTGAGTAGTTTACCGTATATTTGAGCGTAGTGTTCACCGTAATATCAAGAACAAAATACTGTAATTTTGGTGATTTTATTTTCTGAAAGTTAATTGACGATAATATTTGCGTTATGGCTCTGGCATGGGCTGGCGTCCACGAGCGAGGTTAACGTGACGTTAAACTGCCGCACCGAGTAGCCTTCGGGGTACCCAGGGGAGCTCCAGCCCGATACTATGGTGAACACTACGCTCAAATTTACGGTAAACTACTCACCTATAAACTGCCCAATCATGCAGGACATCAAGTCACCAGGTTCGGAGAATAGTAACAACCTCTTTAAACAACAATATTAAAAATTTAAGCAATGAGTGTGCATGTGTTAAAATAATCAAATTAACCAATAATGGCCTAATATTTATGCAACTCCTTTAACCAACTCCTAAAGTTAAAAGTTTAAGCAACACAATTGTATAACACCTTTATCTTATTATTGATTAAAACATTTAAGCAATTTCTGTATAAACTTTAGACAACTTGCAGTTGGTTAAGTTTAACCAATTATTAGCTGAGGCACGGGGTAACCAGTGCCCGGGGGGGCCACTTCCATTGACGAGTGGATACCATGCGCGACCAAGGGGTCTCGAAAAGCACCCTAAACACGTATTTTCCATATTCTGAAAATGCACCCCTTAACAAGTATTGGCGTCTGAAACCCTACCCTTAACAAGTATTGGAAACAAAACGATACTCTTGGCAAGTATTCCCTGAAATGAACCCCTAAACAAGTACAGCGATATTTTATTGTTATGTCACGGGTCCGTCGGTCGTCCGGTTTTACCTTTACAGTTTACACACCATTTGGTTAAGTATGGCCCCGGCTTCCACACCTCGCGCAAATCGGACTCTAAACACGTAGCGTTGGGGCAAAAAGGACATCCTTTATAAAACATTTTAATTTTGTTTTATCATTCCCGCAAATTTGACCCTAAACACGTAGCTTTCCTAGCGAAATAGATACCCTTTTTTCATTATTTTTGTGTTTTTGACACCCTTATCACGTTACGTACGTAACGTGCCCTATCTTGAAAAAGACATCCTTTTTACGTGTTTTTTTGGTCGCGCATGGTATCCACTCGTCAATGTAAGTGGCCCCCCCGGGAACCAGTGGTTGTATACTACTTGTATAAAACAATTCTGCGTGTGTAATCAAATCCTGATCAATCGGCATCAAAGCGTCAGAAGCCGTAGCGATTCGGGAAATAATTTGTCGCCCAAAGAGGGAACGAACTTCGTATCAGAGCTTATCAGAGCATAACATATCTGAGGAGATCGTGAGATTTTTTTTTTAAGTAAACAAATGACGTCAAATTGATCGCCGATTTAATTAAGCGCGGCATTCTCCGTTGGGGTGAACCAGTGGCGTACCTAGGATTTTCCAGGATTTTCGTCAGGGGGCAAAAAAGTATTTCAAGCTCGTCAGGGGGGGGGGGCATGGATACATGCATGGGTAGTGGCTTTGCATTGGTGGTGGCTCGTCAGGGGGGGGCAGACTGCCCCTCTGACCCCCCCCCCCCCCCCCGTAGGTACGCTAGTGGTGTGAACCTAGCATTACAACACGGCGCCGAAAAGGGGCGAGAAATAATATTTTGGCAATGAACAAGCCGGCAAGCGTCACAAGGTGGCGCTATAACACATCATACATCATGTACATAAGATCGTATTTCTGTGATCATAAAATTGCGCAGTTCTTTATAGACCCCCATTTCAGAGTTTCTTGAGGCACACCCCCATCAAAAATAATTTGAGTGCTTCCCCGGGCCAAAAGAAAATGATAGGAAATGTTTAAAGCTATATATTAGTCAGTGATGGCTAACCGTGTACGACACAAATCACTTTCGGGCTTTATTTTGGTTAAAATGTACATAACGGCAGAACTGGAATTAGTTTATTGAGAAAATGCTAAACCTTCTATACGATTAAACATGTTTAAAAGACTATCATTACGTTCAGCGGCGTAACAGGGGTCGGTGGCCAGAGCCAAAAATTTCCCGGTCATATCATGGTATGAACAGGAGTAATGGTGTAATAAGGCGACTATTTATAGAGCGCCAGATATTGCGTATCGGGCCGAATTTATCTTTTAAAAAAAAAAGTTGCGAGCGAGCAAAAATTTTGACATTTTTTCTACAAAAATACAAGTTTGTTATAGATTTTGGTATGATATCCAGAGAATAATATGTTTTACTCTTCTCTCTTTCCATTCATTTTTTGTGGTCTGTACGCCACTGTGAACAGGATTATTTGCGGCAGTAGCGTGATAGGGTAAAAGAAAAAGGGGCGCAGTATGGCGACTATGCAAAAAAGCTGCTTAATATATATATATATATGAGAATCTAACTTTGAAATATTTTTGGACATTTTATTCAGTAAATAAAATCATATCCTACACTTTCCCTTTGCTTTTTCTTTCCTCCTTTTTTTCTTGGTTGTAGAACTTTTGGGGACCATGGCCCAACCCTTTTATATTCATATACGGCAGTGCTATGCGGTTGGGGTCCGGGATGGAGCCCCCGGAACTTTTTTATATCAAAGCCATTTAAATCCCGCAGATTGCCGCTATTTTTAATGAAATCTCGGGTATATACAGAATATAGCGTTTACACAACACATTTATTCAACCCAGTAGAACCAAATATTTTGAGGGTGCAAAACATATCAATGTAGGAAAATTTGTAAAAAGTCGCCAGCCAACAAAGTGAGCTGGAAAAAAAGCCTATTGAAATTAAATTCTGATTATGTGATAGATTTTTCCAGGCATTATATTCAGCAAATAACGCATTTCATTGTGTCCATTCATTTCATTATACGTTGTCTCCTATAATTTCTCTTATTTCCTCTTGGGTGTGGAACCATGCAAGACCCCCCCCCCCCCCCGATTAAACGTAAAGCTTAATGTAGGAAGAGTCTTTACGAGGGCGTGATGGAGCCATTTGAATGTTATAGATGAAGAGCCCCTACTGCGTTGAGTCTTGGGCAAATTAAAGCCCCAGTAGCTTATTTGCATAAAATTTAGCAAGCTTATATAGCACGATGTTGTACTCTCTAAATTCGACCGATTATAATTGTAATCAAATAGATTAATTTTTTAATCCAGCTCAGATTGTCCTGAGGGACAAATCCCTTCAGATTAAAAAGTAAACTTTTCTTGGATTACTCATTTTTAATCTTCAGGAAGATTACATCAATCATAATCAAATTAGATTAAAAACTAATCAGTTATGAATTAACTATAAATCCCTTTCTAGATTAACACTTTCACAATCTAAAAAACAGTACACAATATGAAATTAAGAAATGGGTGCTTTTACAGCTTTATTTTCATAACATTTCATCAGTTAACATTCAAAATTCAATGCTTTCAAAGCATTATTTACATTGCAACAATACACATTTCAATTAACATTAAAAATTCAATGCTTTCAAAGAATTATTTACGTTGCAACAATACACATCAGAGTGTAATGTGATTATGAAGACCATTGTACAATCAATATAATGAAAGTAGAAACATTAAATATTCTGTACAATTATAAGGTGAACTAGAAATATCACCGAAGGTGATTAATACCCCCGCCCCATCAATAACATGCTGTTACCATGACAACACGATTTTCGACACTTGAAAAATGTGTCTTGCACATCCTCACACCAAGACAAATGTTTGTGCCAAATTAGTTGAAAACTGAGGAAGTAGTTTGATCCGCAAGATTTTTACCAAATTTTCTGACATTATATATGCCGTTACCATGGCAACAGTTTCCGAAACATGTGAAAAATTTGTCTTGCACATCCTCATACCAAGACCAATGTATGTGCCAAATTTCACGAGTATTTGTTCAAAACTAAGGAAGAATTAAGTTCGATCCTATATAATAAGGAAGGGATAAGTGACCAGGCAATGTATAATATTGAAAGAGTTTACAATGCAAGTTGTGTTTCAGCGCTAATCAGTGTCACAGTAAATAACTTCATGGCATAATTAATTATAGTCATGTGTACTCAAATTCTTAAATTGCAGAAATAAAGAAATGAGAGCAAGTTAAACAAAAACTTTCAGATTGTTGTAACAGAATAACAGACCAACAGAGAGCGTGATTAAGTCTCTGCTGAACTTTGTTCAGGTGAGACAAAAAGAGCAAAATAAATATGAAAATGAAAGTTTAACCTTAATCAGACTGGAGTATTTTGGAGGATGGAAAGACTGGGGGGGGGGGTTAAATGCCCTAAAGGCCCCCCCCCCCCATCTCAGCTTTGTTGATCGCGCAATCGAAAAACGAAAATAGTCATGCACGTCACCCATGACTTAATCTACAAAACTGTATACTATTTGATTGTTCCAAAATTATTCAAATTAATTTGTTATTAATTATCCTAATTTATGCATGAAATTAGAATTTGACTGTTTTAAATTATAAGGCCCTTGTACCGCTAATCTTTTTAGAGACTCCCTGTGAGATTCTGACCAAATGCACATAAAAAAATAATCAGTATCAAAGTGTTTTAAGTATTTAATTGTTTTTGAAATTTCATATGTATTTCTTTGTTTTCGATTTTTTTTGGATGGAAATCGTCGACAATAATTTTATGATCTTAAACAACATGAAATTAATTGATTTTAATCAGTAAAAGTAAAGAGAACGGTATGAATTTTGGCTACAAACAGAATTTGCATTTTGAGCAATTTTGGGACTGACATGCACTTACATAATTATGCATAATTTCGGACTGCATACCCAGGCGTCCCAAATTTGGTCTCAAAAGTTGCATGAGATTTATCGACAGATTTATGGCAAAAAATTTTTTTCAAGGGGGGGGGCCTTTCACCCTCCCCCTCCCCAGTCTATTTAGGGTTAAATTTGTCTCTATGTCTTAATGCAAGACCCTGTAAATTCTGCTAGATTCTTTAGCTTATGACTCACGAATAATAAATCACTCTCAGCAATGTAATATCAAACTAGATATCACCTTGTTTTCTAGTTACTTTTGTGAAAAATGTGTCTGCACATCCTCACAACAGACCAATGTATGTGCCAAATTTCATGAATATTGGTTGAAAACTGAAGAAGTAGTTCGATCCGCAAGATTGTAGTGGCTTGCGTCTGTGTCCAAGGGCTAGAATATAGGGCTGCCGAAACTCAGCAGACTTCCCAGCTGCTGCCGCTTGAACATCTGTCCCAATCTGGCAAAGAAGCAGAAAGAAGTGATAGTTGAGCATTGACAACATGAGCTACAAATTTTAAAAGCATAGGCCCCAACAATATCATATTCAAACAAATGTAGAACCTAATTAATTACTCTCGTATTCAAACAGGGAGGAAAAAATTACATGATGTAAACCTGTAGTATATTTGAAACAACCCCATGAATGAAGCATTGGGAGGCTGCCATGATCCATAAACAGCCAACAATATTTATAAGCCAACAATGAGGTTTTGCCAGTGAAGGAGAGATTAATGACTGCATGTATATATACATGCCTGCACAGCTGGAATTTGCATTACATAAGATATTGGTATGCATCTTCAGAATGACATACACCACTGCATTATATTTCTATGGCCTCTTTCAAGTTCTGGCTTTGCAATTTGTAATCATATTATAATTTTTCTTTGTTCATATTTTTGCATTTGTTATTATACATGAAGTTGATATTGTTGTTGGATAAATAAATACTACAATTAATTTTTTTTAATGATCATTCACAATTCTTAATACATAGGATACACAGAAAAATAGAAAAAGTTTTCATAGTGAAAAGTCAAGGGGAGAGGCATTAACCAATGTAGAGGAAGATTCATAAAGAGGTGGCACAAAGCCCGAAAACAAAAGAAAAAAACTAACATAGACTAATTGGGCCGGGTGGAGAAAAACCCAATGAAGAGGGACAGACAGAACAAAAAAGAGAGGGAAAAAAATTGTGAAAATAGGAAGAAATACACACCAAAAGAGAAGCATTGTGGGACAGGAATTTAAGGATAAATTGATGTCTGGTAGGGAACCCAAAATTTGCATATTCACTAATTGACTACTTACAGGTCTGTACTGGATGAAGTGCTCCAAACTCGATGCTCTTGAACTCGAGGTGGGGTTCTTGGTCTTTGTCAGTGGCTTATGTAACATCAGCAACAGTGCAGTTAAACCACACAGGTCTCCTGTAAAAGATAAATATTATATTATAATTTAATATGTTTAATTAACTTTGGCACACTCCCTTATTGTCATGTAATGATAGTAGGTAAGATTATTTCTTATCTGCTCACTTTGATGCAATGATGTACATACATGTACATTGCACCATCTCCTCATTGTAATGCAATGCATATATTGTACCATCCATTCATCACAATTTCATGTGTGATAGAGAGAGAGAGAGAGATTACAAGGTCTCTGCCAAACTTTGTTCAGGCAAGACAAAAAAGTTTGGAGACAACTGTTGTTTGGATCATTAGATCTCTGAACATCTTTTTAATAATCATGGAGAGTGCCACTTATGTATTTGAAAACGGATAACTTTTAATATGTTTTGTCTGCTGTCACCTAGATAAAGCAGCAAACTAATTTTCTTTGCACAACCAAACTGACAATGAATATTAATCAGAAATAAAGGGGGAATCTAGGCTGAAAATCTGATAATTTGGAAAGTAGAGTAAAATTTAACAAGCACAACACATCATATGTGTATAAAAAATATATCCCTTATATGCACATAACTCAGTAACAACATTGATCATAAACATTCCATCAGGAGTCAGTCATCCTAGTTTATTATGTCTGGAGCAGAAAATTTGAATAATTATTTCACATACTAAAATACAAAATAAAAAGTTGAGGTGTGATATCATCAGCTTGCTCATTGAATATGCATGAAACCATTTTATTGAAGAAAAAAAATGCCCCCCCCCCCGAAAAAAAAGTAACTTTGTTACTTTTTCATCCGATTTTGATGACATCTTTAGTGTTACGCTTGTTATATTTTACTCTATAAGACTTGAAGGTATATCTTTGATGTACTAAACTCATTTATATAACAATATATGCCAAGGCGCTACCTTTGATCTCCTCTATGCTCTATGCACCTTTTATATCCCCTTCAGTTCCCATTGTTCTTATATTCATGGAAGTAATCCCTTTGATGTTTCCCCCTCTTTCCTATGCACAAACCTACTTCCTTCCACTCAGTGGCGTACCTGGGATTTTTCACAGGGGGGGCAAAACCGTCCGCCAAAAAATTTGACAAGCAAAAAAAAAAAAAAAAAAAAAAAAAAGGTCTTCAATCACAAAAGAAGGATTTCGTACCAGAAAAAAGAATTGACAAGCAAAAAAAAAAAAAAAAAAGGGTCTTCAATCTTGTCAGGGGGGCAATAAAGGTCTTCAAGTTCGTCAGGGGGGGGGGCAGAGATACGTCCTTTGCATGGGTTGTGGCTCGTCAGGGGGGGCAGACTGCCCCCTCTGCCCCCCCCCCCGTAGGTACGCTAGTGCTTCCACTGCCACATCCTCCTTCTTTCACCTCAACTCTATTCTTACTATTGTTTTCAATTTCTTTTTTTTCAGCCTAAACCTAGCTTCATACATGTACATAAGTTGTTGTATCTTCCTCTTATCTTCATTTGTTCTCCTGACGACGAGCTGCGCAGTTCAGCTCGGAATGTGGCGTTTCCAACTCTTACATTGTTGTACCGCAAATACCTTCCAAATGGATTTATATTTTACTCTACTTTTTCAAATCATTTGAATTTCAGCCTGGAGTCCTTAAAAATAAAAACTTTACTCACTGTTGTCACCTTCCTCAAAACTGTTGAATTGATTCTTTTACCGCTGGATACCCGCTCAAACCTAATTTTATGATACGGTCTCGGTAGAACGACTCCCACTTTGAAATAAAATTGTCAGAAAGGTGCCCATGTTCTGCTTCAAAGTCCATGTTGATCTGTAAAACCAAACAGGAATAAGTACATTTTTGTAAACCTAACTTTCATGCTTGTAATAGTAGAACATTGGGTCCATGATTCAATGTGTACATTTTGCCTAGTTCATGAAACATGGACATAACCCACATAAGGATAATTAAAGGAGAAAGAAACCCTAGAAACCAGTTGAATTCATATCAAAGTGAAAAATCAAAGAAACGTATAGTTGAAAGTTTGAGCCAGATTGAATGAATAATTAGAAAGTTATGAGTATCTGAATATTGAGATCACTAATGCCATGTAGATCCTCCCATTGGCAATGCGACCGAGATCTGTGATGTCACAGACTTAGAACTCCCCCATTACTTTAATACTTATTTCACTTAAATTCTCTCTTTTATAGAGTCTATTGCAAGATGAGGTGTTCTTTTATGAGAGGACAAGTACAGAGGTTTCACAGCATTATATCATGGATGATTTGTTTGTCATATCATAAGAATGAGCAAAATGAGATATTTTGGGGTATATTTTCAGTGTCCAAAGGGGAGAGTTGTACGTCTGTGACATCACAGATATTGGTCGCATTGCCAATGGCAATGTCTCCTTAGCATTAGTGATCTTGACATTCAAATGCTCATAACTTTATTACTTGCCCAATCTTACTCAAACTTTCGTTGATTTCATTCTTTGATTTTTCTACTTTCACACAAGCTAACTTGCTACAAGGGTTTAATTCTCCTTTAACATGCATGATTTGAGAAACTTTGGATCTACCCTAAATATGATTGGAATAAAACCCCTATTTACACCTGGAGAAAATGGGAAAAACTGTAACATTAACGGGAAAGCCTAGTACAATTTCCTCTCTTGGTGAGAAAAGTGCATGCATTTTGTCATTTACATTAAAATTACAAAATATATTCTTTATCTTTAACGCTATCTAGTAAATATTACCCTGCTCCACATGAATAACTTTAAGTCCCCTACCCCTATGGATGATCCTCATCACGTTTGGTTTTGAAGATGATAACAATCTGATTTACCCGACCCCCCCCCCCCCATTTATTTTCTTTTACACCTACAGGGGCCCAAGTAGCTTGCCTAGATATTGTCATGAAAAACTTATTCTTCCATAAAGGTATATATACAACATATCTTGTTTGTAGAGCTTTTGGGTACCTGAAGAATTAATCGACCCCCCCCCCCCCCCACCACCACCCCTGGCACGTTGCCACATGCCATATACGAACAACTTTAGTGTGGTAAGGACGATCTACATGTTTGGTTGAAATCTGATATCTGGTTCTAAAGAAATTCAATATGAAAATATGATTTCCCAAATTGACCCTTTTTCCAATCTTTCATCCCCTTTAGGAGCCCAAGGTGACCATCCTAGGTCTTGACATGAACAACTTATATTCTCCATTTATAAAGGTATCTACATTCAACAGATCATGACTGTACTGCTTTTGGGTCTGGAGAAGATTTTTAAAGTTTACCCACTTTCTCCAATTGGGGGGGGGGGGGGCACATGCTCCATATGAATAAACCCCCTAAAGATGATCCTCACCAAGTTTGCTCGACATCCGCCCAGGGGTTCTTGAGAAGATTAAAATGTAAAAAGTGTAGGCACAACGGACAAAAAGCGGTCACAATAGCTCACTTGAGCCTTTGGCTCAGATGGGCCAAAAATAAGGGAACTGAGCATCAAAATCCTTAAACTGACAACAATCAGACAGAGTGAGAATATGTGTTCTTTCAGTACAATTGGCAATCATAACAATTTTAAACATATTTAAGTCTTAATGAATATATTGTAAGCAAATGTTTTGTTTAACACGTTAAGCATTAAAGTAAATATACAAGTGTTGCCAATTAGCAGAAGAAAAGGTGATCAAATAGGCCTCTAAATAAGTCGTCATGAAAGCTTGGGTTAACTTACAAGTTCTGGCATCTCTTGTATCCTTGGAAAGGTGGTGATGAAGTCTGTAATGGTCATGTCTGTCCTCTTCTTTAGCATCATTTGACGATAAGCAGCAGTGTCTTTGAAAAATTTGATAATTTTCCCCTTATTTGCTGCAGTGGGAACTCAGTTAACCTGAAAGACAGAAGTTACCGTATTATTTCAACCATCAAAATAACCTGCATGTACATGTAAGGCACTTTTATTGCCTTGGACATACTCTTTGTATTACTTCTAAACGTGCCTTTAATTTGGTGCCCCCTTGATCTCGTATTTTGAGCTATTCTGCATTTCATACATTACACAGATGTGCATGCGTACTAGGGATGCCATCGACATCATCAAAATGACAGAAACCATGCCAATATCGACATGAGAAATAGATTTCACAACATTTGTCAATATAATTTTGTTAAATGTTAACGGTATGAAATCACCTATTAGAGCATTCCAAATGTGCATTGTCACTCAGATTGATGAAACAAACTTGAGAATGAAAGAATGATGATTATCAAGGCAAGTCATTGACCAATAATAATTTGCTTTGAATCTCTTTTTTTACTTTTTAATAATTTATTTGACTTATTTTTTTAATTGTTCGGAGGGCTTTCGAACAAATCTATACATATAATAACTACATGTACAGTTTGCAAGGTGTAATTATTGTAAAATCATTAATCTGACTTCGGTTCAAAGCGTGAAAGCTGTTCGAAAATACTTTTGATAATGTCTTTTCAAATATAGAGCAAGTTTTATTTTTCTACTTTTTCCTTACCAAAATTATATTTGTGCTTTAAGAATATCTTGAATTATCTTTTCTAATCAGTTTATTTAAACTCAGACAAGTCTTTCAGTCAGCCACCCATCTTATTTCACATATTATTTTGCAGGAATCAACACTGTAACAAGATTTACATTTCTCACACCTTTTCTTGTAATTCTTCACCTTGAAGTAATTCCTCATCCACTATCACATCTTCTTGTTTGTGATCATCTGATTTGGCATGCTTCCTCTTCTTACCCTGTTTGCCATTCGGCCTCATATTCTTGAAACTGTACTCAATGAATCCTTCATTTTCTGAGAAGAAATGCTCCTGTCATGACGAAAGTATAAAACATAAGTAGTCACATGATATCATGAGATCCAGTACTTCAAAAGGCAAAATCATGCATTCTTCGTAAAAATAAATAAATAACCTGAGTCAAAAAGGGGCCTGAGCCTTCGATCCTAGCAGAATCTTCTTGGAAGGAAAACTCATTCAGTGTGTTGCTATGGTAACCAAATAAACAGATAATAATGTTTAATTTTTTTGTATTTTTAAAAGAATATGCAATTTAGTGATAAAGATGTAAATTTGTAAAATTTTCTACTAATAAGATTGGCCTTATTATCAGCTTTATGTAGACACCAAAATCACAAAATACCATTGATCCTAACTGGAGTTATGAAGATAATATCGGCACGCAAAAAAAGGGCCCCAAAATTGGAAAAATCATATTTTAGGGGCGGCGGGCGGGGTCGGCCAGTTGCTTTTTTTTTGTTTCTTTTTAATTAGACATCCTGTAAATCAACAAATAAGTAATAATACGAATTACTCTTATCATTGGAATTCTTGTTTTTATTATGTCAATAATCGTTGCTATGGTAACACACTCAACATAAATACTAAATTGCATTTATACTGGACCTGCCTATCTGTATGCGTTTTGTGTACATTATTACGTCATTTTGATCCAAAATTTTACTGGTTTTTAGTTAACATAAAAGATAAACAAATACTTTATAAAAATCATCAAATTACATATCAAAATAACAGGAATTTACTCTAGATACTTTCTATTGATACCAATTTCTAAGATATTAGGTGTTTTTTACTCTGTTTATAATGTGTCACATGAAGACATGCTTCCATTTCACGGAAGCGTGCCTGCAGGCACGGTCGGCGGTTAAACGCTTAATGGAGTGTTAACAGAACACACGTGTCACCTGCTAAAAGTTCAAGGCACAATAAAGGAAAACTGTGTAGGCCTACTTATAGTACAATTTGCATAAATTAGCCAAATTAATGAATTTCCAAATTCTATGCACAAATTATGATCCCTGTACTTAGCTCTACCAGATTTAGAGTCAAGTTGGACTTAGACCTACATTAAAAAAAAAGCATTGTTTGGTGATTTTAATATATTTGCATTAATTAGCAGTTAATCAATTTCCACATTCTGTGTAAAGGCTATGGTTCCTGTACTTACATTAGCTTTTATTTTTAGATCTTTTACATTTAGATCTAGACCCATCTCCTAGATTTTAAGTTTAGCCTAGGTCTAGATCTAGACTACTTGGCCGGTCACTAACAGTAACAATATTCACAGCCGTAAGGCCCAATTAAGGCCAAGGCAGTATAGTGTATCACTCACACTACCTCGAGCGAAGTTTGTGCAGGCTCCACTCCACTTCACTACCGCTACACTACGCTCCACCTACCCAAATTTCGAGACCGTAAACTCTATCTGATATTCCGAGTGACAAAGCCAAAAAAGGTGGGATTTAATGGGGGGAAAATATAAAATTCATGCAACATCACGATCTTTAAAAACAATTAAAACTAATATTCTTACTTTACACCAAGTTTCACTTCTTTTCCATGCTTCTATCAGTCTCAAAATTGGTGATTTAGAGCCAACATGAAGTTCTTCACACGTATAAATAATCCGCTGCCGATTTAAAAACATCGCATGCGCGCGCGAGGGTCCGAGCTCGGACCGGACCCGGTAGCTCATCTCATGCGATACGGCAGCGAATTATTTATGTGTGAGGAACTTCATGTTGGCTCTAAATCACCAATTTTGAGACTGATAGAAGCATGGAAAAGAAGTGAAACTTGGTGTAAAGTAAGAATATTAGTTTTAATTGTTTTTAAAGATCGTGATGTTGCATGAATTTTATATATTCCCCCCATAAAATCCCACCTTTGTAACTTGGAATATCTGGGGCCCGTTGCAGAAAGAGTTGCGTTTAAACGCAAGCCAAAAAATCAATCGCAAGTCCAAAATGCGCGCTGTTGATTGGTTGAAAATCAAGTTGCGCCTAATTTTTTAGAGTTGCGATTGATTGCAACTCTTTCTGCAACGGGCCCCTGATAGAGTTCACGGTCTCGAAGTTCGGGTAGGTGGAGCGTAATGTAGAGGTTTACTGAAGTGGAGTCGAGTGGAGCCTGCACGAAATGTCGAGGTACACTCACACTGGCACCTAATTGGTCTCAGGCTTACTGTAACTTAATTGCATGCGAAATTCTCGCCCAGAATTAACTGCGACAGCCCGAATAGTCTGGTCTGTTAGCGGAATTATGTGGACACGGTGGACAAAAGCATGATTTTTTCTCCAGACCTGTGTTTATGTATGAGAATTAAAAATGGGGTATGCTCCAAAAAATCTGGCTGCAGGAACAGTGAAAAAATGGGTGAAAATGTCAGAATTTATGAGTTTAGATTGGTCTGATATATAGACTAGCGCTAGTGCAAAACTCAATAGCAGTGCATTATTTTGCATTGGTTTAGTTCTTGAATTCAGACCCTTTTTGAACAGATATTCTGTTTGTCCTCACATCTCAATGCACTAAATATCTGAATGCAGATGCTAAACAAGCCGAAGGGTGGTGATGGAGGGGGTTGAATGTTGGTGTGTATGTACATATTTTGGTCTTGGGGTAAAGATGTGCAAGACACATTTTTTTGCATGTGTTGGAAATTGTGTTGCCATGGTAACAGTGTATTATGGCAAAAATAAGGTACAAATCTTGCAGTTAGAACTACTTCCTCTGTTGTCACCCGATTCTCATTTGGCACACACATTGGTCTTGAGGTGAAGATGTCTAAGACACATTTGTGTGTCTTTCAAAAATCTTGTTACCATGGTAACAACATATTATTTGGTGAAAATTGGGGAAAAAATTACAATTCAAACTGCTTCATCAGTTTTAAATCAATTCTCATGAAATTTGACACACACATTGGTATTAGAGTAAAGATGTACAAGGCACTTTTTGTATGTGTTTCATAAATTGTGTTGCCATGGTAACAACATATTATATGGCAAAATTTAGGTAAAAACCTTGCAATTTGAACAACTTCATCAGTTTTGAACCATTTCTCATGAAATTTGGCTCATACATTTGCTTTGAGGTAAAGATGTGCAAGAACCATTTTATGTGTGCATTTGTCAGAGTATATTGCCATGGTAACCACATATGATAGCCAGAAATGCAGGAAAACTCATTGTGGATCAAACAACTTCCCCTTTTTTTAGTCAGTGCTCATAAAAGTTGGAAGAAATATTCATCTTTGGGTAAAGATTCATATTAAATTCTAAACTGCATTAAAATATATGAGTGTGGGGGTATTAATCACCTTCAGTAATATTTCTAGGTTTTGGGGGAGGAGCGGGATTGGTCCTTAAAATCTGACCTCAAAATAAAGGTTAAAGGCGGTGTCCATTAACACTCTTGAAATAAGCATCCCCTCAAGGGCATAGGCTGGGGGTACACTGGGTGAATGTGAAACCTTCCGCTCTGGCAAAGGAGTTCCAACACTGGCAAGCAAAACAAAATGGGTACCCCTTTTACTTTCAACGGCTGATTTTCCAAACCTTAGTTCCACCTTCCCAAGATGTGCACCCCTCGCCATACCACTTCTATCTCCCTATGCTCAACCAGTCTACGCCTTTGCCCCTCAGGGGTCTTTGTATTTTAAAGCGAGACATTACTCCCTTTTTTTTGGGGGGGGGTGTCTTTAGAAAATGACCTCATAAAAGTAAAAGTTAAAGGATTATGACTAAGAACTTAACCCCCCCCCCCCGCAAACAAATGGGGCTGATATATTTTTTAAGCAGAAAAATGCCCCCCCCCCCCCATTAAAAGGTAAGAAGATTCATTTGCACTTCAGAGTTCAGACCATTCATTTGATGTTTAATGCATTCTTCTTTGGTAAAAAATTGTTTACAGTAGCCAATTAATCATTGTTTATTTATATTCTCATACTCAGTCTTTTATTCATATTCCATTCCTACTCTTTCTTTTTAACTATATCACATCACTCTTGATTTTGAGCTTCACCATACCATCTTATGTTTCCTCTCTCCTTTTTTTACCCTCTCTTCTCTCCAAGTATATTTTTTCTGACATATTATAAAGTGAACATTTAATCATGCAACTAATTATAGAAATATATATATATATATACAAAAATCTCTGCACTTGTTTTAGAAATTCACTTGCAAATCCATGACTCAATAGCATACCATATCAAAAATATGCATATGTGCACAATAATTTTTTGCCTTCAATTTTATTTCATTTAATTTTTTCAGTATAATTGTCAAAAAATGAATATTATGTTTCAGTAGCAAAATTGTTGGATGCAAGATCTGACTGTCACAAAAAATTGCATTGGAGTAAGGACGAACGTATTCACTGTTCATTGAGCAAATGATGACTTTTATTTCTCTACATATATTCTAGTCATATCCCTTTCAGATGGTGGTAACTGCAGGAATGGGAAAACTCAGTGATATAACTAAAATTTTCACAGAGGATTTTCGGAAAACAACTAAATCCATTTTTTTTCAAGCAACAGTTATTCCATTCTGAATGCTGCAACTATGAATTTGATGCACCTTTACCGAAATATAATATCATGACAGCCATTTCTTCAATTCTTTAAACTAGACATTAAATATAGCTAATAGTATTATTTAGGACAGAGTGTAGCCAAAATAGAGTTAAGAAGATTATGAAGAAAAGAATAAATGTCATGGTATCATATTTCAGTGTAGGTGTAAGCATTCAAAATGGAATAGTTGTTGCTAGATAATAATGAATTAAAATAGCAAAAAAAATGTACTTAGAGAGGGAGAAAAAGAGGGGGGGGGAAACAAAACAAGAAGGTATGGTAAAGCTCTAAAGTGCAAAAAGTGCAAAAAGTGCAAAAAGTGATGTAAGAAAGTCAGAGTAAACACTGAAATGAACAAAGACTGAGTAGAAGGAGATAAATAAAACGTTGATTAATTGGGCACCGGAAATGATCTTTTATCAAACCAGAATGTTTTAGGCTTTAAATTAATACGCTGAAGTGTAAAGGATTTTTCTTCCCCCCTTTTTTTTTTTTTTTTTTTTTGGGGGGGGGGGTCAGTTCCTAGTTGTAATTATTTCCTTTTACTCTTTATGTGGCAATTTTCTAAAGGCCCCCCCCCCCCAAAAAAAAAAAAAAAAAAAAAAAAAAAATGGAAGGGGTGCTTTCTTTAAGAGTGTTTAAGTTCCTAATGGCCATGTCCTTTAACCTTCTATATTTTTATGTTGTCAGTTTTTAAGGACCTCCTCCGCCCCCCCCCCCCCAAAAAAAAGAACCTATAAATATTATTGAAGGTAATTAATACCATGAATACCCTGCGCTATTTTATGATGTTAAAGGGGAATCCAAACCAAATAAACACTTGTTTTTATGAGGAAAAGAAAAAATCAGACAATAGGTCAAAGTTTGAACAATATCGGACAAACCATAAGAAAGTTGTGAATATATAAAAGTTGTAAACATTGGTAATCACTATATACCCATGAAGACTTCAAATTGGCTGCACATGTGATGTCATAATGATGTAAGGGAAGGACCACTCTTCCATGTACAGAAATAATTAATTGACTAAAATGTCTTTTTCAAAAGTTTTACTTCAAATTGTATCTTTCTTTCATGAGGACATAAAGCATTATACTAACAGGTTTATATTACGGCCCCAATTAAATTTAGGAGAAAACCAAAAATCAAAGTACAAGGCCAATGGGAAAGTTGTCCTTGCGGCCTCACCCCTTGTCATAATTTACTTACCCATTATCAATTTGAAATCTACATACTAGTAGCCTTAGGGATCTTAATTTTAAAGCAGCCATAACTTTATTTTGCTTGTCCGATTGCTTTCAAACTTTCACCATTCTTATTTTTCTCCTTTTCCACACAACATTTTATGACCAAGGCTGGATTCCCCTTTAACACTGAATGTGAATCTTTACCCAAAATGAATATTTGTGTAAACTTTTCTGAGCACAGGCTGAAAACTGAGAAGTAGATTGATCCACAATTTATGAGTTTTCCCTGCATTTCTGGCTATATGTGGTTATCGAGGCAATGCACTCTCTGACAAATGAAAAAAAAAAAGGTTCTTGCACATCTTTATCTCAGGGCCAATGTGTGAGCCATATCATGCATGAGAATTGGTTTGAAACTGATGAAGTAGTTCAAATTGCAAGGTTTTTACCTAAATTTTGCCATATAATATGTTGTTACCATGGCAACACAATTTCTGAAACAATCACAAAAAGTGCCTTGTACATCTTTACTTTAATACCAATGTGTGTGCCAAATTTCATGAGCATTGATTTAAAACTGATGAAGCAGTTTGAATTGTAAGGTTTTTTCCCCAATTTTCACCAAATGTTATGTTGTTACCATGGCAACAAAATTTCTGAAAGACACACAAAATGTGTCTTAGACATCTTCACCTCAAGACCAATGTGTGTGCCAAATTTCATGAGAATCGGATGAAAACAGAGGAAGTAGTTCTAACTGCAAGATTTGTAACCTTATTTTGCCATAATACACTGTTACCATGGCAACACATGCAAAAAATGTGTCTTGCACATCTTTACACCAAGACCAAAATATGTACATACACACCAACATTCAACCCCCTCCACCGCCACCCTTCGGCTTGTTTAGCATCTGCATTCAGATATTTAGTGCATTGAGATGTGAGGACAAACAAAATATCTGTTCAAAAAGGGTCTGAATTCAAGAACTAAACCAATGCAAAATAATGCACTGCTATTGAGTTTTGCACTAGCGCTAGTCTATATATCAGACCAATCTAAACTCATAAATTCTGACATTTTCACCCATTTTTTCACTGTTCCTGCAGCCAGATTTTTTGGAGCATACCCCATTTTTAATTCTTATACATAAACAAAGGTCTGGAGAAAAAATCATGCTTTTGTCCACTGTGTCCACAAGTAGGGTGTTTTTGACGCTAACAGACCGGACTAGAACGCCCGAACAAAGACCTTATAATATATTACTAGACCGAAAGCTGCGTGCGCGTTCAGCACAAAACAAATGAGATTAGGCTCCGCCTACCGCGATCATTTGAAGACAAAAATAAGCCCTCATTGATATTCATGAGCATGAAGATATTCATAATCCGGCCTTTTCATTGGCTAAGAGCGTCATTATACGCGATTTCCCCGATTCTTTGTCATCGATACTAGTGGTATCGTGTTACAGAATTAATTATTCATTTGACCTCATTACGTCATCTAATTAATTCATTCTGAAACTTTTCTTTCCACACAAAAATGGACCTACGAACACTCCGGTGAGTACGTATAAATTGATATAACCACATTAATTCAGTGGACTATTTACACATTTCACACTGTATATTGTGATCTTAGGTTATTTCTTTAACTAATTAGAGAGTTTGCTATCATTCTTCTGTTAAAGAAAAGCAGAATTTGGTCTTTGAAATTGAAGTTAGATTGTCATCGTCGCCCGGCCCAGTGCAGCCTGTATGTTGTTTTTCAGTGGTTATGCCGCTGTGTCAACCACGTGTATTTTGTACGGGCTCCTAGCCGGCTGGGCATCGAGAGAAAATCGGGCCGGGAGCCCACGATTGATTAAAACAAGAAGAATGAAACTTCTTTTTGTACACTGTATAACGTTAGATCTAGAGGGAGATCTGCATCTATCTTCAGTAGATCGAGACTCAGTCAGGAATAAACTGTGAAGCGGAGTGTGGAAGAAAATATGCCTGTCATCATTGTGTCAATCCTCACTAGATTCTCGTCAGTTTCAGATATCAAATTTATTTTGCATAACTTCAGGCTTCTGCATTTAGCCCCCACCCATTTTAATTCTTATTGTTATTTATATAGTTAGACTTAGACTCGGTATTAGAAATAACAATAACATGTTGCTCTGCATGTTTGTCTTACTCTTATTATCAATAGATCAAGATCTAATTTCTAACATGGTTAACAGAGCCTAGTCTTGCTTCTTAATTTTACTTTATCAGTTTATGTTACTTTACTTTTATCCATCGATGCTTGTACGTAGATCTAAGTTAGGCCTAGGCTCCTACCTAATTTAAATCTAGTCATCTAACTTACACTTTCCCAACCCTCGACACGTACCCCCAGGGCTTAGTATCTAGGTCTATAATTGTAGGCCTAGATGTAGGTCTGGGCCTAAACGACTACATTTACATGTACGAGTATGACTGTCAGTGGCAGTGCCAGTGGACCAAGCCCAAGGACTAGATCTACTCGGTTGATGGCAATGAAGGTTTAGCCAGGAATAAAAGTCAGACATCAAAAATTTCTAAATCGATATACATCTAGGTAAAGTCACCGAAGGGTTAGCTGGGTTAGCTTTACATTCTACTTCTAGGTCTAGATAGATCAAGATTCTATCGATAGTCTAGATCTAGACCTTATTTAGATACATGAAAGCTGTCACGCAGCACTGATTCTGGTTGGACTAGATCTATACTTTCTTACAAATAGATCTAGTCATCTAGACCTAGTGCATGAGATTATGAAATTATGTTGTTAAAATCAAATGAATTAAGATTCGGAATAAAAAGATGCAGATTTTTTTTTTTTTGGGGGGGGCAGACATGTGAAAAAATTTAGAGAAACCTGAAATTCTGAAAGTGAGGGCCCGAAGCAACCAATATTGTCTAGGGCTGGGTTTTTTTTTGCATTTTCTAAAGTAAAATTGAAGGATTTCATGCAATTCTTTTTTTATGAAGGTTTTCACATTTCAGCTCCCACCCAAACCCCTCCCCTACACTGTTAGAAAATGTATCCTTAAAATAAAAGAAGTTCCTGCAGCAGAGTCTCGAGAACACCTGTAATTTTACCAGATTGCATATAATCTTACATTATATCATGTAAAATTACAGGAAATTGGTATTTGGTGTATGGAACCTTACAAATTTCCTTAAATAAAACACAATTTTCCCCTTTTTAAACAGACCTGTTCTGTAGAAAAATTCCTGTTTTATGAATTTACAGAATGATTCTGTTATTGCTTTCTGCAAAATCTTGTTTTTTTCTGTAAAATCAGTTTTTTTTTTACAGTGTACATACGGCCATGAAAGAGATCACTTGACACTTATTGTTCTCTCTTTTCTTTCACAAACAGGTTGAGTTTGAAGAACAAGAAAAACAGTAGAGGTCTACCCGGTACCTATGGTTAAACATGATGATCATAAGTGCATGCATCATTTTGCAGATTCTCATCCAGGTATAAAAGTTAAACTAACCTATAAAATTACAGATACATTACATGCATTGAAATGAATGTTAACCATGTTTACATTAAATAAAAATAATCTGAGCCACTGCTAAGAGGTAGGATCTATATTGAATATACACTTCTTATATATACAGGCTCTCGACTCTCTCGAGTCTAAAATAGAACCAATGCCAAAAGTTATGTACCTTGGGCAAATTTATAAAATAAGGTCATGTCCTTGATCTACTATTATTTAAATGGCCTTTTTATTTCCTATTTGTTTATAAACAAAGCAATATTTATTTTTCATGTTTTATATTTTATAAAATTCATTTTATTCATTCTTTAGTGTGATATTCATATTTCATATTTGTAGATTTACAATTTTTTAAAAATATTATTATATTACATTTTGTCCAATAGGATGATGCAGCTCTACAATTTCCAATAGGTGATTGATGATGATAAACAATTGGTGAAGTAGGCCTAATAGAACAGTGATAGGACCACAAAGAGAAATTCAACCTACAGCAGTTATAAATATGAGTGAGTTAATTAGTGATTATTTTAATAATGGGGGGTTTTCACAATTTTTTTAGGCAACAAATAGACCTGCCTTTGAAAAAACCATTTCAATTCTGTTTTTAGATAATAGTTAGGTGTCGTTTTTATTTGCAGATCAAAATATTCTGTTCAGAGAGAAATCTCTGACATTTTTTTTTTATAGAGTACATGTAGTTATAATGGAGAGTGGTATGTAAACTGCATAGAACAGGTTTAAGTGATATGCTTTGTAGAAGTACAAGTTCATAATTAGTAGAAGTAAGATTTCCTATGTTATGTGATGAAGAAATATATATACCAGTATGTATAGTCTTACTTTTCTTAAAACATTTATGTTTTACAAATCATGACAATTTTAATTTAAATTCATTGATTTTCTTTCTCTATTTTTTCAATCTGCAGGACTGGTGTAACAGATGTTTTCATTCAAGAAATCCAACAAATTGAAGAGTGACTTAGCTTAGGAAGCACTTGATAAAGATGGAAAAGGTTCTTTTTTTCAAGTCCAATTTTTTTTAATTTTAATTATTATCACAACCCCAAATTCATGAAGTATGAAATTTCCTGTTGAATTTCATTAAAACTGGTTGCAAAAGGAGAAGCTATAAACATTCAAATAGGAGCGGTGAAGTGAAGTTGAAAGTGGGGGGGGGGGGGCACAGGGAAAATGCTGTATTATGTCAAATTTTTAAGAAGTTGAGAGAGCAAAATTTTGACATTTTTAAAAAGAAAATCCAATTTTGTGATAGATTTCGACAAAATATTCAGAATGATATATTTCACCCTTTTTTTTTTTGGGGGGGGGGGCAAGAGTCCTTCAAGCCCCCCCCCCCTCCATCTGTAGTGTACGAAACTGCTTATCTACCCCCACTCACATGAATTATTAAACTTAATGCACAAAGAATTTCCTTATTGTTTTCTTGTTTCAAAGGGCACTCGTCATGGTGACCATAAAACGGGTCCTTCTCAGGTGAAAGGGGCACAGAACAAGTTCTTTAGGAGCACTTTTCTTGGGTAAAAGGGGGCAGTTATTCGAGAAAGGGCACTTACAAGAAGGCGAGGGGGCACTTTTAACACATAAAACGGGCCCTCAGATGAAAGGGCACAGAACACGTTCAGGGGGGCATTTTTTGGTAAAAATTTGCATACAAGGAAGAGCACTTGGTAACACCTAAAACAGGTTCTCGTCAGGTGAAAGGGACACAGTACACGTTCGTGAGGGGGCATTTTTCTGACATAAAATTAAAGGCACTTTTCAGTGCTTCAAAAAGTAGGTGGAACTGTGCCCCCCAGGATCGCTGCCCCTGCATACAAAAAACATTTTCGTTCGATTCAAAGTATTAACATACGCTTAAGAAAAAAAGTAAGGCTAAATCCTCTGATAATGTGATATTTTTTCTGGCTATTAATAAAATTCACAACTAACCAGAAAATGCCTTCATGTCTTTCATTTGTATTCATATGGTATTTGTACAGAGCTAAAATGAAAGGGATTTGGAATTGGCAAAATTCAAAATGAGATGGAGAGAGAGAAAGAGTGATGAGAAGGGGGTTGAAAAGAGATGAGAAAGAAATGGAGGGGCACATATGAAGAGATAATTTAGAGAGGGGGGTAAGAGAGCACGAATGGTGGGAAATAGGAACAAAGGGGTGGAAGAGAAATAAGACGAGATTTATGGAAATCAGGAGACAGATAACAAGTGGGAAAAGAAGAAGGAAATATATGTAGGAGAAAGGCGGCACCAAAAGAACGTGAGTGGGAAAATTATTAAATGGAAAAACAGAGCAAGAAATGCTGGAGAATAGAGGGGACAGGAAACGTAACATGATAAATTGGGGCCCGTTTCATCATGAGTTACAAGTATGGTAATTACGATTTAGGGATGGCAAAAGCACTAGAGACCTCTTTACCTAATCACGACTCGATCTACCCTTTTCATCTTCCCTTTTGGAATTAGCAAAGGCCTATAAGACGCAATACAAACAATGCTTTGTTTTTAAGTGATATCGATTGTGATATCGATACTTTATAGAGCGCAACGTATCGTCTCAGATTTGCGCTTGCTTGATTCGCTGAATCCTTCGCGTCACGAGCGCGTAACAAAATGAATACATTAATGAATTTGCCAAGTTGACCTTTGTCATTGCGCTGATGTGCGTATTGTCTAATACACGTACAAAACCACAGTTGACGAGGGAGCATCGTACGAAATTAATATTAATGAGGGCTTATTTTAGCTTCTAATGGATTAAACAAAATGGCGGTAGCTTCGGGGGCTTGCGCCCGAACGTCTGCAGCGTTCGGGCCGGCGCAGATATAGACCTCTTCAGTCCACAACTTGCGTTTGGAACTGGATTGGAGGCAACAAAGCCGAGGTCGAGGAGAGCTAGTACTAGTTAGACAGCTGGCAGCCGTCTGTTTCGAGGAGTTTTTTAACATTTTATTTTTTTTTTAATTTCTCCTCATACACAGACGGCTCGCTAGCGTGCAGCCACCATTAGGGGACTTGCAATGCAAAATCCCCCCGTCGGGGCTCTTCAATTTTTGTCTTTAATGAGTAAAAATTTTGAAAATTCACGCGACCAAAATGCAAATTAATATTCCCTCTTGGCATCAATTGCCAAAAAACTGAGAAAAATCAAGTTAAAAGGAACAAAAACAGTGACTTACCTCGGCTGTCGCGCAAATTCACTTCCCCGTTTTATCCGATCTTAAGTACATAAACATATGGCCATTGAGTCCCCTGTACAGATCGCGCTAGAACTTCGGTCTCTGTATTTGGTGAGTGAAGCCAACGGAGTTCAGCTGAACTACCAACATAACAGAGACCGAAGCTTTTGGTCTAGTACTAGTAGGGTCTCGATCTCGCTGCGATTTTCGTTATTACTGTTAGCTTTATGCCGTGTTTTTGCAACAAAATAATATTCGGAGTATATAGCAACAGATGGTAGGTAAACATAGTACTGCAAAATATTGAATTTTATGATGTGCTTGACTTTTGGTCCAACCCTTCACACACACTAGACCACTAGATCTAGTCATCATGCGACGGACAGTTGTGTTAATCTCACGTTCAACTCACACGTACTGACGTACACGTAGATCTCCTTCGCGAAAGTTACAGCGTCAATTGAAACGTACTTTCAATCTCAATCAATCACAGTTGCAAATTGCAATCATTAGCCCATTCTTCCTCAGCTTTGATCTGTATAATTCAATAAACACATACCTTTCAAAATCTGAATGATTTCCTCCCAGAAATCTTTTTAAATGTACTCCAGTTCGGCCATCCTGATCCTGGTATGCCTAGATTCAACAGCTCACTTGCACAGTATGTTGTGCGGTACAAAAAGTCGACAGAATTTCTTGCTTGATAGAGCGAGCCGCGGCGTGGTCATGTGACATATTGTAAGCCTTTTCATTGGTAGATAGTTTGAGTATTTTGTAATTTTGTTTGGATTAACGCGAATTCGTCGATTTTTAATCCATTTCGGATTGACAACGGCAAAATATAACCCAAATAGTTTACAATATTTTGTAATCGCTAACTAGAGTACTATTTGTAATCGCGCGAATTAAGAGAGTATGCAGTACGTCTTTCTTCCTGCTCTTTATTTTCAATCCTCGGCAGCCCTTTCATTTTCCCATTTCCTTCTCTTTTCCCTTTCTTTCTCCCTCCCTTTTCTTTCCCCCCTTTTTTTTTATTTTCTCGGTGAAATCCTCCAGGGGGGCAACTCCCCCACCTGCCCCCCCCCCCCGCCTATTACGCCACTGCACTCATTAACACAAAACATGTCCTTCTCATGTGAAAGGGGAACAGATTAAGTTTGTAGAGGGCACTTTTCTTAGGTAAAAAGGGGCACTGATGCAAGAAAGGGCACCTAAAAGAACAGGCCCGTCTCAGGTGAAAGGGGTACAGAACACGTTCGTGAGGGGGCATTTTTCTTTTGTAAAAAGGGGGGCTGATACGAAAAAGAGCACTTACAAGAAGGCAGGGGAGCACTTGTTCAGACATAAAACGGGTCCTTCTCAGGTGAAAATGGCACAGAACACGTTCGTGAGGGGCATTTTTCTTGCGTAAAAAGGGCACTTTTTCAGGGCTTCACAAAGTGGGGGCACTGTGCCCCCCCCCCCCCGGATCGCCGCCCCTGCTTTGTTAAGATTTCTATGTTGACGACACCGCCTCCGTCGCCGGAAAAAGCAGCGCCTATATTTCCGATCTGCTATGCAGGCGAAGACAAAAGTTGACTTTTATAATCATCATTCTAAACAAATATGATCTACAACCAAAGAATTTAAATATTTACAGTTTGCAGAAGGATTGTCATTATAAGCAGATTGCTTGAAAAAAAAATGGCAACTCCGTGGATTTAAACTCGTAAATAATACATTTAGGATGAATAATGGTAATATTTGTTCATAATGTTAATGATGAATGCAAATGGGGATGGGGATGATGGTGACAATGATTAGAATGAAGGGCTGAAGGCCATGGAGATGATGGTCATGGGACAGTATTTGGTAATTTCATTTTATTTCATTTTTATTTCATTTCATTAATTTCCTTTTCAACAAAATATAAATCAAATACAATCATAACAAGTCGACATCATAAAAAAAATATATCAAGGTCATAAAATCAACTTGAAAAAGACATGTTATAAGAAAGTTACATACAAAATAATCTTGCGTAAAGGATTTGGGATTTAAAATTTGTGAAAATGGAGGATCCCACTAAAAAGCAAAAGCTTGTATATTGTGGGCTCCTCAAAATATGACAAGCGAGAAATAAATTTTATATATACAAATCAAAGTATAAACCATGATTGCCAACAGAAGACATCATTAAAAGAAAATATTACATAACCAAAATATACGAAAATTACGCAAAAAAACTCAGGAATGAGAAACTAAAGAAAGAAAGCGGATGAATGAGAGAGAGGAAAGGGGGGGGGGGGTGAGGAAGGAATGTGAGAACTGCATATGAACTACAGAGAGAGAGGAGTGTAGACAAACAGAAACGAAGTAGCGCATGAGTGAAAAGGAACGGTGAATAGAGATATAAATCTGTGATGTATTTTTAGACGTGATTATAGGATTTCAGTAAGAAAGATTTTAACTTTCTTTTAAAAGTGTACAGAGAGGGGGAACTTTTTAAGTCGTTATGAAGGGAATTCCAAAATTTTGGGCCTTCATAAATGAAAGTATTTTTGGCTTTGAACGTCCTGAAAAGCGGTAAATGGAATTCATCTGATTGCCTAGTTGGGTATTTATGAATGCTCTCATTTTTATGAAACATGTCATGAAAAACAATAGGTAAATTATTGCTATTATATTGATACATAAACTGACCTAATTGGAATGAATATAAATCCTTAATTTTTAAAATCTTGTTTTCGAAAAATAAAGAATTTTAGTATGAGAGCGTATTGGAGCATTACAAATGATCCGGATAACCTTTTTTTGCAGTATAAAAATCTTTTCTATCAATGTTTGATGGGTATTACCCCAAATCAAGAGACCGTAATTCAGGTATGGCAAAATCAATGACGAATAAAGCACAAATAATGAGGATTGCGGTAAAAGAAATTTCATTCTATTGATAACACCAATATTTCTTGATATAGTTTTACATAAATTGTTAATATGCATTTTCCATGTAAGATGGTTATCAACTATGACCCCCAAAAATTCAGTATGAGAGACCTGTTTTAATGGTGTGTTGTTTAGAATTATATCTGAAGGTAATGAATCTAAAGAGTTGCTAAATAGCATGTAATTTGTCTTTTGTAAATTAAGTGAAAGTTTGTTCGCATTTATCCATTGCGATATACTTAATAACTCAGTATTAACTGTATCAACTAAAATATTTGGATCTTTATGTGAAAAGAAAATATTGGTATCATCAGCAAATAATATAAATGATAAGGAGTTTGATGATCTATAGAAGTCATTTATGTACAAAACAAAAAGAAGAGGGTCAAGTAAACTTCCTTGCGGTACACCGCAACTGGTGTTTCGTAGTTCAGATTCATATTCATTTAGAGATACATATTGTTTCCTATTTAGTAAATAACTCCTGAACCACTCCAAGGCCTTCCCACGCACACCATAGTGCGACAGTTTATAAAGTGAGCGTTGTGGCCCAGTGGATTAGTCTTCGGACTTTGAAACAGAGGGTCGTGGGTTCGAATCCCAGCCATGGCGTAATTTCCTTCAGCAAGAAACTGATCCACAGTGTGCTGCACTCAACCCAGGTGAGGTAAATGGGTACCGCGGTAGAAGCTGTGTGCGCTATGAACGCCTAGCTTAGCCGGGTAATATAGGAGCGCCTTGAGCACCTAACAAGGTGGATATGTGCGCAATATAAATACCCTATATTATTATTAAAGTAAAATGTCATGGTTGATGGTGTCGAAGGCCTTGGAGAAGTCCAGGAATATACATATAGTGTGGGACGATAAATCAATTGAGTGAGAGACTTTCTCAACAAAAGACAATAAAGCATGTACGGTACGTACACGCTTGTAATGATTAAATGATTAAATGATTTAATGATTAACTGAAATACTGACACAGAAAACTTACTTTAAGTATTCTGATATTAACATGGATTTAACGTTTGCCTTAAATGAGTAAAGACATGAGCATCTTTTTATGGACTCTGGTAGAAACTAGAGAGTTTCACTAAATCGGGACCGTGATGAAAATGTGAAGAGTTACGTGTAGGGTATGAATGAATAGATGTGTTCATTGTATAAAAATTGTGGAATTAATTTGGAAGTATGTATAAGCTGTGATTTCTTTGCGTCATGTTTACTTGTTATATAGAGGAATTTGTCTTTTGTGCACAATCTGCATATAAATAATGCTAAAAATGTCCACAGCCTGGGTATATGCTTTCCTAAGAACTAACTTATTATTATTTTGTTATTTTCAATATCATATTTTAACAGTGGTGCAAAATAATTCCCTTTGTATATACTTCACAACTTCTGACACAATCATGACAATGTGATTATAGTTCATACAATACGGTTTACAGCATGCAGCTGCGGCCAGTTTTCCGGGGCTTCGGATTCTTTAATTCGTTTCTGAGATATTTTCTGAGTTCCTCCCATTGATCATCATTAATCTCTACCGGTGATTGAGATAGCTGTCCGCCGATTAGTTGCAGAATCGATTTTCCGAATGTTGTTTCTTGATTGATTCTGAAGGAATCCATTCTACTGTTAAGTTTGTCCGAAGAGAGCTCGGCAGAATCAAAGTCATGCACAATCACTCCAATTCTACGGCGACCTAAGACAGGAAAAGAAATAATGCCAAATATCGATAGTCTACACACACGGTCTAGAAATACTACATTTTTATAATAATACATAAGATTTATATAGGCACTGTCCATCTTGATTAGATGCTCAAGGCGCTTTAGAGCAGAACAACAAAACTATTTACATATAATACATGTCTGAACAATAAGTTAATGTCTATAAAAAACACTTTTGTACAGGTATGTTTTCAGGTTGCCCTTGAAGGTGGTCACTGAAGTCTGGGTTTTCAAACTGTGTGGGAGAGAATTCCACAGGCTAGGCCCTGCATGAGCAAAGGCCCGCTCCCCGCATGACTTCTTAGCAACTGGAATTTGTAAGAGATTAGATGATGAGGATCGTAAATTTCTTGAGGGTTGGTAATGATGCATCAAAGACCTATTGTAACTGGGGGAAGTTCCATTTATTGCATTAAACACAATTTTTTTTTTTTAATCAGGTAGTTGAAAAGGAAAGGGGATAGGCATACCCCGCGAAATAACTTCAAATTTACCAAGGAGCCCCACTCCTTAAAACACTAGCGTACCTACGGGGGGCAGTCTGCCCCCCCCCCCCCGGCGAGCCACTACTCATGCAAAGAACGTATCCCTGCCCCCCTGACGAGCTTGAAAGACCTTTTTTGCCCCCCCCCCCCCCCCCCCGGACGAGCTTGAAGACCTTTTTTTGCTTTCTTTCTTTCTTTTTTTTTTGCTTGTCAAATTTTTTTTCTGGTATGAAACCCTTTATTTGTGATTGATGACCTTTTTTTTTGCTTGTCAATTTTTTTGGCGGACGGTTTTGCCCCCTCCCCCCTGTGGAAAATCTTAGGTACGCCACTGTCCTAAAATCAGGCATATGAGTTACTTGTTCTTTTTCAACATTCTGTATACTATACAAAGATTAAAAACATCGTTCCATCCCGGGGGGGGGGCACTTACATTGACGAGTGAAAACCATGCGCGACCAAAAAAGCACGTAAAAAGGATGTCCTTTTCACGATAGGGCACGTTACGTACGTAACGTGATAAGGGTGTCAAAAACACAAAAATAATGAAAAAAGGGTGTCTATTTCGCTAGGAAAATTACGTGTTTAGGGTCGAATTTGCGGGAATGATAAAACAAAAATAAAATGTTTTATAAAGAATTTCCATTTTGCCCCAACACTTCATGTTTAGAGTCCGATTTGCGCGAGGTGTAGAAGGTGGGGTCGTACTAAACCAAATAAGGTAAAGCCGACGACCGAAGGACCCGTAACAATAAAACATTCCTGTATTTGTTTAGGGGCATGATTTCAGGGAATATTTGCCAAGAGTATCGTTTTGTTTCCAATACTTGTTAAGGGTAGGGTTTCAGACGCCAATACTTGTTAAGGGGTGCATTTTCAGAATATGGAAATTACTTGTTTAGGGTGCTTTTCGAGACTTTATGGTCGCGCATGGTATCCACTCGTCAATGGAAGTGCCCCCCCCCCCCCCCGGGGTTCCATCTTACCTAATAGTTTCTTGGATTTCAAAAGGAAGTCATCATAAAGAGCGTGAGTGACATTGGTGATTGAAAATCCTCTATTGTTGATTGAATGACAGAGCAACATTAAGTAATTCTTATCCAGATTCATCTTCTGCATATCACTAATGTTGTAAGGTAGCTGAACATATCTAACCTCTTCAACACAATCTGCCATTCTCTCTCTTATTTCAGTGATGAGTCCGGCCACGTTGTTTTCTACACTTCCACTATACACAGCTACTTTCACTTTTCGTATCGTTGTCATAATCCTTATCCTGTATTTGATAAAGACATAAGATCACTTAAAGGTCAAATCCACCCCAGAAAATTGTTGATTTGAATCGATATAGAAAAATCAAACAAACAAAACGCTGCAAATTTCATCAAAATCGGATGTAAAATAAGAAAGTTATGACATTTTTAAGTTTCGCTTATTTTTCTCAAAACAGTTAAATGCACAACTCAGCGAAATGCAAATGAGAGAGTCGATGATGTCCACCACTCACCATTTCTTTTGTTTTTTATAGTTCAAATAATACAATATTTCAATATTTACAAATTTGACAATAAGGACCAACTTAACTAATCATAAACTGTTCAAATAATGGTAATTCCACATGTTCAGGGAGAAATAAAACTTTGTTTCACTTTACTTTCATATAATAAAATACAAAAAAATAGTGAGTGGGTGACGTCATCAGTCTGCCAATTTGCATACCGACCAGGATGTGCATATAACTATTTTGTGAAATTAAGCGAAACTTTAAAATGTCATAACTTTCTTATTTTACATCCGATTTTGATGAAATGTTCAATGTTAAACATGCTTGTTGGATTTTTCTCTTTTTATTCAAATCAACTTCTTGTTGGGGTGGACTTGTCCTTTAATCGTGCTTATTTTTGAAATCATATCATTTCATTTTCAACAAAATATCAACCAAGTAAACACAATTATAACAAGTCAATGCCATGAACAATATATCAATTAAGGTCATTAAATCAACGTACAATGGATATACTATTTAACAAATTACTGACAGATGATTATATGATTTCTGATTAATTTTACCTATATCGTCATGTAATGTTTAATATCATTTTAAAGAAAAGAAAAAAGATCCCTTTAATTTTTTGAAGATGTAATGTAAAGATTTTATCACAAAACATCCCATCTGATATAACGACAATATTTTAGTTCTATTTGATTCTTATTAAAAATAAGAAACAAAATAAATAAATAAATCCGTCTGAGTCCTTGATGCAGTTCACTGACACATTGAAAGAATTATCAGGATCATCAATTACAAAACAGATGAACATGATGAAATTATAAAACGTACATGACTTGTCCAATATCACATGAATCATAATATCCCTTATTTTTCCTTTGGCTTTATAATGATTGTTAAGTGCAGAAAAGGGGGAAACGGTGACTATTTTAACTGGTACTGGCTGGTTGGTCCCGTAGTCAGTTAGCATGCATGTTTTGTAGGCCTACATTCACAATGATCACGATGGTCAGAGAACAATTTCCCTCATTCCTCTCAATTCTCTCTTATCATGTTTATCATTACATGTATCATGTGTATACCAGGGAGATGTGGTTTGGTGTGTGCATGAAGCTACTAACTGGTGTGTGCATGCAGGGAAAGATACCTGAGGTATAGGCCTTAGTTTGTGTGTAAGTTCATTGAGCATGTTGGGTCGGCTCTTCGGTCAAGAGCCCGGGTGCTGTGTGCATCATCGCACGGTGCAAGCTCCTGTGTCAAATACGCGCGAAACGACTAATAACTATATATGGAAGGCCGATAGTGCCAAAAACGTGAACTACCATACGTATGCTCAAAAAAGAGTACGTGTTCTTTGTTAAGAGTACGTGTTCTCCGTAAAGAGTACGTGTGCTCTAATGGACCAATCAGCGAGCTCGATTTGGGTTTTATGCACGCGTATGCTTTTACCATACGTACGCGTGGATCTGTCATAACGTACGTATGGACATTTTCTATTATACTTCTATGACATTCTTAACGTACGTATGGTTTTGACATAACGTACGCGTGGTTCTGTCATTACGTACGCGTGGTTCTGTCATTGCGTACGCGTGGTTCTGTCATTACGCATGCTTAATATAGTCATTGCGTACGCGTGGTTCTGTCATAACGTACGCGTGGTTGTGTCATAACGTACGCGTGGTTGTGTCATAACGTACGCGTGGTTGTGTCATAACGTACGCGTGGTTGTGTCATAACGTACGCGTGGTTGTGTCATAACGTACGCGTAGTTCTGTCATAACGTACGCGTGGTTCTGTCATTGCGTACGCGTGGTTCTGTCATTACGCATGCTTAATATAGTCATTGCGTACGCGTGGTTCTGTCATAACGTACGCGTGGTTGTGTCATAACGTACGCGTGGTTGTGTCATAACGTACGCGTGGTTGTGTCATAACGTACGCGTGGTTCTGTCATAACGTACGCGTGGTTGTGTCATAACGTACGCGTGGTTGTGTCATAACGTACGCGTGGTTGTGTCATAACGTACGCGTGGTTCTGTCATAACGTACGCGTGGTTGTGTCATAACGTACGCGTGGTTCTGTCATAACGTACGCGTGGTTCTGTCATTGCGTACGCGTGGTTCTGTCATTACGCATGCTTAATATAGTCATTGCGTACGCGTGGTTCTGTCATAACGTACGCGTGGTTGTGTCATAACGTACGCGTGGTTCTGTCATAACGTACGCGTGGTTGTGTCATAACGTACGCGTGGTTGTGTCATAACGTACGCGTGGTTCTGTCATAACGTACGCGTGGTTGTGTCATAACGTACGCGTGGTTCTGTCATAACGTACGCGTGGTTCTGTCATTGCGTACGCGTGGTTCTGTCATTACGCATGCTTAATATAGTCATTGCGTACGCGTGGTTCTGTCATAACGTACGCGTGGTTCTGTCATAACGTACGCGTGGTTCTGTCATAACGTACGCGTGGTTCTGTCATAACGTACGCGTGGTTCTGTCATTGCGTACGCGTGGTTCTGTCATAACGTACGCGTGGTTCTGTCATTACGTACGCGTGGTTCTGTCATTGCATACGCGTGGTTCTGTCATTACACATGCTTAATATAGTCATTACGTACGCGTGGTTGTGTCATAACGTATGCGTGGTTCTGTCATAACGTACGCGTGGTTCTGTCATAACGTACGCGTGGTTCTGTCATTGCGTACGCGTGGTTCTGTCATTGCGTACGCGTGGTTCTGTCATAACGTACGCGTGGTTCTGTCATAACGTACGCGTGGTTCTGTCATAGCGTACGCGTGGTTCTGTCATAACGTACGCGTGGTCCTGTCGTAACGTACGCGTGGTCGTGTCGTAACGTACGCGTGGTCGTGTCGTAACGTACGCGTGGTTGTGTCATAACGTACGCGTGGTTGTGTCATAACGTACGCGTGGTTCTGTCATAACGTATGCGTGGTTGTGTCATAACGTACGCGTGGTTGTGTCAGAACGTACGCGTGGTTGTGTCATAACGTACGCGTGGTTGTGTCATAACGTACGCGTGGTTCTGTCATAACGTACGCGTGGTCCTGTCATAACGTACGCGTGGTTCTGTCATTACGTACGCGTGGTCGTGTCATAACGTACGCGTGGTTGTGTCATAACGTACGCGTGGTTCTGTCATTACGTACGCGTGGTTCTGTCATAACGTACGCGTGGTTGTGTCATAACGTACGCGTGGTTGTGTCATAACGTACGCGTGGTTGTGTCATAACGTACGCGTGGTTCTGTCATAACGTACGCGTGGTTGTGTCATAACGTACGCGTGGTTGTGTCATAACGTACGCGTGGTTGTGTCATAACGTACGCGTGGTTCTGTCATAACGTACGCGTGGTTGTGTCATAACGTACGCGTGGTTGTGTCATAACGTACGCGTGGTTGTGTCATAACGTACGCGTGGTTGTGTCATAACGTACGCGTGGTTGTGTCATAACGTACGCGTGGTTGTGTCATAACGTACGCGTGGTTGTGTCATAACGTACGCGTGGTTGTGTCATAACGTACGCGTGGTTCTGTCATAACGTACGCGTGGTTGTGTCATAACGTACGCGTGGTTCTGTCATAACGTACGCGTGGTTGTGTCATAACGTACGCGTGGTTGTGTCATAACGTACGCGTGGTTCTGTCATTGCGTACGCGTGGTTCTGTTATAACGTACGCGTGGTTCTGTCATAACGTACGCGTGGTTCTGTCATAACGTATGCGTGATTCTGTCATAACGTACGCGTGGTTCTGTCATAACGTACGCGTGGTTCTGTCATAACGTACGCGTGGTTCTGTCATAACGTACGCGTGGTTCTGTCATAACGTACGCGTGGTTGTGTCATAATTTACGCAACGGTTCGTAACTTTTAACACAGATGTTGGAATGGCCAATCAAATTTCTCGTTTTATATATATATATATGCGGGGTATAGCCATAGGTCTGATTGAGTGTGTGCTTGCATATGTGCATGCATACATATATATTTAGGGGACATCCCGATAGACCGCGGGTCCGTAAAGTAAAGGGGGAAAGAGAAAAAAATTGGAAGAGGGAAAAAAAAGAAAAGAACGGAGTGAGGAAAAGGGGGAAAAGAAGTAGAAAAAAAGAGGAAGGAAGAGAATAACATTTAAAGAGAGAGGAAGATGGGAAGAAAGATAAGAAAAGAGGGGGAGAGAGGAATAGAGAAGAAAAAAGGAGAGAGTAAGGGGGGAGAGAGGAAAAACGAGAAAAGAGAGAGGAAAAGAGGGTCAAAAAAGAAAAGACCAAAAAAGAGAAGAAAAGGGGAAAGAAAAGAGGGAGAAAAAGAGAAGAAAGGGGGCAAAGGAAGAGGGGGAAATAAAGAGAGAAAGGAAGGAAGGGGAATGAGGATAAGAGAAAGAAAAAAGAAAGAAAAGGAGATGGGAAACGGAAGAGGGAGATGTTGACATGGACGTCGATTTGATGGCGCCAAAATGACGTTCGAATGGGGCGCCGAACTGATGTTTGAACTGGGAGGGGGGCGCCAAATTGATGTTCGAACTATGGGAGTGCCGAATTGATGTTCGATCTAGCGGGGCACCAAATTGATGTTCGAACTAGGGGAGCGCTAATTTGAATTTTGACCAAATACATGTTTCAGAGAGGGGGAGGGAGGGCAAAGTTATATTTCACATTGGGGCGCCAAGTTTATGTTCAACCGAGGGCGCCAAATTGACCTTGAACTTAGAGGGATTCATGCAAATTCATTTTCGACCGGGGGCGCAACATTTCTCGTATTGCCTGTTTATATTGAAATATATGTCCTGCCCAAAAAACTTAAATTAATGCGGCTGAATTAAAATATCCCGTTTTTACGATAACAGACAAGAACAATGTTTTCGAGTTTTAAGTCTGTTTAGCGAGATAGATACCCTGTTCAGGGTCACAAAAAGGGTTATTATCAAATTGATATTCTAACCTGACAACTGAAAATGTATTTTTCATTTAATCATTATAAAAGTTTTTCAGCTAGCGCTTAGCGGTCGCATTCATTTCTTAATAGATATGCATCGTGTTCATCATAACAACTTCTAACATAGGCGGATCGAGGCGGCCCGAGGGCAACCTCCCCCCTATTGACAGAGCAAATGAATTGGGAAAAACGGGGAAAGAAAAAAAGGGGGAAATAAAGGAGAAAAAAGAAGACAAAACATAAAAGGAGGAAGACGAGTGAATAAAATAAGGTCAGGAGAAGACTTGGAAAACATTTTTTTTTAATATATAAAGTCACTATATTAAAGTTTCGGTCGCGCATCGCACTCGCATTGCCTGTTCGACGAGATACATATCTTGCTCAATAGGCTGATATGTAGTTATAAAGTTTTGATATCAATATACAAAACATAATTCAGCTCGGACATCGATCTTTCATTTTGTTTTATTTACCAATTCATGTTTTTAAGTGCTCTGGAAAATGTCCGTTTTATGGTTTGAATCGAAAATGTCCGTTTTATGGTTTGAATCAACATTCGCAACATTTTGTGCGCTCGCACTATTTGCCAAGTAGGCCTACCTATTGTCTTTTTGTATTTCATATAAGATTCTCTAAATATACCTTTTCAGGTGTCTCGATCGTAAAAAAATAATAAAGGCCTATGAGCTAGCGCTGTGTGCTCGCATTTTGATTGGTGAGTTATGTATACATATATATTAATTCTATAACAAACTACTTAAATCCCCTCATTAAAAAATTCCGGATCGCGATTTGCGCTCGCATTATTTGCTAAAAATATATCAACCAATGAATCCTATTCATGATTACAAAAATACTTAAAATATCCAGTTTTCAGGCCTCATGCACTGTCAACAAATTTCACACACTCATTAGGCTTAACAGATTAATAAATATGAAATAAAATTTGTATGAAATCATAATAACTAAATTGTCCCTTTTTCAGAAATAAATATTAACAAGTTTTAGGAAAAGAAATATATATGATGATAACATGTCCTTAGGCCTAAAATGTCTCGATCCTAGGTCAAAATAATAATAAAATATCAGCTCGCGCTTCGCACTCGCATTATTTATATAGTGCTATCAAATTTCCCTATATACACAGTGCTGTAAACAATGCTTAAATTGACCCTTTTCATATCGGAATTTCAAATATTATTTTCAGCTCGGGCTCTGCGCTCGCATTATTGATTTTTATGACGAAAAATGAAATGTATTCAGATTGCCAGGATTCTGTCTAACTCTAAACCACGCGCACGCATGTTTTTGAGATACAAAGCTTGATCTTATTCAAAATGTGCTACAATAATTATCCGGTTTCGAATCAGAATATCAAACATTTTCAGCTTGCGCTTTGCGCTCGCATTATTATTGTAGGAAGATACCAAAAATTACCCATCCTTTTTCATGATTGACAAACATGAATCGAATGTCCCATTGGGGGATTTGAAATCTCATCTTTTTAGGTTGGAATATCTAAAATGTTCAGCTCGCGCTTCGCGCTCGCATTATGTTGTTTATAAAGTAAATCTAGGAAAAGACTGTTAGGACATGAGCGTTTTGCCCTCCCCCAAAAAAGAGAGAATCAAGACTAAGAAAAAATAGAGAGAAAAGGAAAGGGACTAGGATGAAATATAATATTATTTTCCAAATTTTATGTCAAAATCTATCACAACCTTGTATTCTTGTAATAGAAATGTCAACATATTTGCTTGCTCGCTTCGCTCACTGGCAACTTCTTATTAATTTTATGCGATACGCCATATCGAGCCCCCTCGAAATTGTTGGCTCATTACGGCACTGGGAAAACATCAACTTTGAGCGGCCTATCGGGGGAAATATGGGTGAAAAAATGGCCCCTCCCCCCAAACTGAAACTGAAGCTGGGTCCGCCCCTACTTAGGCTTTCAGGAAAAAATACAGGAAAAAAAAATCAGATCGCGCTTCGCGTTCTCATTATTTATTTAGGCCTTGTGAATTACCTCAATGTGTTTTTAAGAATAAAATCTCAGATTTTCTTTAACGTCTACCCCCTTTCCATTTCATTTATTTTGTTTATCTTGGTGCCCTCGCCCCCCCCCCCCACCGTGCACCCATTCTGAATAAATACGCCACTGATGAGGAGAATTAGTCGAGATTGCATTATTCCCAAGAGGTTATCATTAATATTATTGAAGGGTATACTAAGACAACAGTACAGAAACTATACAGCTCCCGTTCACACAATATTCTATTAGTGCCTACATTGGTGAGTAGTTAAACCAAATTGAAAGCCCCCAAAATCGCTCGTGCTTCGCGCTCCCATTGATATCACATTATATATTCATGGATTTTTTTGTTCAAGAATGCACATGGACGCCAAACATCAGGTAAAATTGCCCCCCCCCCCCCCCCCCCCTCCCCACGAAATCCTGGATCCGCGCCTGGGTTCTATAACAATAACCCAATTAGGTCAATCACCCCCTGACAACTACTTCAAGGAAAATATTATCCCCATATTTTTACCGCCGGGGACTGTTACCCCCCCCCCCCGGAAATTTGCCCTCCAGACAATTACCCCGGATAATTTCCCCTAGTACGGAACCGTGAAAATAGTCTGCAGGCACAGACCCTGATTGGAACTTTGATCAACAAGTGTGCCTCCACGCAATGACTAGCACATAGAGAGCCTTCAGTACACAAGGCATTAGTAGGCTGCACATTCGGACCCTTATCTCGAGTGAAGGGTTTGCCCAGCAGACTACCGTGAAAATGCCATCAACGTGACGACATGGCGTGGTACTTTATCTTACCATGTCTTAATTAATCATTGGCGGCGGAAGGCAGAACATTTACGGGGATCCACCTGAAATTTTGGGATGGACACAGGTAAAAATTTGACAAGCAAATCAACAAAAATTAGGGGGGACAAAATATTTTATGGGGGTCTACCTCAATTTTTCAACCAAAATTAGGGGGGGGAATATTTTAGGGGGGTCTACCTCAATTTAGGGGGGACGTAGAAAAAAAAATTGACAAGCAAAAAAAAAAGGTTCTCAACTAAAAATTTAGGGGGGACCGTCCCCCACCTCAAATTTAGGGGGAAAGGTCTCCCCCCCGCTTCCGCCGCCTAAGTAATTAATAAGCTTATTATTTCGACACAGCGATATATTCAATCTTGTCAAGTCGATATGTCCACATGGCGAGATGTGTACAAGTCCCGGCAAGAAACCCGATATATCGCCATGTTGACATGTAACTTATTTAAGTCGACTTGGCAAGAAAAAATATCTCGCCATGATGACATATAACTTTTTATAAGTGGACTGACTTGGCAGGATAACGTATCTCGCCATGCGGACATAATAAGCTTATTTAGTCGACATGGCAAGATAAAGTATCTCGCCATGTCGTCAAGTCGATGGCATTTTAGAGGCTCCGTATGGCGTCTAGAGGGTAAATTTCCGGGGGGGGGGGGTAACAATCCCCGACGATAAAAATATGGGGATGATATTTTCCTTGAAGTAGATGTCAGGGGGCAATTGTCCTGTGGGTCATCGTTATAGAACTCCGTGGACTCGTATCATTGACCTTTTGACCTCTTGATGACATTGGAATTCACTAGATCCTGATCATAATTTTACAAACACCGCGGTCTATCGGACCCGCGGACTATCGGACCCGCGGTCTATCGGACCCGCGGTCTATTAGTCCAGATTGGACCTTGTTGCTTGGAAGTGCTTTTTCCCAAAGCTAACATAGAGGGCACATGTCTCCCAATCTCTAATCAGCGCCAATCCACTCATCTTGTTGGGGAGGGAAGATGAGTGGATTGGCGCTGATTAGAGATTGGGAGACATGTGCCCTCTATGTTAGCTTTGGGAAAAAGCACTTCCAAACAACAAGGTCCAATCTGGACTAGCGGTCTATCGGACCCGCGGTCTTTCGGGCTGTAACCTATATTTATATATATGCATGCCCATTCCATGTTATAACCAAGGAAAAGGAAAGAAGAAGAGAAAGGAAAGGAGAAAAGGAGGAAAAGAGTGACGCATTTGCCGACAGAAATTTGGAAGAGCTTCAAAAGCCCAGTTCCTGTCATTGTAGAGGGAAAAATCAGCTCGTGCTTCACGCTCTCACGATTATACCATTTTTTTATCACTGATATGAGGATTCAGGCGCGTAGCCAGGGGGAGGGGGGCGGTGGGAGCGGTCGCCCCCCCCCCCAAAAAAAAAAAACGCCCCCGAAAATAAAAAAAGAAAGGGAAAAGGGAGAAAAAGTGAAGGGAGAAATGGGAAGAAGGGTATAGCTTTATTGTTTTGTTTTTTTTTTCTTTTTTTGTCAAAAGAATAAAGACCTAAACGAGATGTTCTCTCTCTTCATACAAAATTTTGCTTCCGCGCTCCGCGCGTGAAAATATCAAAATTGCCTCTCCCCTTTGTTTCTCACACCTGTTTTTTACTACTCCGTTTTTCTCCTTCCCGGCCATGAGAATCACATTCTTGCCAGAAATTATAAAGTACACATGGGCCTAAAGAGTATGAGAAGTATTTTTTTAATCTCCTGTCCTGTTTTGCGCCATTGATTTGAAATTTTGAATATCACAGAAGTTTCTTAATTATACAAAAGGAAGCGCCTAATATTATGAGCGAAATTACACAATTTTTTTCTTCCAAAATAACTCACAGAAGTTTCCATGCTTCGCGTGCATGGGAAAGGAAAAGTCCCTCTTCAAGCTTGCATCATCCGGGCATCATCCCTTTCACATTTTGAGCTACATTTTTCTTCGTATTATTAATAGAAATATCAAAATTAGAGTAGGTTAAAGGTTCAAAGAAATTTCTAAAATTCAGAGCTTCAAGCAATTCGCGGGAAAAAATATTTCCTCCCTGCACTAACCCGCATCTACTATGTTTGCGAGTTAAAGAAATTAATGTGACTAAAGTTTTTACAATCAAATCTGATGTGACTAAGGTAGGCATTTTATACCACTTCTGTTCTCAATTTTTTTTTTTTAAACGTCTTAGCTTTCGCGCTTTGCGCGGTAAGAGAAATTATTTTGAATTCCTCAATCTTTTCCCATTTTGAGGGCGTTCATCTTTTCTTTTGAAAACAGGTTTTGTTTTCAATCACAGCAAGTCAAATTAATTCGAGTTGATAAGGGTATAAGAGACGTCTTCTTTTGATTCAAATTTGATGAGATATCAAATACTTAGCGCTCCGCGCGGGAGGGGAAAAACTCCCCCTCCAAAATTAAATCCAGGCTACGCGGTTGTGAGGATTCAGATACAAAAAGGTGGCTAATAATTTGTTTTCAGGTCACGATGTAGAAACAAATTAGTTGCATGTTTTAATGTAGGGGGTAATGACTACTTTGAAATGTTTCTTAAAGGTATTTAAAGAAATAAAGAGCTTGAAATGGCTTGTTTTTAGGTCCAAAAAAAAATTCGCACGCGCTTCGCACTCGCACTGATGAATTTTGTTTGAAGGTAGGCCTATAATGCCTTGCTTTCAGGTCAGTACATCGAAAAACTTTTGCTAGCGCTGTTCTCTTCCATTTATAAATTTTGTTTGAGGGGGAGGCTAATTGTAATAGGTCACTATATAAATGAAGTTTAATAGAATTTGATTAAAAAAATAATTGTACTTTTTTTATTTAATACGACACGAATTTTATACCCACCTCTTTTCAAATTAGGTACCTGTTTGCCCCCAAATTATAGTTGTTTAGTAATGAGCTGAAAAGCGGGAGAAGTTGCCTATGTTGAGGTGACGGCAGAAATTGATATATAGATTTTACCAGACCAGAAGTTGCGCGATCAATTTGAAAAAAAAAGAAGATAACTTAATATACTTCGGACTAACCTTACCCTAATTCCATGGAGCTATAAAACATGTCTAATTCCATGCCCTAATGTATACATTTGAACTTTAACTGGCAAGAAACACATATACCTGAGGTGGAAACATAGGGTTAGAGAAAGGGTAATGGGATACAAAGGATAACTGCAACATTGACATTTAACCGCGCGCAGCGCGGAAGCAAAATTCATATATATAAATTTAGAGCAAGAATGAAGGAGTTTCTTTTTTGAGAAAAAAAAGAATAAAAGGAAAAACCCGCAAAGCTTCCTTTTTCCCCTTTCCTCCCTTCTCTTTTCCTTTTCTCCTCTCTTTTTCCCTTTTTTTTTCTTTTTTGGGGGGCGACCGCTCCCCCTGGCTACGCGCCTGCACTTATGAGAAGGGGCTATGAGTTACAGCTCCCTATGCTTTGCTGCCAAGAAATACAGTATTTCATTTTGAGTGAAACCTAGAGCAGTGTACAGAGTATTACATGTAGTTTGTCCCTCTCCGTGTGCGTGGCCACGACTAGAAGTACATTGTATCATAATAAAGGAAAAGGTAATATATTTATCAGAAGGAATAAGGGTACTAATTAGAGAGGAAAAGGGGAAAGGGGCACAGGTCAAAATAGGTCACTTATCAGAAGTGAAAAGGGGCACTCATCACAAGAGATGACAAGGCAGTGGCGTAGCTAGATTTTTTTTCCTGGGGGGCACTGGGGGTCCTTGCTTTTTCAGGGGGGCACCATTTTTTCCGGTGTGTGTCACAAGGGCGGATCCGACTTTCGCCAATAGGGGACGGGGCCCGAAATTATCTTCACCAATATTTTCCCCGATCAGTCACTTTTTAGTTTTATTCTTATAAAACAACATAAACATGAAATAATCTCATAAGCCTTATAAAAATTGCGAGCGCGAAGCGCGGGCGACTTTTTTTTACTTTCATGTATTTTGTGCTGAAAATTTAATATTCTGGGCAATGTTATGTATGATCCTGAACAAGATACGTATGTAACTAGATGATTACTGCGAACGCCAAGCGCGAGCAGACATTTTTATTTACTGTTCTAGCATTATCGAAAAGGGACCTGTTATTTAAAGGACTGCTTACAGTTACCCACGAAGACGGTATATATTTCAATAATGGGAGCGCGAAGCGCGAGCAATTTTGTTTTGACATTCCGACCTAAAAAATGGTCATTCTCAGCACTTTTTGTATCAATAAATGGGATAGGTATGTAACCAAACAATTGATGCGAGCGCGAAGCGCGAAAGGAAGAAAATTGAGGTTTTAGACCTAAAAGCGGGACGCTCTATTCATATTTTATAAACCATAGACAGGATATAGTTAATTGGGTATCATTAATATTGCGATCGTGAAGCGTGAGCAGACAACTTGTTGATATTCTGATGTGAAACTGGATAATTTAAGTACATTTTAAATAAAGAACATGCAGGCTATCGCGCATGTTTTAGTTTTAGACCTAGAATCTGGGCATTCTGAATACATTTGTTTAATTGAACTTTATGGAATACACGTAGACAATAGGAACTTGGCAAATCAAACAATGTGACCACGCAGCGTGAGCTTAAAATGCTGATATGTCGACCATAAAACGGACATTTTACAGAGCACTTAAATTTGTAAATGAAAAAAATAAAAAATGAAAAATATGAAAGCTCGATGTCCGAGCTAAAATATGTTTTGTATATTGACTTCAAAACTCGTTCCATATCAGCCTATTGAGCAAGATATGAATCTCATTGAACAGACAATTCTGGCGCGAAGCGCAAGCAAAAATTTAATATAGTAACATGAATTTTTTTTTTGGCAAGTCTTCCCCTCACATTATTTTATTCACTCGTCCTCCTCTTATTTTCCTCTTCTTATTTTTTCTTCTGTCTTTCTCCTTCTTTTTCCTTTTCTTCTTTCTCCCTTTTTTGTTGCTCTGCCAATTTTTTTTAGGGGGGCACCTGGGGGGGGCACACCAAATCTCAGGGGGGCACGTGCCCCCAGGCCCCCCCCCCCTGTAGCTACGCCACTGTGACAAGGGGCAATTATAAGAGCTAATGAGGCACTATTATCAAAGGTGGAAAGGTAGTTTGTACTTGAAAAGGGGCCCTCCCCAAGCATGAAAAGGTACACTTATAAGAATAGAAAAGGGGCACTCATTTCAAAGGAATAGAAGGGGCTCTTGTTGCGAATAACTGAAAGGGACACTTGTCAAAGGAAAAGTGTCACTTTAAGCTTTTAATATGGACATTTATGACAGGTGAAAAGGGTATTATGCTGAGAAATGGAATATAAGCTATTACAAAAAAAAAGGGCACATAGAAAGGAAACGGCTAGGACACATGTCAAAATCATGGGCGGATCCGAAGGCATCCTGCTAACAGCTTCGTTGAATCTCCGTTGCAAACGGGCAAGCATGCTCAGCAGGTTGCACTTGAAAGAATGGCGGGATCGAATTCAGCTTCATACGTTCAATTATACAACAAGCTTTCTCATTGGTTGTACGACTGTTGTACTGAAATGTATGGAAGGCCGATAGTGCCAAAAACGTGAACTACCATACGTATGCTAAAAAAAAAGAGTACGTGTTCTCCGTTAAGAGTACGTGTGCTCTAATGGACCAATCAGCGAGCTCGATTTGGGTTTTATGCACGCGTATGCTTTTACCATACGTCAGCTTGTAGCATACGTATGAGTTGAGAACGCGTATGCTAATAGCTCACGTCAGCTAAAAGCATACGTATGCTCAGTCCATTCTGATATTCGTTCTTATCACTTTGACCAATCACATGAAGCCTTTCATTGAAGTTCGGAAGCGCGATTGCTAGTGCGCAATGTATGTATGATAATGCATATATGCACATACTACTTAATAGAGATCTATTATTGTTAAAAGAGAAAATTGCGAGGGAGCAAAGCGACCGAGCGGGGGGGTTGGTCTGGGAGGAGGGTGTCCCACAGAAGGGAACATTTTGCATTGTATCTAAAAAAAAAAAAAAAAAAAAAAAAAAAAATTCTGGTGCATATTTGTGATGTGATTATGTGGTGTGTGATGTACTACTCAATAGTGGAAGTATTGTTAAAAGAGAAAATTGCGAGGGAGCAAAGCGACCGAGCCGGGGGGGGGGTCTGGGAGGAGGGTGTCCCACAGAAGGGAAAATTTTGCATTGTATCTATAAAAAAAAAAAAAAACCAGATTTCTGGTGCATATTTGTGATGTGATTATGTGGTGTGTGATGTACTACTCAATAGTGGAAGTATTGTTAAAAGAGAAAATTGCGAGGGAGCAAAGCGACCGAGCGGGAGGGGGGGGGTCTGGGAGGAGGGTGTCCCACAGAAGGGAACATTTTGCATTGTATCTATAAAAAAAAAAAAACACCAAGATTTCTGGCGCATATTTGTGATGTGATTATGTGTTGTGTGATGTACTACTCAATAGTGGAAGTATTGTTAAAAGAGAAAATTGTGAGGGAGCAAAGCGAGCGGGGGGGGTGTCCCACAACAGGGAAAATTTTGCATTGTATCTCAATAACAAGATTTCTGGTGTATATTTGTGATGTGATTATGTGGTGTGTGATGTACTACTCAATAGTGGAAGTATTGTTAAAAGAGAAAATTGCGAGGGAGCAAAGCGACCGAGCGGGAGGGGGGGGGGGGTCTGGGAGGAGGGTGTCCCACAGAAGGGAAAATTTTGCATTGTATCTATAAAAAAAAAAAAAACAAGATTTCTGGTGCATATTTGTGATGTGATTATGTGGTGTGTGATGTACTACTCAATAGTGGAAGTATTGTTAAAAGAGAAAATTGCGAGGGAGCAAAGCGACCGAGCGGGGGGTGGTCTGGGAGGAGGGTGTCCCACAGAAGGGAAAATTTTGCATTGTATCTAAAAAAAAAAAAAAAAAACAAGATTTCTGGTGCATATTTGTGATGTGATTATGTGGTGTGTGATGTACTACTCAATAGTGGAAGTATTGTTAAAAGAGAAAATTGCGAGGGAGCAAAGCGACCGAGCGGGAGGGGGGGGGTCTGGGAGGAGGGTGTCCCACAGAAGGGAACATTTTGCATTGTATCTATAAAAAAAAAAACCAAGATTTCTGGCGCATATTTGTGATGTGATTATGTGTTGTGTGATGTACTATTCAATAGTGGAAGTATTGTTAAAAGAGAAAATTGTGAGGGAGCAAAGCGAGCGGGGGGGGTGTCCCACAACAGGGAAAATTTTGCATTGTATCTCAATAACAAGATTTCTGGTGTATATTTGTGATGTGATTATGGCTGCGTTTATGCGACCTCAAGCCAGAATCATGATTTGAATCATGATTCAAAACACAAACATGAATCACAATATCACAGAATCAGCGTTTAGACGACCTTCATTCCAATGCTGTTTCTCCTCAGATTCGGGCCAATCCAGTGCGCATCACTAGTGCGCAGTTTGACAGAGGAAGTTTTTCGCACGTGTTTCGGCTCTTGAAAATTCTTTTGCTCCATCAGAATTCAGTCTATACCTCATTTTGTTTACTTCTATCATAAAGGGTCCATATTCTTCTATTCATCTTGTTAGTTTATCCAAAATGGTGTTCGGAAGTGAATTTCAGCATAGATCCAATTTGATATTGATACTGTATACTCAACAACAACTGAGATCATTGTCTGTCCAGTTAATTCATTTACTAGAACTTGAAGTTGAAGACATGACCAAAAAATGAAAAGTAGTGGACGATGCGATGACCAACACAGAACTTGAACATGACAAGAAATGAATTCATAGTACATAGTCATGTACATACAATGAGCATATAGAGCGCCTTGAGCTTGGCAAGAGTCAAACCGAAAGTAGCCCGGCACAACAGTGAGGTCATATAATCATGATTGTAATCACGATATCGTTTATTCGAACATTTTCGTACGTGATTCTGCAGAAACGTCTTTCCAAACGCCCCTTTTTTCGTGTTTCATGTTTGTGATTCTAATCATGATTATATTCAATTTCGACTAAACGCAATCGTGATTCTGCAGAATCATGATTTGAATCATGATTCAAATCATGATTCTAGGGTAAAAAAGTGGCGGATAAACGCACCCTATGTGGTGTGTGATGTACTATTCAATAGTGGAAGTATTGTTAAAAGAGAAAATTGCGAGGGAGCATAGCGACCCGAGCAGGGGGGGGTGTCCCACAGCAGGGAAAATTTTGCATTGTATTTCAAAAACAAGATTTCTGGTGCACATTTGTGATGTGATTATGCGGTGTGTTAAGTATTACTCAAGAGTGGAAATTATCTGTTAAAAAAAAAAAAAAATTGCAAGGGAGCAAAGCTACCAAGCGTAGGAGTGTGTTGGAGACGGTGTCCCCATTATGCAGCGGCAGGGAAAAATAATTTTGGCGTCTCAAAAATAAACCTGTTTGAACCATGTTTGTGCTGTGATTATATTGATATGAATTATGGCATACTCTGTAAAGCGGGAATTGTTGGAAGAAAAAAAATGTGAGGGAGCGAAGGGACCGGATGGGTGAGTTTCTGGGAGGAGAGGTCCCTCTCCCAGAGCAGGGGAATATTTTGTTGTCAGAAAAACATGCTTTCTGTGCATATTTTGTGTTGTAATTATGTGGTGTGTGATGTACTCCTGATAAGAAGATATTATCGTTGAAAGAGAACATTGCCAGGGAGCAGAGCGACCGAGCGGTGGAGTGTCTGGGAAGGGGTGTCCCCATCTCAGGGCAGGGAAAATTGTGCATTTGGGGTCTCAATAAAAGTTTTCTGATGCATGTTTGTACTGCGTCTTTGTGTGCGAATGGAATACTCCAGAATAGCAGAAATTTATTCCCGTTAACCAACAGCACAAGTAGTCAGTTTTATTGGGGGTATATTAGGCAAGAATCCATGCAATTTACTTAAATGTGCGAACGAGCGAAGCGAGCGAACGCTTCGCAAAGTATAAATAGCCATGTCTAGTAAGGAAATGAAATGACGATTGAGAGACACAGGGAGTACATATAAGCCATGCAGTTTTCCGGAATGGAATATAAGTTATATTGTAATAAAGCATGACTTTAAAGTGGTATAATAAATGATCAATTTTTAGCAGATTAAGGACTGTTAAACTGCAATGCGACCGGGGGAAGAAATGCGGGCGTTTCCCCTCCCAGGTCTGATAGAGATTCGGAGGATTTTTGGATAACAAAAGCAAGAGTTACAGGGAAAGCATGTTAATCTAAAATTACATTATGTCCTCGTGAACATTTCCTGCATATAAAAGTTAAATACAATGTCACAACTTGAAGAGAATGTACGAGTGCTAGAGAATGGAGGGAGTAAGCTTTGAAAATTGTATATTTAAAATATTTATATATATAGTTAAGTGTTTTTCCTTTATTTCATAAACAAGGGATTAGTGTGATATGGTATTGATTATGTGAGTTTATTTTGGCACCGACAAAAGCGCTACCCCTTCTTGCAAAATCCCCAAAGTAGTTTTGTGTACGGTGAGTGGGTACGGGCGTACGAGCACACCTTTGCGGGGGAGGGGGGGGGCGGGAGGGCTTAACAATATCAATATTGCCAGAATATCAGCCTTTTAGATTTTATTAAGAGCAAGTGAGAAAAGTTGGTTATAAAAGCGTATGAATATTAATACATGTGCATTCAGACATAAAATTACTCCAAATTGTTGAGGATGTTTACAGCACTTTGTTTCCCGAATATTTGCAAATGACCCAGGTTCCCCGATTATCATTAATTTATAAAATATTTGGGGGCCAACACCCCCGGGCTCATACGCCTATATGGGAAAGATACAGGTATACCGGTAGCAGGGGCCCGAGATGTGCGCCATACCAGTGGCGTACCTAGGATTTTCCACAGGGGGGGGCAAAATCGCCCGGCAAAAAAGTCTGACAAGCAAGCAAAAAAAAAAAAAAAAAAAAAGGTCTTCAATCAAAAATAAAGGTTTTCGTATCAGAAAAAAATTGACAAGCCAAAAAAAAAAAAAAGGCCTTCAAGCTCGTCAGGGGGGCATGGATATGTCTGTTGTAAAATGAATATGATTGTTTTCGCTTTTTTTGGGGCATCCATCAAATTTTTAGGGGGGCACCTGGGGGCACACGAAATTTGTTGGGGCCACGTGCCCCCCCCCCCCCCCATAAAGGTGCGTCGGTTATTTTTTTTCTCTGTTTCAATATAGTCAACCTCAGCAGTCTAAAACCTTTTTGCAAGAAAAATCCTCCCTAAATATTATAATTTATTATTAATAATTTCCTATTTTCTGAGATGAAAACTAGAGGTTATGAGCATTATTTGCAATCATGAGTATGATTATCTCAACAATCGACGCGTTCTCGAAGCGCGAGTTAAAAAATTGATTTTCCGACCTCAAACTGGACACTCTATACACTATTGGTAATCTTGAAGAATAATGTGCTTTTAAGTAAACATTTCATAACAGATGATTATTTGTTACTTTCAAGAGATAGAGATCAAAGCAAAATTTGATAAATGCAAATGTACTTTTGATATAAAAAAATTGAATATTTTTGGAAAGAATATAATAAATATATAATAAATTATATAATAATAATAATAATAATAATAATACTAATAATAATAAATAATATGAACAAAAAGTCGAAACGGGAATATTATTGTAACAAATTCAAAGATTTCGCGAAAAATGATCTAAAACAAAAAATGGAAAGTAATAAAAGAACTCCTACAAGCCAAAAAGTCGGAGTCTGAAATAATTTTAAGATAGAACATGAAAGTGTGAAAATCGAAAACAATGTAGAAATTGGTAATGTATTAAATCAAATGTTTAATAGTTTCGCAGATAAAATAAAGGGCTCCAGTACGCAAAGCCAACATGATGTACATACTGATGACAACTATATGCAAAATGTACCAACCACATAAGATACCTTTTCTTTTTCAGATATTACAGAGGATTTTGTATTAAAAGAACTGAATAGTATTGATACGCGTAAAGCCTATACGGTCTTGATGGCTTACATCCTACGTTGTTAAAATTTGCTGCTATTATCATTGTTAAACCACTAACATATATATATAAAACTCTTCACTTAAAACAGGCAGTGTACCCAATGATTTTAAACTATCAAAAATAATACCCATATATAAAAGTGGCGATAAGACTCAACCGATGAATTATAGACCCATAATTATCTATTTAGTCAATACCAAGTAAAATATTAGAAAAACGAATTCACCAACAGTTATATGAGTATTTAAATGAGCATCCTCTATTGACTGATAACCATTAGCGTACCTACGGGGGGGGGCAGAGGGGGCAGACTGCCACTCTGACGAGTCACAACCCATGCAAGGGATGTATCCCTGCCCCCCCCCCCCCCCACGACGAGTCACAACTGATCCCTGACGAGCCACAAGTGGACCGCTCCTTTGAACTTGAAGACCTTTTTTTTTTTTTGCTTGTCAATTTTTTTTTCTGGTGCGAAATCCTTTATTTGTGATTGAAGACCTTTTTTTTCTTTGCATGTCAATTTTTTTGGCGGACGAATTTGACCACCCCCCCTTGAAAAATCCTAGGTACGCCACTGCTGACAACCAATCAGGTTTTCGGCCATTATTTCCACTCGACCATTTCTTGCCTTCTTGATATTTCAGAAAATATTAAAAATATTAACAGTGGGTTTATAATAGGTGGTGTGTTTTTAGACCTCCGTAAAGCATTCATGTTATACCGCATGAGAAACAATTAAAGAAATTGTCATGCTATGGCATAAAAGAAAATGAATATAATTGGTTTAAATCATACATCACAGGCAGGATACAACGTGTTTCAATAAATAGTACTTTAAGTGATTCGTTAATAGTAAAACAGGAATCCATCAGGGTTCAACCCTTTGCCCATTGATTTTTAGTATTTTCATAAATGATATTGCCAATATAGATTTTATACCATCTTCAAAACTCTCTTTATATGCTGATGATAAGGTAATATTTTGTAAAACAAAAACTGAAGAGAATTTGGAACATTATTTACAATCACAGTTTGATATGATTAATGAGTGGTTGGACAGAAACGAAATGTATATTAACGTCGACAAAACCAAAGTTATGGTATTTGACTCAGTACAGAAAATAAAAAAAATATATGTAAAATTAATATATCATCTAAAAATCTAAAATTGGAAAACGTAGATAGATTAAAATATCTTGGAGTTACTATTGACCCACTTATGAAATGGACAAAGCATATTAACACTGTTAAAAAAAAAGAGTTAAAGAAAGGGAAACGTATCCGGGGATCCCCCCCCCAAAAAAAAAAATAATAATAATAATAATAATAATAAAAAGAGAAAGAAGACAAACATAAAAGGAAGATATAAGACATAAAGAAAAAGGTAAATGGGAGAGAGAATTTGAAGATAAAGAAACGGATCCAGTGAAACTGGAGGGGTATCCCCTTCGCCTGCCCCTCATGAGGAAGAGAGAGAGAGAGAGAGATAGAAATAAGGGGGGGAGAGGAGGGGTAAGGAAAAGGGGAACGAACAGGATAAAGATGGATAACAGATCTAGGGACTGATAGGCGTCACCACCCCCCCCCCCCAAAAAAAAAAGGAAAATAAAAATGGGAACACGGAAGAGAACAAGAAGAAAAAAAATAGAAGAAAAAAGGGTATATATTTGGAAAAAATATGAAAAAATAAGAGAGAGGTGGATGACAGAAAAGTAAAAGAAAAGGAAGAAAAGTGGGAAGATAAAGAGGAAATTACCTTGTACATTATGTACGTATTTCGACTCATTCCAATCGTGTAAATATGTAATTATATTGATTTATTTCAATAAAACATACAAAAAAAAAGAGGAAAGGAAATGACATGTATAGGCTCAGTTAGAAAAGAGGAAAATTTTCTTTTCCATCCTTTGGATCTCTTCTATATATATATATATATATATATATATATTTCAGGTGAATTTGACGCCCCCTAGGTCGAACAACATAATTTACCGTACCTAGGTGGAACATCAACTTGACGCCCCTGTGTTTAAGGTCAATTTGGCGCCCCCTAGATCCAATATCAATTTGGTGCCCCCCCCCCCCTCGAAGGTCGAGCATCAATTTGGCGCCCCTTATGTGGAACATCAATTTGACGCCCCCATGTTTAAGGTCAGTTCAGCACGCCCTCCTTACAGGACAATTTGGCGCCCCTAAGTTTAAGGTCCAAGGGGGATCCACAATTTACAAGATTTGCTTTTTAGTGGATCCCCCTCATTTCCATTTATGCTCTATATTATACCGTTCTTTTCTGTTTTTTATTACGAAGTAAGAATGCCCTTCTGTAAAATTGTACTTGATTTGTATTACTTTATATCACTTTGTATTATGTTTTGAATGGAAATGAAATAACAGAATTGAAAAAAAGAATTGAAGGTCAATTTGGCGTCCCCCAGGTCAAACATCAATTTGGCGCCCCCAAGTTTAAGGTCTGTTTGGTGCCCCCGTTACATGTCAGTTTGACGCCCCCAGTGGAATATCAATTTGGCGGCGCCCCCCCCCCCCCCCCCCCCCCGTTGAATATCATTTCGGTGCCCACTAGGTAGAACATCAATTTGGCGCCCCCTCCAAAGTTTAAAGTCAGTTTGGCGCCCCCTCATTACAGCTCAATTTGGCACCCTCTCTCTCTCTTCCTTTTTGTTCGCCTTTTTTCTCTCTTTCCCCTCCCCCCCTTTCACCCCCTTCCCTCTCCTTTATTTCTTCTCTCTATCCTCCCCCTTTTCCCTCTTTTTCTCTCCATTTTTTTGTTTTTCTTTCCTTCCCCTTATTGCCGCCTCCTTTTCGCCTACTACCCCGGGGGCCAGGGCCCCTAAAGCCCCCATCCCTCCAGAATACGCGCATGATATACCACCGTCTTCATCATATGCAGGGTGGATCGAGCCCCAACCCATACTACAAACTGACCTAGGACTGATGGAAGAACAACTTTCCAGTATTTTGATATAGAAACAGACCTTAATCCTATTGAGAAACGGAAGGCTATCCTTAAATTATTAGGTACTTCCGGTATAGTTAGATTCAATCACAATTCGAGTAGTGTTGTGAAACAACAAAAATCCGGTGAATTTTCATCCAGTATAACAACCGAGGTATCCTCAAGAGTACTGAGGTGAATAGGGCATAAATTGTCTGCATAAAATCTTTCCTCCACTAAGTTCCAGCCTGCAACCTACACTCTTTTTTCTTGGGGGGGGGGGGGGGCATCAATTCTGACACACCCTATATATACCCCCTACACACAAGCACACACTACCTAGTGGTATCGCTCAGCGCACTGATCTATACCACTACGTAGAGGTATATTTCAGTGGTTCAGTGGCAGACACGGACGACCACGTGCATTCACTACAGTGAGTTTGGCACAGGATCTGCTATAACGGAGATTCTGATTGGACAGTCACAAACACTTCACCCAAAGTCTGCGCATACGTATGCTATTCGCTAAATAACCATACGTATGGTATATACCATACGTATGCTACAAGCTGACGTATGGTAAAAGCATACGCGTGCATAAAACCCAAATCGAGCTCGCTGATTGGTCCATTAGAGCACATGCACGTACTCTTAACGGAGAACACGTACTCTTAACAAAGAACACGTACTCTTTTTTGAGCATACGTATCGTAGTTCACGTTTTTGGCACTATCGGCCTTCCATATTTCAGTGGTTCAGTGGCAGACACGGACGACCACGTGCATTCACTACAGTGAGTTTGGCACAGGATCTGCTATAACGGAATTTCTGATTGGACGGTCACAAACACTTCACCCAAAGTCTGCGCATACGTATGCTATTCGCTAAATAACCATACGTATGGTATATACCATACGTACGCTACAAGCTGACGTATGGTAAAAGCATACGCGTGCATATTAAAAACCCAAATCAAGCTCGCTGATTGGTCCATTAGAGCACACGTACTCTTAACGGAGAACACGTACTCTTCTTTTGAGCATACGTATGGTAGTTCACGTTTTTGGCACTATCGGCCTTCCATAGATTGGTCCATTAAAGCACACGTACTCTTTCTGGAGAACACGTACTCTTTTTAAAGCATACGTATGGTAGTTCACGTTTTTGGCAACGTTGGCCTTCCATAATTAACAGGCTACAAAAATCACTCGACCATGCTGCCGCTCTGCGAATTCGGTGTGCGAAGATTGCGTCACTTTCACCGAAATTAACGCTACACCGTAATGACGATTTCGTGTTATTTTACTTCACTGGTTGATATGATTTTAAAATCATTGATAATAATTATGATGATGGTGATGATGCATACATGATTCGACAATACTCTACAAGAGGGATCTACTATGGAAGAAGAAGATAGGCCTATATGTCTGATATGTGGTCTATATACAGCATGAATATTGCTGATGCATGATATTTTAAGTAATGAAATCATGAAGAAATTAATAATAATTATGGTAATAACAAAAAGAATAATAGCAATAAAAAATATCAATAACAAAAAGAATACTAAATAAGCAATGAAAATATGAAGAAGTCATTCTCACGAAAAATAGGCGCTTGAATAGGCCCCGAGAACAGGCCTAACCTAACGCATGGAGATATAATAATTATATCTCTATGCCTATGGCCTATAAACAATATTATGTCCATGCTGTTACCGAGCGAACATAATTTCATACCACACTGTATACCACTACTTCAAACAAGTACCAGTATACTGCATGCCTATATTTATACTTACTTGACTTTATGTTCAAGTTCCAAATGAATGGCGATGAACTGTGAGTAAAACCTGGGTCAATTCCCCCGTCAATATACAGAGACGTTTGTGTACGATATTTCACTTAAATTGCGCGTTTCGTGACAAACATGAAAACGGGAACTCCCCATCAGGAAGTGTTTAGTAGAATGTGCTCGTCGTCATAGATTTTGCGTGCGTTCCATATAGGGGTGTAAAATACATAAGGACATTCAATGAGCGTTATTATAGATAAAAATTATATTCTTATAATGATAATATAGGTATATTTACACAGGGAAACCACTTCAGTTCTGAAAACTGTTCTCCCAGCGGGCCCTGCTATTATTATTACCCCGGCTCTAGCTGGGCTGCCTAGGCGCGAATTTCTTCCCATTCACCTCACCCGGGTCGAGTATGCAGGGGTTGCATGAGCTATGCAGTGCAGCAGTGGCGGATCGATCCAGCCTTCGCCAATAGGGGAGGGGGGCACTAACATATATTGCCAGATATATCGGTGGTACGGGGACGTGCCGCTTTGACAACCCTTTTTTTCAGACCTAACTGTCAATTCTCTAGATACTCCCGAAAATGAAAAAAAAATTCAGTTTAGAAGCTAGCCGCCCAGCCCCGCTCGCAAGATCCCCCCGTTACGAGACATCTCGTTAGTTCTCCAGCGCACTGCTGCCAAAATTGTCAAGCGAGAGCTGATGCGCGGACATACGGATTCGCAACTCCCTACATAACTAGTAGCCGCTCCATGCATGGCTATACACCGTACCTATACAGTGCCGCAATCCCGTTCAGTAAATAGAACCTGTTTTTCATACCGGTATATTTGTTTAGATCACAAGACCCGTACTTTACCCTTTTAATCAGTGACAGTAAGGATGACACAACGATCACAATAATAGCATTTCAAGGGCCTACCATTTATTAAGGAAACATTGTCTAGTTCACACCAACGGCGCTTTGATGGCGGCGTGCAAAGCGGCGGCAAAGCGTAACAAAGCTAAAGTGTAAAGATCGTAATAGACCATGATATGAGAAAGCTTTGAGCAATTCGGGACATTCGACAAGAGCGCCAAATTTTTTAAACTTTTAAAAAATTTGAAGCGATCTGTCACGGATTGCGTAAAGCGGGGATAGCGTATTAAAGCTCATCAAAGCGTCACAAAGCTTAACAAAGTCGTAGGAAAGCTTAACAGAGTTTAAAAGAGCTTGGTTCAAAGCGGTGACCCCACTTTGTACGCTCTCTCACAAGTTTATCTTCTTTTTAGTTTAATATATGCAACAACCGTGACTCATATGCGTAATAAACGTTACCAAGGTTAAAACAGTCACTATCTATTTTGTCATATGGTGACAGAGATTCTTTGAGAATATGTGTAAGACAAATCCATCTAAAAGCATTTGGCAGTTATCTGTAAGTTTTATGTGTACGAATCAAAATAATAATAGGAACTGTCGAACTTTTTTTCTGTTACAATAAGGGTTATAATATCTCACATATAAAATTGATTTTCTTACTAATTTTTTAATTAGTAAGAAAATCAATTTGTAATAATTTGTAATAATCAATTCAACCAAAAAATGCGTATTTTAAAGATTTTTTTATCGCAGATATCTAAATTTCAATTTCTGCAACTTGATACCTTTAAATTTTCACTCCTGATTTACAATAATAGTATTATCTGATTTTTCATGGGTAGAAAGTCAATAAAGTCTGTATTTATATTTTACAAGCAGATGAAATACATAACAACAACAATAACATCAATAATAATAATAACATCTTCACAAGTACACATAAATACAAAAATTATTTCAAACTTATATAAAAAATAAACAAAGTGTGCATATGGGAGAATATTCTTATTTCCAGACACAAAAATCGGCGGATCCAGGGGTGGCGCAGGGGGCGCTCCCCCCCCCCCTAATATTTGAGCGGCGCCGCTCCAAAAAAAACAAAAACAAAAGTAAAAGAAAGAAAAGGCGCCGCTTGAAAAAAAATAATAAAGGAAAGAAAAGAAAAATACCCTTTTCCAACAACTTCGCCGGTAGTAGTGCGCTGCCTGCATATAACTGGTGCCAATTAAGAGTAATCAGCGCCACCTACATCTAAATCGGCGCCGGGCAAGAATAATCGGCGCCATCTGGTTATAAATCGGCGCTGCCAGAGGCTTAACCGGCGCAGATCAAGAATAATCAGCTCCACATCTAAATCGACGCCGGGCAAGAATAATCAGCGCTATTTGGTTATAAATCGGCGCCAGTCAAGAAAAGCGCCACCTAAATCGAAATTGGCACCGGACAAGAATAATCGGCGCCATCTGGTTATAAATCGGCGCCAGTCGATTATGAATTGCTGCTGCCTGAATCTTACGTGACGTCTGTAAAAATAATCAGCACTACTTGTTTAAATCGGCGCCGGTCAAGACAAATCGGCGCTGCCTTTGTCTTAACCGGCGCCACCTAAATTTAAATCGGCGCCGGTCAAGAATGATCAGCGTCCCCTGATTCCAATAAATAGGCGCCGGTAGAATAATGAAGAAGGGCCTTTTGCCAACCAAATCTAGATCGGCGCCGGTCAAGAATGATCAGCGGCACCTAGCTGGTTATACATTTTATTGTTGAATGGTCATAACGAATAACAAAGCTTATCGCATGCCCTTAAAGAGTGGACTGGGGCGGGACAGTTGCCCACATATGTCATGAAATCTTTAATTTGTTATTTTAAGAAATCCCAGAATCATACAAAAGTGTAGAGCAAATCCTTTAATTTTGATCTTATTTTCCAATGCTTTATTTAAAAAAGGTCAGTCACTTTTCTTCTTTACACATCCACATTGTGCAACCTCTATGGCCTTTAGTGTAAGACAGCTACTCTAGTGTTTTATGAAGATGATTTGATATTTTAGTCCAAAACGTTGCTTATACCGGGAGTGTATAATTACGCAACCATGCAGACTATATTCGTTAGACCTTAATTAAACCACTAAATTTCATGTTCAATGTATAAATACAGTTTGTCAATACCTTTGTTTTAACGTTTAAATGTTTACGCCACAAAATTTGATTTATTTTCATCTTCCATTAAGTTAAACATTATTCATCTGATTACTCAGGAAGAAGTTTAAAACAAAGATAACGATACCTATAAAACTGGAGAACTTTTTCCAAAGCTCTGTCTTGAAAGATCTCGTTCTGAATTCAGCTCATAAGCATTATATCCAGTTTCATCAAAGTAATTAGATAAAAATTACTCTTCATTACAAATTGCATTAGATTTAGTAAAAAGCATCACAATATATAATTCTGTATATAGGTCTAAACATCATGTACATGAAAATTGAATAATAATATATAAACCTGGATTGGTGATGTATTACAAATGATTCATGATGACTTGTAGTATCATTGTATATGCAGTGGCGTCGATCCGGGGGGGGGGCAGGGGGCGATAACCCACCAATGAAAATATTGGGTTAGGGGAGCAAACATGTCGTTTTGCCCTCACCCAATAGTTCCGCATGTGCAAAAATAAAACAAGATGGTAATGTTACACAGAAATCAGCAAGTGACATAGAGCTACAAATTGCAAATTGCAAATTGCCCGCTTTTCAGATTGGAATATAACAATTTTCAGCTCGCCCTTCGCGCTCGCATCATTTCTGTAGCAAAACCCCATACTTTTCATGATTAAATATATGTGAATAGAATGTCCCGTTTTCAGTTCTAATCAAAAGAACTCCCGCTTCGATTTGCAATAATCTTTTGTTGGATATAATCTTGTTCTTTATTAAAAACGTCCATTAAACTGTCATTTTTTCAGATCGAAATATCAAAATTTTAAGATTGCGCTTCGCCCTCGCATCTATTGTTTTTTAGATACCCATCTTAATCATTGGTACCAAAATGCTTAGAATATAAACCTTTCTGGTCAGAATATAAAGAAATTTTAGCTCGCCCTCGGCACTCGCATTATCTTTGTAGTGAGATATGTATCCTCCTCATGAGTTACTACAAACAGTCCTAAACAGGCACCTTTTTCAGGTCAGTATACTATAAAAAATTCAGCTCGCGCTTCGCGCTCGCATTAATTTGTAGGTGAGATATGTGTCTCTATCTCATGAGTCATAAAAATATGACATATATATATATATATATATACATATATATATATATATATTACACCTTTTTCAACATTTTCTTTTATGGCGCCGGTGAATTGCAAAAATTTGTGCGCCGCTCGGCAGTGCGCCCCCCCCCCCTACGCAAACTCAGGATCCGCCTATGTTCTCCACCACTCTTCTCCCCCTTGAGATCCTGTAGTTGCAAATCCTCTGTTCATCTGTCATCCCTCTTCTACTGTATGGCTTGATCATGATTGTAGCTCTTCAGGGCAAAAGCATCGTCACCCAGGAAGAAGTAGGGAATATCGTGCTGATTTTCTCCAGGGAGAGGGTATGGTGGGGGCAGCCCTATGGACCCATCTTCTAGGCATTCGAAGAGCTCAGAGTCTGTGAATATCTGGGAGTCAGACATGTGTCCTTTACCTCCCAGCTCAATCCAGATGAACTTGTATTCTGCATCTACGAATGCCAGCAGTGGTATAGAGAAGAACCCCTCGTAGTTGTGGTAGAGACTGCCTGTGTTTGCTGAATTCTTAATGGCTATGTGCTTTCCATCCAAGGCACCAATTGCATGGGAGATATTCCATCTCTGTTCAAACTGCTGGACAAGGGTGCTCCATGCTTCAGGGATGATAGGTATGTTGAAGACCTCATCTTTATACGCCTCTACAATGGCCCTGCACACTCCTGGAATCAACTCTGATATGGTTGAGATACCACATGATCTCTAGTTGTCCCCAGTGGCCAGATTGTGACTGCAAGTTTGAGGCCAGCTGACAAAGGGTGCCTGTAGTTAGTCTCTTGCTTCTGGATGACTGGTGCCACTCTCGCAAGCGGATCTCATCGAACACTTCAGGGGTCACTCTAGTGAAGTTTGTGAAGGCAACAGAATCAGGGTACTTATGGATAATTCGTTTTTCATTCCCGATCATCGCAGAGCGAAAACGGAAATCAACCTCATGGTTCGGTCTTTGAAAACACAAAAACGAAATCACAACGAGAAAAACCTGTTGTGATTTCGTTTTTGGAGATCAAAAACAGAAGAATGAAATCAGAAATACTTTTGGGCTCTTCCTGATTTCTCATTCTATACTTGTGTTTGTTATTTATCAAAAACAAAATCAGAACACGCTTTCCGCTCCGTGATTCTGTTTGGGAAAACGCAGAGAGCGAAAACGAAATCGGAAACTCGCTTTCCACTTCCTGCTCTGTGAAGGTCCGAAAAGAACAGGGTCCTCTAAAATCAGGGTACTAATGGATAATCCGTTTTTCATTCCCGATCATCGCAGAGCAAAAACGGAAATCAACCTCATGGTTCGGTCTTTGAAAACACAAAAAACGAAATCACAACGAGAAAAACCTGTTGTGATTTCGTTTTTGGAGATCAAAAAACAGAAGAATGAAATCAGAAATACTTTTGGGCTCTTCGGTTTCCGTTCCGTTTTTGCTCTGCGATGATCGGGAATGAAAAACGAATTATCCATTAGTACCCTGATTCTCTAACCTCAGTTGTGTGTCCAAGAGGATAGTGTAATGGCCATACTGCTGTCTTCTTTCTTCAGTGAGCCATGGCCTGGTCCAGCACCTGATGAATGGTCTTCTCCCTCCTGCTGGTAGTTCAATCTCCTCTTGTCTTTGCTGTTCTTCCTCTCTCTCCTCTGCCTCGAGGGCTAGTTATATAGCAGGGAGACCACTAGCGTACCTACGGGGGGGGGGGGGCAGGGGGACAGTCTGCCCCCTCCCCCCCCCCCCCTGACGAGCTTGAAGAGCTTTTTTTTTTGCTTATCAATTTTTTTTCTGGTACGAAATCCTCTATTTGTGATTGAAGACCTGTTTTGCCCCCCCCCCCCCGGTGGAAAATCCTAGGTACGCCACTGAGGGAGACAATGGTCATATCTACATCATAAGATGGTTCATACTCTGGTACAATGATTTCGTGTATCTGCTGCATCTTTAATTTATATATATCTGGATCAGAGGCGGGATGCAATCAGAATCTCGAATTTTGTAATTGCGTAACAGAGCTTAACGGAGCCTATCAATGCACAAGAGAGCTTGATAATCGTATCAGAGCGTTATTTAAAGCGTGATAAGCGCATCAAAGCTTATCAAAGAGTAATAAAGCAAATCAAAGCGTGATTTAAAGCGTACACACACAAAACGCGGTATAAAATTGCATAAGTTAAAATAGAATTGTATAAAAATTGCGAAAGTTGTATAAAAAGCATATAGTTGCTTTATAACTTTGCGTTGAATAAAAAAAATCGAACGATATATTGATAAAAGCTAAAAATTATTCAACATTGAATAAAATGTATAAAATAAAATAAAATGAAAATAAAATAAAACGACAATACGCCAGACGGTGGCCTGTACTTATAAAGAAGAAAAAAAACGAGTCACGTGACCAATATTTTGGCGCCAAAGAATTATGAAAGTATTCAACATTGCATAAAAATGAGTCATGATTGCGGTTTCGCGCTGTTTCGTGCCGCGCGCAAAGGCTTCTGACGTCACTTTTTCTATCGATCTATATATATCGTCGATAATCGCGATTAGAAATTGGCAATCAGAAGAAAATGGCGTGCCCGGTAGAGGAACTTCTCCGAACCTGGGGACTTGATGTCCTGATTGGGCAGTTTAAAGGTGAGTAGTTTACCGTATATTTGAGCGTAGTGTTCACCGTAATATCAAGAACAAAATACTGTAATTTTGGTGATTTTATTTTCTGTAAGTTGACGATATATCTGCGTTATGGCTCTGGCATGGGCTGGCGTCCACGAGCGAGGCCAACGTGACGTTAAACTGCCGCACCGAGTAGCCTTCGGGGTACCCAGGGGAGCTCCAGCCCAATACTGGTGAACACTACGCTCAAATTTACGGTAAACTACTCACCTATAAACTGCCCAATCAGGACATCAAGTCACCAGGTTCGGAGAATAGTAACAACCTCTTTAAACAACAATATTAAAAATTTAAGTAATGAGTGTGCATGGGTTAAAATAATCAAATTAACCAATAATGGCCTAATATTTATTCAACTCCTTTAACCAACTCCTAAAGTTAAAAGTTTAAGCAACACAATTGTATAACACCTTTATCTTATTATTGATTAAAACATTTAAGCAATTTCTGTATAAACTTTAGACAACTTGCAGTTGGTTAAGTTTAACCAATTATTAGCTGAGGCACGGGGTAACCAGTGGTTGTATACTACTTGTATAAAACAATTCTGCGTGTGTAATTACATCCTGATCAATCGGCATCAAAGCGTCAGAAGCCGTAGCGATTCGGGAAATAATTTGTCGCCCAAAGAGGGAACGAACTTCGTATCAGAGCTTATGAGAGCATAACATATCTGAGGAGATCGTGAGTTTTTTTTTTAAAGTAAACAAATGACGTCAAATTGATCGCCGATTTAATTAAGCGCGGCATTCGCCGTTGGGGTGAACCAGTGGCGTACCTAGGATTTTCCAGGATTTTCGTCAGGGGGCAAAAAGGTCTTTCAAGCTCGTCAGGGGGGGGGGGCATGGATACATGCATGGGTAGTGGCTTTGCATTGGTGGTGGCTCGTCAGGGGGGGGCAGACTGCCCCTCTGACCCCCCCCCCCGTAGGTACGCTAGTGGTGTGAACCTAGCATTACAACACGGCGCCGAAAAGGGGCGAGAAATAATATTTTGGCAATGAACAAGCCGGCAAGCGTCACAAGGTGGCGCTATAACACATCATACATCATGTACATAAGATCGTATTTCTGTGATCATAAAATTGCGCAGTTCTTTATAGACCCCCATTTCAGAGTTTCTTGAGGCACACCCCCATCAAAAATAATTTGAGTGCTTCCCCGGGCCAAAAGAAAATGATAGGAAATGTTTAAAGCTATATATTAGTCAGTGATGGCTGACCGTGTACGACACAAATCACTTTCGGGCTTTATTTTGGTTAAAATGTACTTAACGGCAGAACTGGAATGAGTTTATTGAGAAAATGCTAAACCTTCTATACGATTAAACATGTTTAAACGACTATCATTACGTTCAGCGGCGTAACAGGGGTCGGTGGCCAGAGCCAAAAATTTCCCGGTCATATCATGGTATGAACAGGAGTAATGGTGTAATAAGGCGACTATTTATAAAGGGCCAGATATTGCGTATCGGGCCGAATTTATCTTTTAGAAAAAAAGTTGCGAGCGAGCAAAAATTTTGACATTTTTTATACAAAAATACAAGTTTGTTATAGATTTTGGTATGATATCCAGAGAATAATAAAGCAATATTGACTGGCCTCGGGGCGATACGACATATATCGCCCAAACTAGATTTATATCGCCCGAGTCGTAGACGAGGGTGATATCAATTTAGCGAGGGCGATATATGTCCTTTCGCCCCCAGGCCAGTCAATATTGCTATTATTAACCAAATCAGACATCTAGAGCGAAAATCGTTAAAATTTAGATATTTTAAATTTTTAGAATGAGAATCTAGTTCATCATGTTGAGCAGACTGGGCCTCTGAACTTTACCATTGTGACGTAATTGAAATGACGCGTCCCTGGCCTAGGGACGCAGTATCCAACGTTGTCTTAACTTGATTACCATTATGACGTATAGCACTGCGCGGTTCAAGGACGCGTGCAAAAACGCGTAGAATACCCGGATATTAGCGCTGCCTTTTATTGCCCGCTACATTTCCACGCGTTTTCTCATTGACTTTCCTGAGCGGGCAATAAATTGGGCCCGTGGATAAACAATTGGAATTTTATTGACCGGCCATTTGATCCCAGTCTTAAGCAGGCAACAATGTTTCAAAGTTGCCCTGCTCAGATGTCTGATACGGTTAATAATATATTTTACTCTTCTCTCTTTCCATTCATTTTTTGTGGTCTGTACGCCACTGTGAACAGGATTATTTGCGGCAGTAGCGTGATAGGGTAAAAGAAAAAGGGGCGCAGTATGGCGCATATGCAAAAAAGCTGCTTAATATATATATATATGAGAATCTAACATTGAAATATTTTTGGACATTTTATTCAGTAAATAAAATCATATCCTACACTTTCCCTTTGCTTTTTCTTTCCTCCTTTTTTTCTTGGTTGTAGAACTTTTGGGGACCATGGCCCAACCCTTTTATATTCATATACGGCAGTGCTATGCGGTTGGGGTCCGGGATGGAGCCCCCGGAACTTCTTGAAATCAAAGCCATTTAAATCCCGCAGATTGCCGCTATTTTTAATGAAATCTCGGGTATATACAGAATATAGCGTTTACACAACACATTTATTCAACCCAGTAGAACCAAATATTTTGAGGGTGCAAAACATATCAATGTAGGAAAATTTGTAAAAAGTCGCCAGCCAACAAAGTGAGCTGGAAAAAAATGCCTATTGAAATTAAATTCTGATTATGTGATAGATTTTTCCAGGCATTATATTCAGCAAATAACGCATTTCATTGTTTCCATTCATTTCATTATACGTTGTCTCCTATAATTTCTCTTATTTCCTCTTGGGTGTGGAACCATGCAAGACCCCTGTTGCACCCACAAATGTAATAACGCCCACAAATGTAATAACACTTTACCCACAAATGTAATAACGCCCACAAATGTAATAACACTTTACCCACAAATGTAATAATTCCACCCACAAATGTAATAATGCACTTTACCCACAAATGTAATAATTCCACCCACAAATGTAATAATGCACTTTACCCACAAATGTAATAATTTTTGATCGCCCACAAATGTAATAAATTTGAAGGGATTTTTGGCGAATCCGTTCTAAACTAAAACCCTATAGTATACGTTCATATAGCACAAAAGTGCAAAGTCTTTTTTCCAGACCCGGTTAATTCCAAAATTGTAATATAAGTCCAAAGTCTTTTTTCCAGACCCTGTTGTTTCAAAAATTATAATATAAGTCCAAAGTCTTTTTTTCCAGACCCGGTTGTTTCAAAAAGTATAATATAAGTCCAAAGTCTTTTTTTTCAGACCCGGTTATTTAAAAAAATATAATATAAGTCCAAACTAAGATACGATAATGATATTCCAGTGGAATAAAAATGAAAATCGAGTTAAGTCTTTTCTCCAGACCCAGTTAATTAAAACTGGTGGAATTTATGTCTTTGTTGTTGTTTTAACTTATCCGGCGCAAAATAAGAATATGCGCTAAGAGTAAATTGAGAATCAAGCGTAGTCTTTTCTCCAGACCCAGTTATTTAAAACTTAAAACTAAAACCCTATAGTAATGCATTCATATAGCACAAAAGTGCAAAGTCTTTTTTCCAGACCCGGTTAATTCAAATATTATAATATAAGTCCAAAGTCTTTTTTCCAGGCCCGGTAGTTTCAAAAATCATAATATAAGCCTTAAGACTTTTTTCCAGACCCGGTTATTTCAAAAATTATAATATAAGTCCAAACTAAGATACGATAATGATATTCCAGTGGAATAAAAATGAAAATCGAGCTTAGTCTTTTTACCAGACCCAGTTAATTAAAACTGTTGGAATTGATGTTTTTGTTGTTGTTTTAACTTATATGTCTTTGTTGTTGTTTTAACTTATCCGGCGCAAATTAAGAATATATGCGCTAAGAGTAAATTGAGAATCAAGCGAAGTCTTTTCTCCAGACCCAGTCATTTAAAACTACAAACTAAAACCCTATAGTGATGCATTCATATAGCACAAAAGTGCAAAGTCTTTTTTCCAGACCCGGTTAATTCAAATATTATAATATAAGTCCAAAGTCTTTTTTCCATACCCGGTAGTTTCAAAAATCCTAATATAAGCCTTAAGACTTTTTTCCAGACCCGGTTATTTCAAAAATTATAATATAAGTCCAAACTAAGATACGATAATGATATTCCAGTGGAATAAAAATGAAAATCGAGCTTAGTCTTTTTACCAGACCCAGTTAATTAAAACTGTTGGAATTGATGTTTTTGTTGTTGTTTTAACTTATACAGCGCGTATTGAGAATATATACTTTAAGAGTAAATTGAGAATCAAGTGTAGTCGTTTCTCCAGACCCAGTTATTTAAAACTAAACACTAAAACCCTATAGTAATGCATTCATATAGCACAAAAGTGCAAAGTCTTTTTTCCAGACCCGGTTAATTCAAATATTATAATATAAGTCCAAAGTCTTTTTTCCAGACCCAGTTGTTGTTTCAAAAATCATAATATAAGCCTAAAGACTTTTTTCCAGACCCTGGTTATTTCAAAAATTATAATATAATTAAAAAAGCTTTTTTCAAGACCCAGTTATTTAGTCCAAAATAAAATACCATAATGATATTCCAGTGGAATAAAAATGAAAATCGAGCTTAGTCTTTTCTCCAAACCCTGTTATTCCAAAATTATAAATAACAATTCAACAACAAAAACAGTATAAAGACCCCATTAGCGTAGTCTTTCAGCCAGACCCAGTATTTTTTTTTCAAAATAACGCTAATAATATTGATTAAAAAAAACTCCAAATCTAAGACCAAACAATCCTTCAACCTAAGAACCTGTTTTAAAAAGAGGTTTCGAGCGTTGTCTTTATTCCAGACCTAATCATTAAAAAAAATCACGAAAACAAATCTTCTAACGTAAGACCCTATCATATTCTTATTCTTGTGAAATAACACAAGTTTTAAAACGTACTCTTTCCTCCAGACCCGGTTATTTAAAAAATGAAATAAAAAAACTTCAAAGCTAAGACCAATCTTCAAAAGTTAACCCAGTAAAAAAATATGTCTTAATAATACTAAGACCCCTACAAAACATTGTAATAATGCATGGGTAAAGCAAACATCCTTTCTCCAGACTTGGTTATTATTTGAAAAATAAAATAGTTTTTACAAATACATGTATTCTAAAACGAATACCCAATAATCTAATAACTGTTTGAATAACATGAAGATCGATTGTAGACTTTCCTCCAGACACACTTATTTCAAGAATAAAAAAGCAATAAAACCCAACCCCCAACAACGAATCTAAGAACCAACAATCCTCCAAATTAAGACCATGTGGAAAAGCACATGTTTAGAGCGTTGTCTTTATTCCAGAACCAGTCATTTATAAAATAATTTAAACAATCTTAACAACATAATACTTTGTCATATCCTTATTCTTGTGGAATAACACGAGTATTATGCTTAGTCTTTCATCTAGACCCGGTTATTTAAACGATAAACAAATATTGAAAAAAAAATCAAAGCTAAGACCAATCTTCAAAATTAAACCCAGTTAAAATGCTTGGGTTTAGAGTGTTGTCTTTGTCCACACCCAGTTCTCTTGAAAAAATACAAATTAAGCGAAATATTAATCTTAAAACTTAGACCCCAGCATCTTCAAAACTATAAAAACCCTGTGATAACGCATACCACAAAAAAAAACAAATTAATCATAGGCGTAAATATTCATATCTGAATGATACGCGCCTTAAAACCCAAGATAACAACAACAACAACAACCACAACGTTATTCTACATCAATGATATTGTGAGGTCTTTGTTAATATTGTTTGTTTTTATTGTTTCTTATAATTTTCTATTTTGAAATAACTGGGTCTGGAGCAAAGACTACACCATATTTCCATGCTATTCAATGTTGATAAGATTGCAGGGTCTTTGTTTTGTTGTTGTGTTTTTAATGATTTTTATAACCGGGTCTGGAGGAAAGACTACGCTATATTTCCATGTTATTCAACATAAATAGGATCGTGGGCCTAATTTGTTTGTTTTTTTATTATTATTATTCATCATTTGCTATTTGAAAGATATGGGTCTGGATGAAAGACTACGCTATATTTCCATGTTATTTAAAATTCATAAGGTATTGGGGGTCTTTGTTACTTATTGACTCTTAAAAAATGATTTGTAATTTTGAAATAAGTGGGTCTGGAGGGAAGACTACGCTATATTTCCATGTTATTCAACATCAATAAAATTGTGGGGCCTTTGTTTTATTATTATTATATATCTTTTTATGATTTGTTATTCTAAAATAACTGGGTCATGAAGAAAGACTAGGTTATATTTAAAAGTTATTCAACATCAATGAGATTGTGGGGTCTTTGTTAATATTGTTCTATGATTTGCTATTTTGAAATAACCGGGGTTGGAACAAAGACTACACCATATTTCGATGTTATTCAATGTTGAAAAGATTGCGGGGTCTGTTTTCGATTGTTGTTGTTTTGTTTTTGAATGATTATTTTATAACTGGGTGTGGAGGAAAGACTATGCTATATTTACATTTTGTTCAACATTAACAAGATCGTGGGGTCTTTGTTTTTTTTATAATTATTATTTATTATTTTTCATTTGCTATTTGAAATATTTGGGTCTGGAGGAAAGACTACGCTAAACTTCTATGTTATTCAACATTAAGAAGAATTAATTTTGGGATCTTTATTTGGAAGATTGTTTAAATGTTTTATATAACCAGGTCTGGGGAAAAAAGACTGACTTTGCGCTATATGAACGCATTACTATAGGGTTTCAGTTTAAAACAGATTCGCCAAAAATCCCTTCAAATTTATAACATTTGTGGGTAAAGTCATTATTACATTTGTGGGCGATCAAAAATTATTACATTTGTGGGTAGAGTGCATTATTACATTTGTGGGTGAAATTATTACATTTGTGGTAAAGGGTTTTAGTTTTTAGTTTTAAGTAACCGGGTCTGGAGAAAAGACTATGCTTGATTCTCAATTTACTCTTAGCGCATATATTCAAAATACGCGCCGTATAAGTTAAAACAACAACAAAGACATTTATTCCACCAGTTTTAATTAACTGGGTCTGGAGAAAAGACTAAGCTCGATTCTTAATTTTATTCCACTGGAATATCATTATCGAATCTTAGTTTGGAATTATATTATAATTTTTGAAACAACCGGGTCTGGAAAAAAGACTTTGGACTTTATTTATGATTTTTTAAACAACCGGGTCTGGAAAAAAGACTTTGGACTTATATTAAAATTTTTGAATTAACCGGGTCTGGAAAAAAGACTTCATTTTTGTGCTATATGAACGCATTACTATAGGGATTTAGTTTCTAGCTACCGGGTCTGGAGAAAAGACTATGCTTGATTCTCACTTTATTCTTAGTGCATATGTTTACAATACGCGCCGTATAAGTTAAAATAACAACAAAGACATTTATTCCACCAGTTTTAATTAACTGGGTCTGGAGAAAAGACTAAGCTCGATTCTCATTTTTATTCCACTGGAATATCATTATCGTATCTTAGTTTGGACTTATATTATAATTTTTTTAATAACCGGGTCTGGTAAAAAGACTTTGGACTTCTTTTATTATAATTTTTCAAACAACCGGGTCTGGAAAAAAGACTTTGGACTTTATTATAATTTTTGAAACAACAGGGTCTGGAAAAAGACTTTGGACTTATATTATAATTTTGGAATTAACCGGGTCTGGAAAAAAGACTTTGCACTTTTGTGCTATATGAACGTATTACTATAGGATTTTAGTTTAGAACGGATTCGCCAAAAATCCCTTCAAATTTATTACATTTGTGGGTAAAGTCATTATTACATTTGTGGGTAAAGTCATTATTACATTTGTGGGCGATCAAAAATTATTACATTTGTGGGTAAAGTGCATTATTACATTTGTGGGTGAAATTATTACATTTGTGGGTAAAGTGTTATTACATTTGTGGGTAAAGTGTTATTACATTTGTGGGCGTTATTACATTTGTGGGCGATTATTACATTTGTGGGTGTAACAACCCCCCCCCCCCCCGATTAAACGTAAAGCTTAATGTAGGAAGAGTCTTTACGGGGGGCGTGATGGAGCCATTTGAAGGTTATAGATGAAGAGCCCCTACTGCGTTGAGTCTGGGGCAAATTAAAGCCCCAGTAGCTTATTTGCATAAAATTTAGCAAGCTTATAGCACGATGTTGTATGCAGTCCGTCTTTCTTCCTGCTCTTTATTTTCAATCCTCGGCAGCCCTTTCCTTTTCCCATTTCCTTCTCTTTTCCCTTTCTTTCTCCCTCCCTTTTCTTTCCCCCTTTTTTTTTATTTTCTCGGTGAAATCCTCCAGGGGGCAACTCCCCCACCTGCCCCCCCCCCGCCTATTACGCCACTGCACTCATTAACACAAAACATGTCCTTCTCATGTGAAAGGGGAACAGATTAAGTTTGTAGAGGGCACTTTTCTTAGGTAAAAAGGGGCACTGATGCAAGAAAGGGCACCTAAAAGAACAGGCCCGTCTTAGGTGAAAGGGGTACAGAACACGTTCGTGAGGGGGCATTTTTCTTTTGTAAAAAGGGGGGCTGATACGAAAAAGAGCACTTACAAGATGGCAGGGGAGCACTTGTTCAGACATAAAACGGGTCCTTCTCAGGTGAAAATGGCACAGAACACGTTCGTGAGGGGCATTTTTTTTGCGTAAAAAGGGCACTTTTTCAGGGCTTCACAAAGTGGGGGCACTGTGCCCCCCCCCCCCCGGACCCGGATCGCCGCCCCTGCTTTGTTAAGATATATGTTGACGACACCGCCTCCGTCGCCGGAAAAAGCAGCGCCTATATTTCCGATCTGCTATGCAGGCGAAGACAAAAGTTGACTTTTATAATCATCATTCAAAACAAATATGATCTACAACCAAAGAATTTAAATATTTACAGTTTGCAGAAGGATTGTCATTATAAGGAGATTGCTTGAAAAAATGGCAACTCCGTGGATTTAAACTCATAAATAATACATTTATGATGCATAATGGTAATATTTGTTCATAATTTTAATGATGAAGATGCAGATGATGAGGATGGGGATGATGGTGACAAAGATTAGAATGAAGGCCATGGAGATGATGGTCATGGGAGAGTATTTGGTAATTTCATTTCATTTCATTTTTATTTCATTTCATTAATTTCATTTTCAACAAAATATAAATCAAATACAATTTATAACAAGTCGACATCATAAAAAAAATATATCAAGGTCATAAAATCAACTTGAAAAAGACATGTTAGAAGAAAGTTACATACAAAATAATCTTGCGTAAAGGATTTGTGATTTAAAATTTGTGAAAATGGAGGATCCCACTAAAAAGCAAAAGCTTGTATATTGTGGGCTCCTCAAAATATGACAAGCGAGAAATAAATTTTATATATACAAATCAAAGTATAAACCATGATTGCCAACAGGAGACATCATTAAAAGAAAATATTACATAACCAAAATATACGAAAATTACGCAAAAAAACTCAGGAATGAGAAACTAAAGAAAGAAAGCGGATGAATGGGAGAGAGGAAAGGGGGGGGGTGAGGAAGGAATGCGAGAACTGCATATGAACTACAGAGAGAGAGGAGTGTAGACAAACAGAAGCGAAGTAGCGCATGAGTGAAAAGGAACGGTGAATAGAAATATAAATCTGTGATGTATTTTTAGACGTGATTATAGGATTTCAGTAAGAAAGATTTTAACTTTCTTTTAAAAGTGTACAGAGAGGGGGAACTTTTTAAGTCGTTATGAAGGGAATTCCAAAATTTTGGGCCTTCATAAATGAAAGTATTTTTGGCTTTGAACGTCCTGAAAAGCGGTAAATGGAATTCATCCGATTGCCTAGTTGGGTATTTATGAATGCTCTCATTTTTATGAAACATGTCATGAAAAACAATAGGTAAATTATTGCTCTTATATTGATACATAAACTGACCTAATTGGAATGAATATAAATCCTTAATTTTTAAAATCTTGTTTTCGAAAAATAAAGAATTAGTATGAGAGCGTATTGGAGCATTACAAATGATCCGGATAACCTTTTTTTGCAGTATAAAAATCTTTTCTATCAATGTTTGATGGGTATTACCCCAAATCAAGAGACCGTAATTCAGGTATGGCAAAATCAATGACGAATAAAGCACAAATAATGAGGATTGCGGTAAAAGAAATTTCATTCTATTGATAACACCAATATTTCTTGATATAGTTTTACATAAATTGTTAATATGCATTTTCCATGTAAGATGGTTATCAACTATGACCATGGGTGTCGATCGGTATTCTTGGTTGGGGGGGATGATTGACACAAATATTCTTGTGGATGGGGATCTTTCAATATTACCCCCACTAAAATCAAAAAATTCAATTTGTGTTTCAAGTAAGCCCAGTGGCGTACCATGGGTCATGGCATTGGGGGGCACCAGCAAAAATTTTGAGTCACTTAGTGAGCGCGCTCAGTTGCCAGGTATACTGACCTAATAGACACACTTTAAGGACAGTGCCATATATTAAACAGATATGTATCTCACTGATGAAATAATGCGAGCACGAAGCGCGAGCTTAAAATTTTTGATATTCTGACGTAAAAAGGGACATTATAATAAACTTTTTGTAATCATGATACTTACCTGTCTCGCTAAACAATGCGAGCGCGAAGCGCGAGCTGAAATTTTTGTATATATTGACTCCAAACAGGGAGATTTTAAGGACTATATTTAAGGAATCCACTACATATCTCACCACAGTCATCTGATGCGAGTGCTAAGCGCTTGTTGATTTTGTTAGAATTACACATGAAGCACTTGAAGTCATTGTAATCATGATTATTAACATACGCATCTCAATAATCAAATATTGCGAGCGCGAAGCGCGAGCAAAAAATTTAGGAAATTCAGACCTGAAAAGGGGCATTCTAAAGCTTCTTTTACCCTTTTTACACACGCTAAAATTTCCTTAACCCCGTACTATAGGTGGGGCTAAATTGCCATTTAGCCCCACCTATATACGGGGTTAAGCTTAGCCCACTTTCTTTTTACACAGCATTTTTGCAAAGTGGGCTAACCCCACCTTTAGTACGGGATTATTTGGCCCTGCAAAAAAGCAGGGTTATCCCAGCAATTGCGGTGCTAAGAGCGATAGTACGGGGTTAAGATTGCTAGTGTAAAACGAAAGTGGGCTAAGCTTAACCCCGTACTATAGGTGGGGCTAAATGGCAATTTAGCCCGACCTATAGTACGGGGTTAAGGAAATTTTAGCGTGTGTAAAATGGTACGAGTGAATGAGCTACCACTAGTCCGGGGTTAGCGAGTTTCGTGTGTGAAAAGCAAGCATTCCTTATACGGGGTTAGCAATAACAATTTGGCATGTGTGAAAAGGAAAAAAAATAGTACGGGGTTAAGGATAGTACGGGGTTAGCGATAATACGGGGCTAAGAAAATCCTGTGTAAAAAGGGTATTTGTAGGAATTCACTAAGACAATACGTATTTCATTAACCAAATGATATTGAGATCAGAAAAAGGGACATTTTAAGGACTGATTCTAGGAATTCATGGAGAGCAGACATATCTCACTAATGCGAACATAAGCACGGACAAGAAATGTTTTATATTAAGACCTTAAAATGTGGTAATCACATTAAGTAGTCATGAAAAGAAGCATACTGTTGCACATAAAATAATAATTCGAAGTGCGAGGAAGTATATTGAAAACAGGAGGTTTTAGTGCCACAGGATTGTTTCATAAAGTTATGAAAAATGCGTCTTATGTAATATAACAGAATTATAGTATAATCTAACATCATAATGAACAATAATTTCTTCTTTCCCATTTCATTCCCTTCCTCTCTCCCTCTTTTTCTCCTTTTCCTCGTTTTTTTTGTAAGCCGATTGGATGGGGTCCTTTTATGTCATGTGTTTAAAAAATATCATATACCGGTACATAAACATTTCACTCTTTTTCATCTTGAACCTCCACCCATCTGTTTAAAAGCCCTGGAAAAGAATGTTTTTATTTAATAACAATATACACAAATTGCGAGGGAAACAAACTGATTGATGGCATATACTATAATCATAACTATAATCATCATTATCAAACTTTTCACTTTTTCATCATCATTATTACAATTTTTCTACCCTGAATTATTGGGGGCAGTGGCGTAACTACGGGGGGGCATGGGGGGGCACGTGCCCCCCCAATCGGCTGGCAAAAAAAAAAAAAAAAAAAAAAAAAAAAGGGAGAAAAGGGAGAAAAAGAGGGAGAAGAAAGAAACGTAGTGGGAAAGAAGAATTTATTGTACATTATAATGTTATATTATATAATATGTTGTGTTATATTCATAGAGATGTATGCGTAATTAGTATACATCTCTATGGTTATATTACATAAGAATCTTTTTTTTTCTTCATAACTTTATGAAACATAATGTGCTCAGGTCCTATTTGTTCATTATTCCTGGTACTAGCATTGTCTGTTTAACTAAATATACATGTACAATCATGTTGTACCAAAACGTCCTGTTTTCAAGTCAATATGCACCAAATATATATCATCGCACTTCGAGTTATTATTGTTTTATGTAGTGACATATGCTTCTTTTCATGACTACTTAAAGTCCCCCATTTTAAGGTCTGTATATAAAAAAAATCCTTGTTCGTGTTCGTGCTTACGTTCGAATTAGTGGATTGATGAGATTTGTCTGCTCTTCATGAATTCCTGAAATCGGTCCTTAAAATGTTTCTTTTTCTAATGTAAATATCAAAAATTTTCAGCTCGCGCTTCGCGCTCGCATCATTTGTTTAGTGAAATACGTATGGTCATAGTAGATTCCTACAAACAAGCCTTAGAATGCCCCTCTTCAGATCTGAATTACCTATATTTTCAGCTCGCACTTTGCGCTACTGAGATGCGTATGATAATCATGATTACTATGACTACAAAAAGCTCTTCATGTGTTTGAATGTGATTGTAACAAAATCAGCAATCGCTTGGCACTCGCATTGGATGACTATGGTGAGATATGTATACTCTTAATGGATTCAAAAAAAGAAATAGTCCTTAAAATGTCCCTGTTTGGGGTCAATATATACAAAATTTTCAGCTCGCGCTTCGCGCTCAAATCATTTTGTTCGTGAAGTACGTATGGTCTTCGTAAATTCCTACAAACAAGCCTTAGAATGCTTCTCTTCAGGTCTGAATTTCCTAAATTTTTAGCTCGCGCTTCGCGCTCGCAATATTTGATTAGTGAGATGCGTATTTTAACCATGATTTATTTATTTTTTTTATTTATTTCGTCTTTATTCAACAGGGTAGCCCCATCAGTAATTACAATACTGTTATACTTGGAGGCCCTGCATAACATGAAATACATACATAAATATACATGAAAAACATTCGAAGGTGATATGAAAGATCAGTACAAAATGATATAATATTGCATGCTACTTGTCAATGCGTAATGATAGAAAACAAATATTTACAACATAATTCATGACTACAATATATGTTCATTTTTGTTAAGTTATGGTCAACGAAAATATAAAAAAACAAAACAGTTCATTTTAGGCTAGCAACAAAATAAAGTAAAAGAAAAAAAAAAGACATTTGGTAGGAGCAAATCCGGTCTAAACTAGTCATGTAACTGATCATATTACAATAAGCTACTTTCAGAAATAATATTAATGAATGATATAAATTAGAATAGGATATGTGTGATTGTATACAATTTGTAGTTAATTGTTATATTTACCTAATTTCTATTTCATCCATCGTAATTGCATTTATATGGCAGGAAAGGCATGAAAAGGGATTCTTTGCAGTGTGAAAGATGATCAAAGTAGAAGATTGGACAGAAGGTATAACGAGAATAATAGAGAAGTGACATAGAAAGAATATAAGGAGAGTGAGAAAAATACAATAGAGAAAAAGGTACGTGGAGATAAGAAGAACATGTATCATCCAGTTACTAAGAGACCGAGTTACTAGCATGGCTCAATAAATAAATTACAATGACTACAAAAGGTGTTGCATGTTTTCTAACAAAATCAGCAAGCGCTTGGCACTCAAATTAGATGAGTATGGTGAGATATGTATTCTCTTATTTGATTTCTAAAAAATATTCCTTAAACTGTCTCTGTTTGGGGTCAATAAATACAAAAATTTCAGCTCGCGCTTCGCGCTCGCATTGTTTGTTTAGCGAGACAGATACGTATTTTTTTATTTTCATTTAATAGCTTATTTTTACCCTTTTTAGATATGAATTTCAAAAATTTTCAGCTCGCGCTTCGCGCTCGCATCATTTGATCAGTGAGATACATTACATATCCGTTTAATGGCACAGTCCTTAAAATGTCTCTATATAAGGTCAATAGGCCTATACCTGGTAATTGAGCGCGCTCACTGAGCGACTCAAAATTTTTGCTGGTGCCCCCCCAATGCCGTGACCCACGGTACGCCACTGATTGGGGGGATGATAATACAGGCCATCCCCCCCACTTGAAATATTGGGGGGATATATCCCCCCCATCCCCCCCCCGTGATCGACACCCATGACTATGACCCCCAAAAATTCAGTATGAGAGACCTGTTTTAATGGTGTGTTGTTTAGAATTATATCTGAAGGTAATGAATCTAAAGAGTTGCTAAATAGCATGTAATTTGTCTTTTGTAAATTAAGTGAAAGTTTGTTCGCATGTATCCATTGCGATATACTTAATAACTCAGTATTAACTGTATCAACTAAAATATTTGGATCTTTATGTGAAAAGAAAATATTGGTATCATCAGCAAATAATATAAATGATAAGGAGTTTGATGATCTATAGAAGTCATTTATGTACAAAACAAAAAGAAGAGGGTCAAGTAAACTTCCTTGCGGTACACCGCAACTGGTGTTTCGTAGTTCAGATTCATATTCATTTAGAGATAGATATTGTTTCCTATTTAGTAAATAACTCCTGAACCACTCCAAGGCCTTCCCACGCACACCATAGTGCGACAGTTTATAAAGTAAAATGTCATGGTTGATGGTGTCGAAGGCCATGGAGAAGTCCAGGAATATACCTATAGTGTGGGACGATAAATCAATTGAGTGAGAGACTTTCTCAACAAAAGACAATAAAGCGTGTACGGTATACGTACACGCTTGTACGGTACGGTACGGTACGGTACGGTACGGTACGGTACGTACACGCTTGTAATGATTAAATGATTAAATGATTTAATGATTAACTGAAATACTGACACAGAAAACTTACTTTAAGTATTCTGATATTAACATGGATTTAACGTTTGCCTTAAATGAGTAAAGAGATGAGCATCTTTTTATGGACTCTGGTAGAGACTAGAGAGTTTCATAAATCGGGACCGTGATGAAAATGTGAAGAGTTACGTGTAGGGTATGAATGAATAGATGTGTTCATTGTATAGAAATTGTGGAATGAATTTGGAAGCATGTATAAGCTGTGATTTCTTTTTTTTTTCTTTGCGTCATGTTTACTTCTTATATAGAGGAAGATTGTCTTTTGTACACAATCTACATATAAATAATGCTAAAAATTTCCACAGCCTAGGTATATGCTTTTCTAAGAACTAAAATGTTATTATCAATATCATAATTTAACCGTATAATGCAAAATAATTTCCTTTGCATATACTTCACAACTTCTGACACAGTGTGATAATAGTTCATACAATACGGTTTACAGCATGCAGCTGCGGCCAGTTTTCCGGGGCTTCGGATTCTTTAATTCGTTTCTGACATATTTTCTGAGTTCCTCCCATTGATCATCATTAATCTCTACCGGTGATTGAGATAGCTGTCCGCCGATTAGTTGCAGAATTGATTTTCTGAATGTTCTTTCTTGATTGGTTCTGAAGGAATCCATCCTACTGTTAAGTCTGTCCGAAGAGAGCTCGGCAGAATCAAAGTCATGAGCAATCACTCCAATTCTACGGCGACCTAAAACAGAAAAAGAAATAATTCCAAATATCGATAGTCTACATGGTCTAGAAATACCTCATTTTTATTGAATTAGACAAAACAAATATTTAAAAAAATCTGGCTTTTAACTTTACATAGGTTATGCTTTATAACAAATTATTTATTGTTATCTTATTTCCTGCCCTTTTTTTTTTTACCTTGTAAATGTGATTATTTGTGATTTTTTCAATCTCATTGAAAAACTGTAAATATTGTAATTTGATCTGATTCTTAATACAAACATAAATACAACAGAAATCAGGTAGTTGAAAAGGAAAGGGGATAGGCATAACCCGCGAAATAACTTCAAACTTACCAAGGAGCTCCACTCCTTAAAATCAGGCAGATGAATTACTTTTTATTTTACAGATTCTAGGACATCTACCCCCTGGACATCCACCCCCCGGACATCCACCCCCTTAGGACAAGTACCCCCTAGGACAAGTACCCCCTAGGACATCTACCCCCCGGACGCGAAATTATTTTTCCCACCGAGTTTTGGACCAACATATGAATATTCATGACTTGCGTCTTCGGATTAAGAGTACGCATGCGCGTGGACTCTGCCTCGACCAGTGCTGGTCGTAAGCATTCACGTTCAGTTGCTCAGAATTAATATTAGCATCGTCAAATTACCGCGGTACTCTTACATATAGTTACATATGCCTTATATATCCAATTCTTAAACACTTTTCAAACTAGCTGCCATTAATGGCAAGACATGTGCTAGGCTAGGGCTCGCTGAGGCTAGCGCTTTAACTTTACCTCAAATCTGGACTTGTCTAATGCCTAGTACTAATCAGTGTTGTAGTGCCTTGGCCTTGAACATTCAAGCCTTGGCCTTGGCCTTGAGGATTTTGAGCCTTGAAATTTCAAGGCATTTTCAAGGCATTTTGTATTATGTACTTTCATTTGTTTTATAAGTAATTATAAATGTTTCAGTTTTTTTTTTATATTTAATGACACTATAATGGTCAATAATACTACCAGTCACCAGTAACATTAGCAGCAGCAGCAGTAGTAAGTGTACTAGCAATGTCATCGATTGTAATTGTGACTATTATCAAGAATTTTCAAACAAAGAATACATCAGTTATGAATAATAGCATTATGTATTGGTAATGTGTTGTAATCATGACTAATGATGTTAATGACAGTAAATAATAATGATCAAGATCAAGATAATAGTGCTTTGATGACAAGAATAAATTTGACATCTGACTGCAATTTTGACAACAATTTTCGTACTTTAAACATAGCTAACTCTAAAGCACGATAACAAGGTTGATTTCTATTCCATTAGGATTTTCCTTGTATTATTTTCTTTGGCCAACAAGAATGAAAAGATTTGGTAAACTTGAACACAGTCTTCAATTTTGTCATATCCAAATGGGTTATGTCAATGGCATGATGAGCCAGAAACTTTGAGGGGCCAAGTATGGCATATAGAGCAAAATTTCTGTCAAAAAAAAGAAGAAAGCGATTGAAGCGAGCGAGTGAACAAAATTTGTCCCCCTCTTTCTATAGGAAAAGCTAATTTTGCGATAGATTGTTTAAAAAATAATATCACATTTACTCTATATCTTTTCATTTCCCTTCCCCCTTATCTAAGTGTATTCTTGGTGGTGGAACTTCTTCTTCTCTCTATCTCTTTTCTAAATTGTATATTTGTTTTGTTGTCAAAATTGCAGTCAGATGTCAAATTTATTCTTGTCATCAAAGCACTATTATCTTGATCTTGATCATTATTATTTACTGTCATTATCATCATTAGTCATGATTACAACACATTACCAATACATAATGCTAATTTTCATAACTGATGTATTCTTTGTTTGAAAATTCTTGATAATGGTGACAATTACAATCGATGACATTGCTAGTACACTTACTACTGCTGCTGCTGCTAATGTTACTGGTGACTGGTAGTATTATTGACCATTATAGTGTCATTAAATATAAAAAAAAAACTGAAACATTTATAATTACTTATAAAACAAATGAAAGTACATAATACAAAATGCCTTGAAAATGCCTTGAAAATGCCTTGAAATTTCAAGGCTCAAAATCCTCAAGGCCAAGGCCAAGGCTTGAATGTTCAAGGCCAAGGCACTACAACACTGATTAGTACTAGGCATTAGACAGGTCCAGATTTGAGGTAAAGTTAATGCGCTAGCCTCAGCGAGCCCTAGCCTAGCACATGTCTTGCCATTAATGGCAGCTAGTTTGAAAAGTGTTTAAGAATTGGATATATAAGGCATATGTAACTATGTAAGAGTACCGGTAATTTGACGATGCTAATATTCATTCTGAGCAACTGAACGTGAATGCTTACGACCAGCACTGGTCGAGGCAGAGTCCACGCGCATGCGTACTCTTAATCCGAAGACGCAAGTCATGAATATTCATATGTTGGTCCAGAACTCGGTGGGAAAAATAATTTCGCCCCCCGGACATCTACTCCCCGGACATCTACCCCCCCCCCCCGGACATCTACCCCCCGGACATTTACCCCTCGGACATCTACCCCCCGGACATTTACCCCCCGGACATCTACCCCCCGGACATCTACCCCCCCCCCGGACATTTACCCCCCCCCCCCCGTATCCAAAATATCCGTGAGTAGATGCCCGGGGGTAGCTGTCTGGGGGGGGGGGGGTAAATGTCCAGGGGGTAAATGTCCGGGGGGTAGATGTCCGGGGGGTAAATGTCCGGGGGGTAGATGTCCGGGGAGTAGATGTCCGGGGGTAGATGTCCAGGGAGTAGATGTCCGGGGGGTAGATGTCTTAGGGGGTACTTGTCCTAGAGGGTAGATGTCCTAAGGGGGTGGATGTCCGGGGGTGGATGTCCGGGTGGTGGATGTCCGGGGGGTGGATATCCAGGGGGTAGATGTCCGGATACGATTTTACAACATTCTGTAGTACCATGAGGCTCCTAGAGAGTAAATATCATTCATTAACGTGTGCTTACCCTCCTTGGAGCCAGGGATTACTTACAAGATTAAAAACATCGTTCCATCTTACCTAATCGTTTCTTGGATTTCTTTAGGAAGCCATCATAAAGAGCATCAGTGACATTGGTGATTGAAAATCTTCTATTGTTGATTGAATGACAGAGCAACATGTAGTAATTCTTATCCAGTTTCATCTTCTGCATATCACTAATGTTGTAAGGTAGCTGAACATATCTAACCTCTTCAACGCAATCTACCATTCTCTCTCTTATTTCAGTGATGAGTCCGGCCACGTTGTTTTCTACACTTCCACTATACACAGCAACTTTCACTTTCCGTACCGCTGTCATAACTTATCCTGTATTTGATAAAGGCATAAGATTACTTAATCGTGCCTAATTTTATAATCATTTCATTTCATTTATTTAATTTTCAACAAAATATAAACCAAGTAAATACAATCATAACAAGTCAATGTCATGAACAATACAGTGCGTATCAAAAAAAGTTGACACTTTGAAAAAGCCCTGGGAATTCAAAAATATACAATATGTGGGTAATTTTTTCACACATAATCTGGGGCTTGGTTCTCATCTATCTAATAAAAGTAAAAGTTTTGACAGAATGTTACACTTGAGTGAGCACTGTCCATTTTTGTAAAGCTCGCAGAAATCTGTTTGCGCAGAAATGCTCGTTTTTATGCTGTGTAAAGGGGAAAGGGCGAAATCAAACTTACCCTGCGAAACATTTCTCATCCATTTCCCTTGCACTTTTAGTCGATTGAAATAAGACGGATACATTCAAGCATTTTGTAACAATTTTGCCACCCAAATTGAAATTTCAGCACTTAGTAAGCCAGCTGGATCTGAGGACATAACTAAATCTGAACAAAGGTTAAAGTGGGTTTACATTTCATTTTTCATTTAATACTTGTTTCTCCACACTTTTCCCAAGCTTGACAATGATTAACAAATGAAGCCTAAGCCATTTCATGTAAATCACAGCTCAGTGTAAAGCAAATATCGTCACGATGGCCTCGGTGTGTGGGGGAGTGGAGCGGGGCGCAATGCACTCTTCGAAGTGTTTTGGGCAAGGAAACAAATTAAAAAAAAGGTAAAAGATATCATCAAATCAATTTTACTAGTTAAATTCCACGTGTTCTTCATGATTAAGGTCTACTTTTATTCGCATAATTATTTCAAAGTTCTGCGCAAATCATTTTTCACTAACTTCAAAAGTAAGTGGTGCTCACTCAAGCGGAAATATTCATTCGACAGTTATATCGTCATTTGCTTCAATGGATCTGTACCAATGTTAAAATGTGGAAAAATCTTCAGGATATTACAAATATATAATTTTACAGGATTTTTTCTAAGTGTAAACTTTTTCTTGATACGCACTGTATATCAGGGTCATTAAATCAACTTAAAATAGATATGTTATAAAAAAAATTACTGACAAAGGATAATACGATTTATGGTTAATTTTACTTATCGTCATGCAATGTTTTTTAATATCATTTTAAAGAAAAGAAAAAAATCCTTTTGATTTTTTAAATTCCTTTTATCATAAAACATCCCATCTGATATAACGAAAATATTTTAGTTCTATTTGATTCTTAATACAAATAAGAAACAAAATAAATTAATAAATGAATAAATCCGTCTGATAATAAAGAAACAATGAGGAATGATGATCATCATCATCATTATTATCATCATAATTTTTATTTGTAATGTTGCTGTTATCATCATCGTCATCATCACTATCATCATCATCATCATCATCGTAGTAGACTACTCTTATGAAATCATCATCGTCATCATCACCATCATCATCATCATCGCATAGTCTACTCTTATGAATATCGGTACAAACACGTGAAACACCATGAACACTGACAATGGAAAATACAATTTAGTATGTCCTATTGAACTTTAACTTATGAACAATTTTATTTGATTATAATAAGTCTATACTGCATTTATATACAAATGTGACTATAATGATGATGATGAGTGTTGATATGATTTTAAAATTATTGATAATAATTATGATGATGGTGATGATTGCCATCCCCACCATGAAGGTGTATACAATCATGATTCGTCAATACTCCACAAGAGGGATTTACTATGGAAGAAGAATATAAGGCATATGATGATTCATGATATTTAGTACAGTAATGAAATCATGATGATATTAATAATAATGATGGTAATAACAAAAAAGAATAATGGCAATAACAAATATTAATAAATATAAGAATACTTAATAAGAAATAAAAATATGAAAAAGTCATTCTCACGAAAATGGGCGCTTGAATAGGCTCCGGTAACCGAGAACATGCAGGCCAATGGCTATGCTGTAACCGAGCGAACACGAGCGCGCGAACATAATCATGATAATTTTATACCACTACTTCAACCAAGTACTGCATGCCTGTATTCTTTCATTATACTTACTTGACTTTATGTTCAAGTTCCAAATGGATGGCGATGAACTGTGAGTAAAACCTTGGTCGATTCCAATAAGTCTGCAAAGATGGTTTATTCTAATTTTTAGGAAAAGAATGTAAATTACTATTCTGTCGTTGTGTTTGTGTACGATATTTCACTTGCGCGACGTACCAACCGACAAACATGAAAACGGGGAATCCCCAGCCAGGAATGATGTAAGTCCCATTGTTTAGTAGTATGTTTATGTGCTCGTCGCCATAGATTTTGCGTGCGTTCCACTCAATTAGCGTTATGCAGGGGCGGATCCAGCCTTCGCCAATAGGGGGGGGGGGGGGACTCACATAATTATATTGATGGTACGAGACGTGCCGCTTTGATGACCCCCTTTTTCAGACCTAGTTTTCATTCCTCTAGATACTCCGAACGACAAAAGTCCAGTTCAGAATTAGCCGCCCAGCCCCGTTCGCAAGACCCGCGTTACGAGACATCTAGTTAGTACCCCCCGGGGGGGGGGGGTGGGGGGCAACTTTATACATTGACGAGTGGATACCATGCGCGACCAAAAAAAACACGTAAAAAGGATGTCTTTTTCAAGATAGGGCACGTTACATACGTAACGTAATAAGGGTGTCAAAAACACTAAAATAATGAAAAATATATCTATTTCGCTAGGAAAGCTACGTGTTTAGGGTCAAATTTGTGAGGGTAAAAAAGACTAAAATATTTTATAAATATGCCTACTTTTTGCCCCAACAGTCAACACTATTCTATACGTGCTTAGAGTCCGACTTCCGCGAGGTGTGGGAGATATGGGGCCGTATTAAAACCCAATCATGATTGATGTAGGTAAAGGTAAAACCGACGCCCGCGACATTATGATTAAAATATCGCTGTACTTGTTTAGGGGTTCGTTTCAGGAAATACTTGCCAAGGGTGTCGTTTTGTTTCCAATAAGGGTAGGGTTTCACACGTCAATACTTGTTAAGGGGTGCATTTTCAGAATATGGAAAATACTTGTTTAGGGTGTTTTTCGAGACCCCATGGTCGTGCATGGTATTTACTCGTCAATGGAAGTGGCCCCCCGGGGTTTTGATTTGATTTGATTTGATTTATTGTTTTCTTCTGCATCCATAACATTCGTATAATACATTTTTCATAACATAATAAACATAATATGCTAGCATTTTTGGCATGAATCATAAATAAAGAGTAATAAAAAGATAATTTCAGACAAAAATGATTAACTATATGATATTCACAATTTGCAGGAGAAGGATTGTCATCATAAGCAGATTACTTGAAAAAAATGACAATCCCAAACTTATACTAATTGAATTAATTAATACATTTATAAAGCAGAATGGGCATATATACATTTTCAAATACGAAACATGAATTCATGCAATATTATAGTATGAAGATGAAGATGATAAAGCTGAGGGTGACGGTGATATGATGATGTTGATGATGATGATGATGATGAAGGCCATGGAGATGATGGTGGTCATGATGAAGATATTGGTAATGACTAAATCGAATCGATAAAAAGGATACGACACAGAAATTTTACTTCAAATATTCTGATAATAACATAGATTTAACGTTTGCCTTAAATGAGTGAAGAGACGAAGATTGTTTTACAGGCTCTGGTAGAGAGTTCCACAAATCTGGACCATGGTGTCTTATATGGATCTCTGCGCAATAAGCAATTTAGGGTTGATTAAATGGAAATTTGAAGAGTTACGGGTAGGGTAAGAATAAATAGATGTATTCAGAGTATAAAAATTGTGGAATGAAGGTGGGAGCATGTTATTTACGTACTTAAACATAAGTAGTAAACTTTGAAGAGTATTAAACCAAAAGAGAAATGACCAAAAGAGAATTGGACTAAGTGGGTTTAGCCCGAATGTTGTTAGCCCATCTGATGATTAGACCAAGTGATAATAGACCATCCGTCAGTAAACCGAACAGTATACCTCGGGACGACTACACTCCGGGTAACTTCCTACTTGACATGCAATTACTGCCCCGTAGGACAACTACCCACTGGACAATTACCCCCCGCCCCCTCCTCCCTCCGCAACCTCAGAAAAACCGAAAAACCACCTCCTAAGAGAATCACCCCAGCATCCCCTATCTAGGACAAACCCCAGGACAACAACCCTATAAGACAACTATATACCCCCGTGACAATCACGCTTTAAGTTTAGGTAAACTACCCCATGACAGTTACTCCCACTAAGGCCTCCAGGACAATCAACCCCTGACAAACCCTGGGACAATTAACCACCTCCTATAATACAACTCGATCGACCGGTACCCCCCCCCCCCAAACAATCACCTTTAGGTGAATTAGTATTCCCGTGACAATCACCCCTTGGACAAATATTCCTGTTCAACTCCCCATCCCCAGGATAAATACACCCACCTCCCAGGATATTATAGCCTCATGGGAGTTACACCTACCCAAATAACGGAGGACAACCACTCCCTACCCCTCCTGCGGTATTTAATAATAATTATCTGAGAAGATATGTGGTTAGAGTTTCGGACTATATGGCCGTTTCATAATAATGTAACGATTAGGATTTAGTATTGGAGGTTATATTATGTTTGGGTTAGCGTGCAAATTTTCCATCTGAGCAATTGTCGCCGGAGAAAATGTCATATGGAACCACCCCATCTACTATCCCATCCCGGACGATTACCCCCCCCCCCCCCCAGAAAACTGGAGAAAATTTATGAAACTCCGTCAAGGACTTGTGGAAACTGAGTTTATTGAAACTGAGACCCTCTCGGGGTATCAGAGTACAATGAAAAGGTAAGCAAACACTTTACAATGATAATGGCAATAAATAGTAAAATAGTGATAATGATTATGATAAAGAGAGTTATTAATTTTTCATGTTTTTTATTCAGTGTGACCCCGGGGGGGCCACTTCCATTGACGAGTGGATACCATGCGCGACCAAGGGGTCTCGAAAAGCACCCTAAACACGTATTTTCCATATTCTGAAAATGCACCCCTTAACAAGTATTGGCGTCTGAAACCCTACCCTTAACAAGTATTGGAAACAAAACGATACTCTTGGCAAGTATTCCCTGAAATGAACCCCTAAACAAGTACAGCGATATTTTATTGTTATGTCACGGGTCCGTCGGTCGTCCGGTTTTACCTTTACAGTTTACACACCATTTGGTTAAGTATGGCCCCGGCTTCCACACCTCGCGCAAATCGGACTCTAAACACGTAGCGTTGGGGCAAAAAGGACATCCTTTATAAAACATTTTAATTTTGTTTTATCATTCCCGCAAATTTGACCCTAAACACGTAGCTTTCCTAGCGAAATAGATACCCTTTTTTCATTATTTTTGTGTTTTTGACACCCTTATCACGTTACGTACGTAACGTGCACTATCTTGAAAAAGACATCCTTTTTACGTGTTTTTTTGGTCGCGCATGGTATCCACTCGTCAATGTAAGTGGCCCCCCCCGGGAGTGTGACGCCATAATATTTCAAGCTTTGCTTTTAATTTATGACGACCCTAGCTTGCAACCATATCATTGTACAGGGGTGTATAACAGAAAATACCGCTCTAAATTGTTTATTTATGATACATTTGATGATTTATATACAAATTATTTGTTCATTAATTTAAATGTCAAATTATTGATTTGTATTTTCCTATTTTCTTTCCGAGATATTTGTTATGAAAATGAATGTTGCAAAAACCAATAAGTGATTCAAAATGAAACGAAACGAAATGAAATGAAATGCGAGCAGCTCGATCGTCCGGATGGTGTGTAAGCCCCGTGTAAGCCTAAGTACTATGAATTCCATAAATTCTAAATATGTGTTAATGGAACATATTCAATAAGATGTTTTTCGGGAATCTGAAAAATTATGGAAATCATTACCCTAGCTAGCTGTAGGCCTAACCACTGGTCAATGTCTTTTTGTTTCCAATAATCCAATCCATGAATTTTACTTTGTGTTGTCGATGTCGTCTGCAACGAAACCTTTGACCTGTTGTAACCAATATCTGCTATTAATATTCATCCGCGATAAACTTTGCATTGTTTCTGTTTATTTTTCAATTATAACGTCAAAAATTTAAGTATCCATAAATTTATTCTATTCTTTGAAGTTTATTTTGAAAAATTTAGAAAGTTATTGTTTTAGAAAGGGAAATGTTGAAATCTAATTTCGCACTATATTCAACCCGAATTACATTCTTGTCAACAGTACTTTGCCCTCAGCCATTTTCGTAAACGATCAATCGCATAATGACGTGAAAAGTGTCGGGAATCTCGGAATTTCTACACTTATTAACATCTTATTGGTAAGTTTTTCTTATAGTTATAGATACCGATATATATTTCACATGTTTTTGCCTTCTTAGAATCGTAATATATCTTTCATATTCCGTTAAATCTTGTTATCTTTTTCGCCGTTGGACCGATATTTTTGTGTGTATTTTTGAATGTTGACGGTGGGCGCGACACTGCGATGTTCATTGAACTCGTATACCGGTAGAACCAAACGCAACCAGTGCAGCGAGCGGTGTGATCCTTATCCGTTTTGCAACTGTGTATATTAATTTTTGAGCTTAGTTTTGTTGTAATGTGTGACTTCTGACGAAAAAAGGCTCGGGAAACCCGTCATTCATTACTTAAACAATGTTTACATGTCATTCATCTTAATCGTCTTTGCTGGGTATTCTTGAAAATGTCATTTTCGTACGGGCATGAATTCAAATTTATCTCGCCGCTCGCCTCAACTATCAACTGTAGTGTAATAAATATCCGGACATTTTCTCAGGTCATCGTGACGTCACGCATCAGAGAAAACCTCCCTGTGGCTGTGGCTGTGAGTGTGACGATGAATGAAAAAGGGAAATCCCTCAATGGGAGGGGGCTTTTAATTATATAGAAAATAGACCTACTACTATTCGATTTGATCTTTTCATCTGGAGCTGGCTTAATTAGGTGATCTGTCTGTTGACAGATCACCTCTTATGTTTCTACGAAGTTTCTTTTTTATTTATTTTTATTAGGGCCTAATATTAATTATTTATTTTTATTTTTCCACCCTTTTCTTGTTCCACCAAAATCATCAAAACTCTATCAATTTTCATCAAAATATTATCAATTAAAATTATGCACAGTTATCATTCAATGTGTACGAAACAAGTTCAACATCAAATGGTCATCGTCACTTCATCTACGCGCCATTTTGTAAAATCACATTATCAATCATATTTTCATCATCAATCATAAAAAATTAACAATATTAACATGAAATCAACTTCAGATCAATGGTCAACTGTCCATGTCATCAAAGGTCATGTACAGGTCACGACGCGCATGTACGCGCGCGTCAAAATTTTAAAATGCTCAAAATCACTTTGATCAAAGTAGAGTACATGTACGTTTCAGGTCATTTAAATCATTTCAGGAATTCGCTCACAGGTTTTCGCGCGCGTTCACGCGCGTAACGTCCTTATGCAACGTAGAATCGCACTTTCTTTTACGTTAATGCATTAATTATGAAATTCTAAATAATTTTATACCTTGACCAACCTTCTACGACCAGTAATAAAGGAATTAGCCTCCGTCAAAGTTTGCATTAGGCGCGCGTTCACAATAGGCCAAAAATGTGGAAAAACATGCGTTTACAAAATTCAAAATAACTCTTCAGATAGTCTGTTCAACCCCTAAATTTTCTATTCGGATGAAGTATGAATTGTAGATATGATTTCATGTCACATTTGACCCTAAATTTACCATGACGTACATGTATCAAAATTCAAAATGGCGTCGGAACTAAAATTTTCAATTTTTGTGTTATGACGTTTTAATAATTTTGCAAATATGACTATAACTCCGTAATTGTTGGTCGTTTTTCGTCCAGTTATTGACATATTGTAGCTGGTTTTATACACTTACTAATTACTGTATATCCTTATTATTTTCTGAAAGAAATCATCATAAATAATAACAATGTATAGAAGTATAATATGTTAAACTTGCACTTGAAAAATTCAATTTGAGGTTATGTTTATCGTTGCCTTGCAAATGTATGGCAATTACTGTGGTCTGATGGTTAGTGCATCTGCCTTGTAATGCGAAGGTCCCTGGTTCAAAACCCATCAGAATATGTTGTTTTTTATCAATTTTGTCTCATTTTGCGTGTAACCCCTATAAGCCAGTTCGGAGTTCGATTCTGGGCATGATAAGAACTTCATTTGTACTAAAGTGATATGATGGTTTTTAATACTTAACGAGATACATGTATAAGGACCAACTATGATGTCTTGATTATTCTTTTAAATTGTGTGTTTTATGAGATCCACAAAAAATAACAATGCGTGCACTAGCAACTGGTATTTCACAGTTGGCCAGGTACATTGTAATACTGTAACAGCATGCTAACGTATTCAAAATAAGAAATGCAACCTCTACTTTCATCAGTGTTCATTGGTTTGCTATTCAAGTCACCTGGTCTATGCAATTTCTGCATCCGGCTATATGTAAGGCATGCTCACATATATCTTGCTTTAAAATCTGCGTATCACAATGAAAGAAATGTAAGCCTAAATTGCCCATGAGGGAACTCCGAACTGGTGGCTTGCTACTGATTTTATGTTCTCAACTGGATTCTAAATCATTGTATTTTGTCAACATTATGGTCACTATTTCGTATTGTCACTTGCGAAGTTGGAATTGACATTCTCTAAAGAAACAAGACCTTTTTACTTAACCTTCTCAATCCCTGTCTTTCAACAGTAATCAACATGTTCTTTCGTTAAAAAAGTACGCTTTTTTATCATGAGGATCATATTGATCTGCATTAACATGGTGATCATGATCGAAAATTTGATCATTATCATGAGAATCACAGACAGATCACCTACTTCGTCCTCATGACGAATTAAAGTTCTAGTTTTTTTTTCTTTCTTTCTTTTTATTTCTCTCAATTGATCATCCAATCATAATTCATGCCAATCGCATTTGTAAGTTGATTGATTTTGTCAGACTAACGAGTAACGGCAACGCAGGGGCGGGGGGGGGGCAAATTTATTTGGAGGAAAATTTTGACAAGCCCAAAAAACAGAAGGTTTGCAACCAAAAATTAAGGATATTATTTCGTACCCGAAGAAAATTGACAAGCAAAAAAAAAAGGTCTTCAGTTTCAAAAGAGGGGGCATACCTCGGTTTCAATGGCATTTTTACATTAAAAATTTTAATTTTTCTTCTCAAAATCCGCACTTGGACTATGTTTAGATTACTATCTATAAAAATACTAAACAACGTGTCTTGTATTGTGTGAAATGAAAATCGAAATGAGTTTTCATATTGGCAACGTTAATTTTTTGCTTATTTTCTCATTAATTCAGTTGGATAAATCATGATAAATATTTTTGTTTTTTCCCATTTGTGTTACGTCACCATGCCTAGGTGAGTGTGCTGCATGCAGCGCACCTCCGATCCCATCGCTAGGAAAATGCTCATGAATAACCTTTTAAAAATATTTACCCTATCGCTATAGTTGATGTTGATGCAATATTATGTCAGTGGCTCAGTGCCCATATTGCCACACACTTTAGAGAACCTATATCACAGATTCATTCATATCAAATACATGTAGATCTCTAGACTACTTTTTTCTTAAAGATCATCAAACTTCCACCATGAATACATTTTCATAATATCAGCTTCCAATCGCACCCCTCTTTACATGTACATATGAAATATTTAGGTCTCTTGCAACTAAGGGATACATGTATTTATTAAGGAACAAGTGTTTTTTGTGGGAAAAGTTTGAAAATTCACAAAATCACTGATTACCTAGTTAACTGTTTATGTACTGTTTTGGCCCTTTTGGATCATCAGGGGCGGATCCAGGATTTGCCAGGGGGGGCACATTTTCCTGAGGAAAATATGACAAGCAAAAAAAAATAAGTTCCTCACTTTTGTACATGAACGACATTGTATGCTGTGACTTTAAAAGGGGGGCACACTTGTATAAGAAGGGCATATTTACATTACAAATTTTGATTATGGCTCTCAGAAGGGGGGCACAGGCCAGATGTCCCCCCACCCCCCTGATCTGCCACTGTTTTTATTCAAATTTCTTTTGGAAGGATATTGAAAAGTGTTAAAAGTGCATTCAACTTATTTTCTGATGTGTAAATGCACTAGAGGGGTGGCTTTGCCTTTATCACTCTGAGTCTGCCATTTTGTTGCTGACTTCTTCATTTTGGGAGGCATTTCATAAAGGGTTCAGTCAGCGATTGCTACTCACTGTATTGCTGTTAGCCAATCAGATGCAAGGAATTTAGTACAAGCCTGTACTCAATTGCCTTGTTATTTTCATGAAATTTCCCTGTTACATGATCTGCCATTGCCTTTTCACTCCTAACCAAAAAAAAACCTGATAGTTATTCTCTCCCATCATTCCACAGGTGCAGGGATTGTGATTGGAAGAAGATGGTGGTCGGAGGAGGGGCCTCTGGTCCTGCAAGAGGCCCCGCTTGTAGCTCAGGGATGAATGCCAGAGACCTCGCAGATAACGATGATCTAGCAACCAGCCTTATACTTGACCCCTACCTCGAGTTCACCACACACAAGATGAACACAAGGTAAGTAGCTCAAGGAACTTTTTTACCTTTTTATCTACTGATGAGTTTATGAAGGACTGATAGAACAGGAAAAGTATGTCCGAAAGAGGTTGCTAATTTGCTTTCACAATCAAATTCAAACTTTGTATTGAAGATCATATAACAGTCACCACGCAATCACGCATTGAGCGTCAGAATGATAAACTGATGACACGAGATTTGCTCCTGGCTTTATCTTGTGTAAGATGTTAGGTTAGGTTTACAGTTGCAATAGGATTTTTTGTTGGGTTCTTGTTTAGGTGCATTGTAGAGAATAGTTTTAAATCCATGCTTGAAGTCTGTCATTCGAGTAGTTTGGGGAATTCATAGCGTAAAAAGTTGTTGCCGGAGCTACTGTCATGGAATCAATGATCTACAACATGTAGTACATCTATTCCACTATTCACTGAAACTTATACATGTACAATCATATACATGTACTCCCTGCTACTATCTTGCTGATATCACCTGCCTCTGTCTTTCTTTTTAATATAGATTTCGGCCTGTAACGACACGGACAGAGCATTTACGTTACATCTTACGGATCTTCAAGGAAGATCAGAACTATGAGAAGGCCTACAACAAGCTGATGTCATCGGGGGACTGGGCTAAAGTTTTCCTCTCTAACAAGTCTAATTTTCAAATACAAGTATTCAAAGAACATGTAAGTCACTAGTCTTAAGTGCAGGTAATTGTACAAGATTATATCTCTTCTCTTATTCAAGAGAGATTGTACTGTATACATGTAGTTCTAATTTGATCGCTGTATACCATTAATTCTGCAAGAACTACAGATAACTCTGTCTTGGGTTCTGTAACACAAAAGGTTTGCAATCAATCGCTAAATGACAATGACCAATCAAGGTCATTATTGCTTGAGCACTGTTTAAAATACTGACCGGGAACCAATCGTGCGGTTCTTTCATATTTGCAACTCACCGCAAACCTTTATATTTGTATGTTGTGGAGCCCTGGTCAAGTCTAATGTTGACCACAGAAGCCTATTTGACTACATTGTAGATGACTAAGAGATATATGATACATTCTTTGCTTAATGTGGTAGCAAGGACTAAGAAGATTATTTTGAAGCTCAATGTACTCCTGATCTACCTCCAATATGAATTCAGGTCACTGAGTCTGCTCTTTTTCATTCTTTCACAGGTATTCCGTTACCTTGGTATGTTTGACCCCGATTCCGGTTTCGAGATAAAACCTTGCTATCGATATTCACTAGAGGGTGCCGGAGGGAAGATTGTTACAACATGCCACTGGTAAGCTTTGAAAACTGTTAAACTTTCATCCAAAGAGCAGTAAACCCATGTTCTTGAGGATTTGTTTCCGTTAATAGTCCACTGCTGGCAAGACTTATATTTAATAGTCCCGGGGGGGGGGGGGGGGGCAACCCAGAATCAAAATCCCCCCCCCCCCCTGTCAGGACTATAAATGTTTCACATATTAGCAAAATTTATAAGGAAATAATTTTCCCCTGTTGTATACAGGAATTGTCCGCTATATGGAAAACCATCGTTGTCAATTTTTCATATAGGAAATTTGCACAATGTCCTTTGGAAACAGAGGAGCATACTGAATTGTTGAGAAACGATGAATGTATAAAGACATGACCAGGGCACCCTCCCTCCAACCTCTGCATCATTTTGCAACTTCCCCAATTTAGCTTGAATTACTGGCGCATGCCACCCCAACTGTTTCATATAAAGCCCCCTTTCCACTATGCCGATTTGGGCAGGATAGGGGGAAAATGAATCATTCTACCGGGAGTCAGCGAAAAATAATTTGCAGTAATGAAAGTTTTCCAAAGGAACGGGGGATTCATTACGTCTGCGTGCCGCTGTTGGTATGCCAGGAAAGACCTGATTACCCGTTATCCCACAACTGCGCGCTGTGTTCCTTACGCTTTTTGATCGGGAAGATCGGCATGAAATTTTGAACATGTTCTACATTTTTAGCCAATCACACCGATCTGAATAAAATGCCCACTGTTGTCCCTTCTACACAACGTTGTTATTACGCTGCCGCTGATTTCAACCGATTTCTATGAATTCTATCCCACTCTCCGCCGATCTAATGATCAGGGTTTCAGATCGTGAAAGTGGAATGGCCTCTTAAACAACTTGTTTTTCTCTCCATTAACCTTAGGTCTAAGCATGAGAAGATTGATAACTTGGTGGGGTGTATTGCCGAGTTGACAGAGTTTGAGGAGAACACTTTCCTCAAGTCGGGAGAGAATGATTTCAGCATCATGTTTTCAACGCGAAAGAACTGTGCCCAGCTGTGGCTCGGACCTGCTGCCTTCATCAACCATGGTAAGAATTCCCTTCTTTCTTTATTTTGGTACTCAAAACTAATTCACAAGGTACAAATACAGGTTTATACAAGTCAGATAACAAAACAAACTTGAAAGTGCTACACTGCTATGTAATCTTATCACATTTTGCAGCAATAAGATATTCAGATTTATACTTCACTTTAATGAAGGAAAGAAGGGAATGAAAGTTAGGCTTTTCTTTTCTAAACGTACATTAATAAATGTGAAAACGAGTACAGAGAAGAAAAAAGTTTATACACAAATTATTATGATGGTCTTTGCTACATCCAATCAATTTTTTTTAAGTTGTCAATTTCTCTCCCCTTTTAAGTTTCGAGCTCAAGTACTTTTCTAAACATTTCCAGAGAGGGGTAACGATCGCACACTCACCATAACGGAATAATTTTGCTTTACAAATTTGAAAAGCATTTTTGGTCATCAGAGAAAAGCTCTCAACTATTATTAAGTAATGTACAGTCCTGTGTAAAAATATGCTATACAAAAGTCTTCATGTGTAGCAGTCTTTAAAAAAATGTGGAGCAAATTGTGATGCGATACCAGAAAAATTATTCCCTGCATAACATGTTCGATAGATGCAGGCAACTGATTGCACAAGCTATGTAATGGTGAGAATTCCATGATAAAACATTAATCTGGGATGTTTTCAGGTTGTGTTCAAGGGCTGTGGAATGGGGGGTGGGTCTTCAGCCTCACAACCTTTTTCCCCAAACCAAATAGCCCCCCCCCCCCCACTTTCCAGGTAAAAAATTACACGAGGGCTTTAATAGGGCGATTTTGCCCCCGAAATGCTCTATTTTGTTTTAAAAAAAAAATAGTCCCCGAAAATCCCCATGCATTGTTAAAGCTTATCCAGTGATGCAGATTTAGGCAGTCAGTTGTGAAAAATAGCTCCCGGGAAATAAAATTAAAAAAAATTATTTTTCTAATTTGACTGCAACTTTCAAAACGATTCCGCAGCTTCTAGTGTTGATTTATACTCCTGTATGGACTTGCTCCTTTTCATAGCTTTTCGTACTCATTCAGTATCACCATCATCACTTTAATATTTCTGTCAGCATTTTCCCTATTAAAAGTATTATTAATGACGGGTTACTTGCACCATGATGACGCTCCCACTCCCTCCTTCCACATCTTTTTGTTGTCTTCTTCTGTCTCCTTGTTCAGACCAGCCTTACTGCTTTCTTCTCCATATCTTTCCATGTAATCTTTTGTCTTCCCATTTCCTATTTTCATTATTATCTTTTGATATCATATCTATGATTGAAAAGAGAAAATCATGTTTTGTATTTTTAATTTTTTTTTCCCCCACTGTTAAAATAACTGGTTGCCGGAAGCATTTTGTTTCCAGGCCGTCAGACACGTTTCCTTTCTCACAATAATTAGAGAACCGTTTGACAGATAAACTTCAAACTTAGTAAAGTTTGCACATAGGAGTGATGATGATTTGATAAGATTTGTAGGGTATCAGGTCCAAGGCCATTTCCATTCTCATGATAATCAGAGAACCGTCTGATTATCAACTTACGTAGCAATGATGATTTGATTTTGCAGTGCCAAACATTCCTTCAATTTGTTTTTATTTTTTTCAGATTGTCGGCCGAACTGTAAGTTTGTAGCTACAGGGCGAGACACGGCTTGCGTCCAGGCGTTGAGGGATATAGAGCCGGAGGAAGAGATCACATGTTATTACGGAGAAGACTTCTTTGGGGAGAACAACTGTTATTGTGAATGTGAAACGTGTGAAAGGTAAGGTGCTAGTTCGATACTGAACCGGGCCTAGTTAGCTTTTAGGGTTTCATTTACTGAATAGCCAATCAAAATCAATTCCATAGTAGTTTCAAAGGATGACAAAGGCAAAGAAGTAACTATTGTGCAACAGGGCCCAATGATTTTAGAGCAATTACCGGAGCCAGGGATAAAGATGCACTTTTAAGCATTCAGATAGAAAACAATAACATGGTAATAAGGGAGGGGTTGCAGAAAAGGGGATTGATTTGAATGTAATATATATATGTGCAGTATTTGGTACCCTTGGGTTCCAAATGAAAATCTGCCAATTGTTAAACTATGTTAATAAAGGCTGTACCCTGGCTTCCAAATAAGTGTGAATTGTTTTATGTGAGCTTTATTGATGTTCAAAATAATAATATTGCACCATTATTAATGTTCAAAATGCTATTTCTGTCACATGCTACAGGCGGAATATGTACGCTCTCTCAAACTCACGTATGTACTAGTTCTAGTACTTATGAGCGATGTGCATTATTGTTCACCTTTACACGGTTTTTCTTGAGGTGAATCCAAGATGGCGCTTCACAACGTGGTACCCCTGAACAGTGCTTGATGCATCATTTATTTATTTATTTTACTGTTATTTATATCCGTTTCTCTCCATTTTTTCTCTTCCATAGACGACAGAGTGGTGCGTTCACCCCTAAGGGTTCTCCAGACAAGAAAAAAGAAACGCCAAAGTACAGTCTCAGGGACACCAACAAGCGGATCATGCGCCTCAAGAAACAAAAAAAGGAGGACTCTGGCACGGAGCAAAATAAACCACCAAAGCACATCTTACACAGAAGTGGTATGTTTTTTTTTTTTATTATTATTACGAAATTGTCATAATGATAACAGGCAAAGTAATGCAACTTGCCAAAAGTCTGTGCCATGCAGACCTGCCTACTGTCCTGATATTATCAGGATAGTCCTGATTTTCAACTTTCAAAATGGCCAAAAATCACGACGTCCTGATTTCTGCAATTTCATGTGGGGATCACTCGCCATAAACCCATTCATCCTCCCCCCCCCCCCCCCAGTCCTCGATACATCTCAAATAGCCCAGTCAGTCCTTTTGGGTTAAAGCTGCTAAAGGCCAGGAGCTTCAGAGGGCACTGCATTCTTGACCCCTGCATATGGCTCTCCCCTGGACCTCCGGCCTTTGGTTTTCCAGATTTGCATCTTATGGACAGGTATGACCACATCTGGGTCACGTAACACAAAGGTTAGCAATTAATCGTACACTTGATTTTACGATTGATTGTACATTGTAGCCAATGGAATCAATCGTAGAAAAATGTTCTTCGATCACTGCTAAGCTTTTTGTTACGGGGCCCCTGGAATCCTGCTATGAGGGCACCACGTGTCTCTTCATAGAGGATTTCCTGCATTCTCCATTATTTTGGCTACGATGGAAAACGTGGGGGTGATTTCTACGATCAATTGCATTGATTATTGTGTATGATCAATCGTACAAACCATCTCCATGATCAATCGGTAATGCTTTGTGTTGTGGGGCACTAGTAATGAAGAGCCACCTGCACGATTCCTGAGGGAAAGACATGGCTCTGACTTTAAATAAGGTGCCTTATTTCAGTGAGTTTTATTGATAGAGCAGATTGCTATGTGGGCAATTATTTAAACTGTTATTTAGATTTTGAACCTGCACAAAATAAAATGTTTTTTTTTTTCAATATCGACCGAGGCGGGGAAAAAATTACACAGGGGCTTGGGGCAAATTTGCCCCTGAAATGCCTTACAGAGCCCTGGAAAACTAAAAAAAGCCCTGAAACTCACATAGGGTCCAATGTACACTTTAATACAATGTGGCAAATTTGGTCTGGTGGGCTCAAAAGTAGCCCTGGGAAAAAAAAAATTCCTTGGACCGAGGTGAAATTAGTCGCCCTGTCTTTGGGATAAAAGTTATTGATCCTTTATAATTACTCCAAATTAAAATCTTTTTTTATATCAAGAGACATTGTGTACCAAATAATTATGTGAAACACCCATGTCATGTTTATGTGAATAATGTGATGTGTTATTTCTTAATTGCAGATTCAGAAAGCAGCCTGAGCTCAACTAATAGCAACACGGAAGCTTCCTCCAAGCAAGTACTAAGCACCACCAAACCTCGTTCTAACCGACGACCGCTGTCTCCGTCAAGGACAACCAATCAAGCGCTAGTCGACATCCTTGCCGAGCAGAAATGTCTTTCAAGATGCGATGCGGAACTCATGCTCGCAGAGGGCTATAAAGTACGGAGTTCAAATCCTGTTCCGTTGAAAGAGGCAAAGGTCCTCTTAACGCCACACAAGTATGAAAAAGACAAAAGAGTTGTGGTTGCTGGTAGCAGTGGACGATCGTTGCGAAGCCGAAGGAAACTTGAGAACGCCCTTGAACCAACCAGTAACCAAAGAAAGGATCGTCAGTCGGGAAGGACTAGAAACTCCCCTTCCCGTGTCCAAAGGACAAAAGAAACCAATGTAGTGAAACTGTGCAACCCTCCTGGACGGCAAGAGTCTGTCGCTTTGCGTTCACCTTTGCGCCATTCTGGAAATGCTGCAGATTTTCCTCTGTCAGTTACAACTGAACTGCAGGTTGACACCAATGATCGGTCAAGGAAGAAGGTTGTTCTTCTTTCACAATCATTGCCTCGATCACGAAGAATGTCAGTGTCCCCATCAACTGTGGATTCTCCGTCATTGTCACCATCACAAAAACCGCAGTCGCCTCGGTCCGCAGTATTGCCTGCAAGAACGTTATCATCCCTCCTCTCAGCTCCATTGACCCTGACAAATGCATGTAGGACTTTGTCCAATTCTATACTTGCAGAGACCAAGGCTATTTCAATTCAAAGTGAAGACAAACTGACTGCAAAGTTAAAAGAGGGGGTGCAATTATCATCAGACTCTGAGGCATCGAGTGCAGGCACTCTGAGTATGCCAAAGGACGATGATGATGATGATGATGATGAGTTTATAGTTGTCGACGATGATGGCGATGATACCGGTGATGAATATATGGACGCCTTGGAATCTGTATTCAGTACACCAAAGCTTGCTTGCCCATCGGCAAAGGAATGTGAATCCGAAGAATTATCGGGCAGTGGTGACACAGCTCAGGGACCTACAATAGATGCAAGGAAATCAAATAGTGTGACTCAGAAACGAATCATGACGTACCAGTCTGAAATCTCTGCATGCAAGACTAAGCTGACAATACGTGGAATACGCCAACTGGTCTCACAACCAGTGGACAGTTCATCGAAGACTGGAGGATTGTGCAACGGGGATCTACAGAGTGAAAGTGCAAGCCTAGCAAAAAACACAACACTTGGTAGCCTGACAAGGAGCACCCGAAAGAGGCAGCTGGGTAAATCAGATTCAGAGGATGCAGCAAGCTGCAAAAGCCCCAAGAGTGAGTTGAAACCTACTATTTTGAAGGTGCCACGTCTTAAAATCCGTGTGAAGGACCCTAACGGGGACATTGAGGAGATTGTCACATCATCATCAGATGAGGAACGTAGTCCTCAACTGCATCACAAGTTTAGCAGAAGACTTGATGATTCATCAAGTGCGAAAGCAAACCTCTCAAGGAGATCGTCTGGAAAGAGAAACTCTGTGCAAAATCCCAAGAAAGAAACCAGAAAGCAATCCTCCACGGGGAAATCCGAGATCAAACTAGGGACGATGCTCGAGGGTAAGGGCAATCAGACAAAGAATGCACCTAGTCGTTTCCAACTTCCCAATTTGATTTCTAGTTCACAAGGAGAAAGACCAGAAGAGGCATCCTCGGAGTCCATATCGCCGCCCGTACTCCCAAAGATTGATGACGACGAGGACCTCATCATCGATGTCGAGGACGAGTTTGAATTTCCCCTTCCTCCACTGGAACCGGAGGGGCATGGCCTCTATGCGTCAGTGGACGCGATACCCTGTGGCATCGAGACACAGAAAGTACGCTTCAAGTTCGGCCAGGAGTCGATGCAATTTCACATGCCAAGAGTAGCTCATTCCCATCTTGAAAAACCCCATTCAGTACCTTCTTGCTAATTGTTATAACTTATTGCTTTTAAGGTATTGTAAATTCATTTGTTTTGATTCCCAACAGACCTTATGCATTGATGTCATAGCGCTGCCATCTTAGAGGTCAGTGCCATGGTTCACCAGTGCCATTGCCTTGCGTGCATTGGTGATCTGCAGCTGGCGCATCTTTGACAACTCTGTCTGCGCATATTCCTATATCCTCTGAGAGAGGGCGCTATGAGGTTATGACATCACATGCATAAGGTCTATTAAACGCTAGTGTGATTTACCATCTTGTTTTTCCTTGTAATGTATTCACTAAGCTGCAGTTTGTCAATGATTCATGAATGTTAAGCGAATAAAATTAGCATATCAGAAATATGGCTGAGGAGCCCTACTTCATCCGCCTTTTTGCTGATTACTAAAAAACAGGATGATATTGATCTAGGTCCCGTTTCATAAAGACTTGTTAGTGCATAATTACTATTATAAGTCTACACTCAGCCAATCAAATTGAATGATTTCAGTAGCTTTAAACCGTTATTGTAACAAGTTTTATGAAACGGGGCCTGTGTTCTCTTTTGAACACACCATAGCAAAGTACTCTAAAGCAGATATTTAAGTCAGTGTGTGAGATGTTTGCAAAGAAATTAATTACGATCAGTAAACATGTTCCATAGTATGAGAATTTTAGTCTACCTGTACTAACAATCAGAATGTACATGTATCACAGGATTACTTAGTATCATAGTATTCGACCCTTTATTAACCCTTTCCGTTCTATCTTTATTTAAAGTTATGTGCAATCGTGTCTTTTGAGTTAAGTTTCAGTGTTCAACATGTACTGGTACATGTACGTGTATTAGTGACTTGAAATATTAGCACTGTATTGATGAATTGAATTATCTTGAGTATGCTATGTACTACATGTATATTTGCCTGAGCACTCCCCCCCCCCCCTCCATAAAGCAGCAATTTGCTACTACAATAAAGAGAAAATAAACATGTTCTCATATTTTTTGTCTCTGTAATTATTTTGCTACAAATTGGTTGATTTGAATTGGTCACCTACAAAAGACTGTAAACTTAACATAAATAAAAAAAAAATGACTAAACTTCTACCACCACTGAACATTAATTTGTTAATGTCATTGCCTTTTGTAAGCCCATTTCCCCACCCTTTTTCAGATAAACACAAAATCATGGAAGTGCTTGGTACATGGTTTGCTATTTCAAAAAGGGTCAAAGAAGAGAATCGACTGAGAATTTGACCTCTATGTGAAATAACCACCACCCCCTTGATCCCTGTACAAAGACGCATCAATTCAGTAGTCAATGAGACAGATGAAAATATAGCAAGTTAAACATATCAGAATGGTGACATGATGGTGAATATAAAGTTGTTCATGTACACTGAAATGAAATTGGAAGACGATCTTTTGAGTAGAGCTGAATATTCAGACAATAATATTCATAATAGTATGTCCATTTATATAGTGCAGTTACTATGTGCATATACTCAACTGCGCTTTGATACTTGGTATCATATTGATAGGCACCATATTAATAGGCGCTAAAGCGTTCATGGAAAAATCCTACTGGGTACCCATTCACCTCACCTGGGTCGAGTGCAGCACAATGTGGATATATTTCTTGCCAAAGGAAATTACGCCATGGCTGGGATTCGAACCCACGACCCTCTGTTTCAAAGTCCGGAGACTAATCCACTGGGCCACAACGCTCCACAATTCAATGAACCGTCATTAATGGATGTGTGTAACGTGCATTACCTCCGATGGTTTTAGCATCGGAACTGACTGATGCCTAATCTTGTTGGTAGGACCAAGATGAAATGTTACTAATTTTTTTACAATGCACTGTTGCTATGTTAGGCACACATTTTCTATCAAGGGAATAGCTAAAGTAAGTTATCGCTATAGATTTGTACATGAAGTTGACCTACAATGTGGAAAAGAAGTTGATCATGTATATGTGTGTAAGAAGGTTTACCTGGTAATTTGGACATTGGCAGTCATATTTTAAAGATGTTACAGTCACGTCAACAACATCAATTCCAGATTGATCAAACCTGCTGGCCCGAATTCACAAAGGTGGTTTTGAAAACCCACGGTTGAGTCCATGGTTTATGCAGATTTCCTGTATAAATTACGCTTATTTTACCGCGTATATTAAAAAATGTCCAATGCTAATGCACGCTTTTGTCAGAGTGCGCCAAATTGACGCCTGTTGCCGTGGTTATCTACGCTATTTTATTCATGAGTCTACTGTTTTGAATAATGAGTCCACTCTTCAAACAGTGGACTCATGAATAAAATAGCGTATCTAACCATGGTAACAGGCATCAATTTTGCGCACTGACAAAAGCGCGCATCAGCATTGGACATTTCTTACATACGCGCCCGATACGCGCTAAATCAAGCGTAATTTACACAGGAAATCTGCATAAACCATGGACTCAACCGTGGGTTTTCAAAACCACCTTTGTGAATTCGGGCCGCTATGTTACTTCAAATGGCTTTTTACATGTATCATTGGTCGCTTTTGGAGGCAGTTTTGTTGGTGGGACTCTTTAGCATACATGTATAGCACTAGTGGGGCAGACTTGTGGTAAAACTCTCTTTGTAATTTGTTAAAGATAAGTTGTGACAGAGATCAATTAGGTTACCATTCTGAGGTTTTGTCACATTTTTACATAGTTAATGAATTCAATTTTGTAAGGAAAATTCAGGTTTTTATTGATTATAGGAGAGATAGTGTACCACTCATTCCGTCAAAAGTGAGTAACCAGTATCTTACCTTGCAACAAATTAATTCCTCCCTTGAAAACTGGTTTAACTTGGGAGAATACCATGTAATGTATAAATTACAGCTTTACATATTGTATATGATGCACACCTGTACAAATTGAAATATGTTGTCAATTTAACTTTTTTAATGAAATTCAGGTTTGAAATAGTTATGCAGGATTAAGCAACTACAGGTAACTCTGCAAAGTTGAATCACTTGGGACCTCAGATATATGTTTAACTTAATAGAAGAGGTATACGGTATAACACATGTTTTTAATCATCTTGTCTCAAAAAAATAATTTGACTTTGGCAAATATTCAACTTAATGGAATGCTGAGTTACCTGTTTTACTATTGAGAAGTAAGCTGCAAAATTTCGTTGTGGAACCTTTTGTATAGATGGAGGTCTGGGGAGTTTTTATGATGACCATCAAATTACCTGGTTAAATTTCAGGTATTGTCTCATGTCAGGGAACTATCTCAGAAAGAGATGAGATCGTTCCGATCAATCTCAATTCTTTGAAATAATTCTGACATAGCGTTATCGTGTCCTTCATCAGAAGTCCCTTTGAAGCGCTCTACAATAATGCTTCATAGTTACCATGGCTTTAGCAGAGCAGCCGTCAATCTCTTGTTCAGGGAATAATTTTCCTGGTATCGCATCACAATTTGCTCCACATTTTCTAAAGACTGCTACACATTAAGTCTTTGGTATAGCATATTTTTACATGACTGTACATTATTTAGTTGAAAGCTTTTCTCTTATGACCAAAAATGCTATTCAAATTTGTAAAGCACAATTATTCCCTGCATGTTTGTGAGACTGGACCTACAGTAATATTTACTGCAAATATACAGCTAAGAATAGGATGTTGCACTGATATATCAGGGGGGTGTTTCACAGAGATGTAAGTGTGACTGAGAGACGCACTTAAATACTCACGCGTATATATGTGCGATCTTTATTGATCACGTGCGTGTCTTAGTATGATCCGACCAATGCGGTCATACCTTTTTACTGTACGCAACCAGACATTTAAGTGCAACTCTAAGACATTATTGAATCTTTGTGAAACATCCCCCTGGAGCAATTGCATCTTTAAAGGGATAGTCCAGGCTGGAGATATTTCTATCTCAATAAATAGAGTAAAATTCACAAAGCAAAATGCTGAAAATTTGATCAAAATCGGATAACAAATAACGAAGTTATTGATTTTTAAAGATTTGCATTATTCCGGTGAAACAGTTCTAGGCATGTCTTTATGAATATTCATTAGGTGGGCTGATGATGTCATATCCCCACTTGTTCTTTTGTATTTTATTATATGAAATAAGGTTTATTCAAAATGTTTCTACCAAGAACTAAAACAATTGGATTGACAACTGATTAAGTGCATTAGTTATTTATTGCCGCAACTTATTTCATCTTAATGGAGACACATCATTTACACATGTATGAAAAAATGAAACATTTATGATTTCATGTAATAACGTAAGAAAAAGGAAAGTGGGGATGTAACATCAGCCCACCTAATGAATATTCATGACAATTTGCATATAACTGTAGTGTTCACAAAATAATGATAAACTTTAAAATTCAATAAATTTGATATTTGTTATCTGATTTTGATGAAATTTTCAGCATTTTGCTCTGTGAATTTTAATCTAATTATTTAGATATAAATATTTCCAGCCCGGACCATCCCTTTGATAACAAATGTTGAACTTTGGTTTGTAGGGTGTAAAGGAAAAAAGACACAATTATGCATTGGAAACAATTTCTGTAGATACCAAGCTGTCAGAGTCAGCATCTAGTCAGGTTTGGGAGAAGTCTTACTTTTATCATGTTATATCACTGGATTTTGAATGAGAATTGACAAATGGGATTGTACAATAACGTATCACTGCTAGATATATGTTTTGTAAAAATGATACTTTGTTATTTTTTCTGGAGAATAGTGTTTGTTCCGATTTGACTTTGGTCTTGGTGTTGATTAAGTTGATATTAGTCATGCCTGGATTGAAATTAATACACTTTATTTATTTTCAAGAAAATAACACAGACTTGTCACCAGTATATTTTGTTTTTCTGTATTACGTTGATTTCCAAGTGTGGGGGCTGGTTAACCTATTTTTGAATTATAGGCCTGTATTCTGAACTTTGGTTTGAATTAACTCTGGTCGAAATCTGTGTTTAACTATGGAAAGCCAATTGTGACACAAGTCTCTAACATGTCAAGTTCAATTTATCACCTTTTTTTACTATCAAATCACTTAAAACTTTGGGAATAACTGAAGTAGTTTTCTTCATCTAGCTTGAGGAAAGAACACGTTAAAGGTTAGAAGTAAACACTGGACAAGATGTCAACATTTTTGGCTTCCCATGTTATTTACACAGTTAGACATGGCATATTAACCTAGGTTTATCTTATTGTGCACATACGCCAATGAATAAGTGAAGTGGGTTAGTCATTGGCATATGTGCACACCGGTTTAGGCCCATACCTAAAATCAGAGCTGGTAGGTGTTTCATAAAACTGTAAGTTACAAGCAACTTTCAAATGACTGGGGATCCTTTCTTACATGTAGGTACTATATCAACAGGTTCACCGGTCATTTGTAAAGTTCAAACATATCTTGCGTGCAGTTTTATGAAGCATCCACCAGCATCGCTAAGCCACACATAATATTTGTAAAAGACGGAACAATTAGGAATGCAGGAAAGTCATTCTGCTGGGCCCCGTCTTACAAAGAGTTACGATTGATTTGATCAACCACAGCTATGGACAGCCAGCAACGTCAATATTTAAAATAAATGTTCAAGATATTTTCTAAATATGATGTATATTCATATATTCACTGTTTTCTTGACAATTCAGTATGCTTCTCGTTGTTTGCAAAGGACATTGTGCAAATTTCCTAAAGAAAAAATAATGACATTGATGGATTTTCATATGCTTGAGGTTGATCGGATCAATCATAACTCTTTGTAAGACGGTACCTTAAGTGAGACACCTTCTAGCAGGAATTGAAGGTTCTCAACATTTTTCAATAAGGTTTTTCCACATATCAGCATTGTTTTGTATATTATGGAGTTGGATATGAAGAAATAAGATGTTTTTTTACTTCCTGCATTAAAGGCACATCACTGATTTATGGTAAGGTGCCTTAGCCCTATTATAGACTCGAGGGGGGGGGGGCTGAAACAGCCTCTACCCCCGCCCCTCGAGATTGTGTGGCGAATAATGTGTGATGTGAAAATCTTGCACCACAATATTTGTAGACTTAGAGAAAAAAAATCACTGTACACAATATTTTGGGGGGATACAATCATTTTCTGATGTACATTCAAATTTAATTTTATGTGTCAGATAGCAAAACTAATTTTTGAACCATTAGCTAAACAAATTCATGTTAGATATACATCAAGAAAGGTGTTAAGGGGGGCAAATTACCACCCCCCATGTAATTTTGGCTAGTATACTGACAAAGTGTTCAGTAATGAAGTAAGCTTTTGTCATATACCAAGTTTACACTTGTTGCTATATGAGGCAGACCTCTCAACTATTTTAAATTTGTATTAAAGAATCTGCAGTTGAACCATTCAGAGCTCTTGTTTGATAGGATTTTCCTAATTACCGTATATATTTAGCTCTTCTGTCCCATCCTATGGTAAATGCAATTTCTTACCTATTTTTGAGCAAAATTTTTGCATTTAGATGTGTTGTGAGGTCTGCTAAGGTTGTAGCATTAATGAGTCCACTGTTTTTTTTAAATCAATTGGCTCATTGATGTTCTTCATACTCTTAGCATCAAGCATGCATTTACCTTTCAGTAACATTAATTGGAGTCTTTCTTGCATACTGAAATTATAAGGTTGATCTAAATTTATTTTGAAATCGATCTCAGTCTGAATTTGAATTTGATCATAATCTACTAGGTGAATTTTTTTGTTAATTGACCCTTTCATATGAAGAGGATCGAGGGGCCCAAAATCTACAAAATATTTACGAGCCCCCCCCCCCCCCCAAAAAAAAAAAAAAGATGAAATCTGGTGGATACTGTTGCCAAACGATGAGCTCTTTAGCTGCCAGGAAAATTTGATTAGCAGTCGCAGACACCCCTACATTTTTTTGCCTTCCAACGGCAGTTGTGCGCCCCTTGATTCTGATTCTAATTGAACATGTTCGACCACGACGTGGAAACTAATTTGCATAATTGATTGCCGCAATTATTCCACTGCGCAGCGGTATATACCGTACTATACTAGTAATTGTTACGGCGCGCGCGGCGCAAATTTCGTGCGCATATTTCCATGATCGATATTGCGATAGATATATAGATATCGAAAAGATCGCAGTGCAGTCGAGAGGTTGGACCAAAAAAAAATTTAAGAAGTAGCAGCAGTAAGGTTTTTCTTTGAAATTTTGGTAACTTCTAGTTCTACAACGTGTCGTTTATTGGAACCGGTAATGTATTTATTTTCCTTCTTTCCTGTAAAGAATGATGAGATGAGAAAATGAGAAAAAGTTTTAAAAGTTACTGTGTGTGTAGACGCGCGGCGCGATCGAGTTTCACGAGGTACCGGGTAGTCTACCGCCGGTACGGTACACCTCGGGCGCCCGGGAAGCTGAGCTAGCCGGGGCATCCTCCGGCAGTTACCAAACTGACATCCTATTCCTAACCCAGGCCAGGCCCAGGGAGCTCCGGCCCGCGAAGCGGTTAATGGGTTTACCTGGGCCTAATGTTACTTTTTAGTCTTACTAGACAGTAGGCCTAGACCCTACTGCACTCTGACTCTTGTAATTTTGTATTGTAACTTAGACTGAGTTAAAGAAAGTAAAGTTAGACTTGCCTGGACTAACTAGTCTAACTTTTAGTCTTTACTTAGTCTAGAGTCGCCAGTCGGTCTAGGCCTAAAACGTTTTGTCGTTAGACTTAGTCTTAGAGAGAGTCTCTAAGAGTAAGACTAAGTCAGACTAACGTGAAAGTGAGACACGTTATCGTTAGACTCTTTCTAATCAAATGTACAATAGGCCTAGTAGATCTAGACCTAAATTGATAGTGTTAGGCCTAGAAGTAGAACTACGTCTATTGAGTATTGTGGTCCCCAGCCCACCAAAGACCAAGTCTGCACACCTGTCCTAATATTTAATAACGTTAGGCCTACCTAGCCTACACCATGTCTGCCCACCCATTCACTTTGCACACGATTCTGGGATTTTGATGAGAAAGGCTGCATTTTTGAGGCCGTACGTCACATGAAATGCCCAAAATTCATTATTTTTCCACCATTTTGAGTCAGATTTGTTAATGAATATCTGTCTTACACTGTCTATGTATTGCCAAGCCTATTGCGCGCATGATGTGTAACTAAACTTAAAGTCTGTGTTCGTTGCGTATCTTTTACTAGAATCACGCAGATATGCATGTGCGCAGACTTGGGTGAACTTGCCACTGGTCTAGCTAGGCTATGATATTGATAGATCAAACGTTAGGCCTAACGTTAGATCTAAACAGGGTAACAACATTAAACACTGACATTGACAAGACAGAAAGTTAGACTAGATCTAGGCCTAAAAATTAATCTAGATCTGGCCTAACTTAGCCTATAATCTTGGTGGTTTAGTCTTAGATATAAACCTGTTTTCACAAAATGTCCTTGCTCCTACGTACTCCTGCTCCGGCCGAGAAAAGACCTAGGTCTAGCTATAACGTTAGATCTATCTATATAGAATAGATATCTAGATCTAGTCAGAGATCCTAAAGAAATTTTACCGAGATCGATTTGAGGTCTAAATAACATATCTTTTGATAAATTAGTATGCTATAGAATCTAGAACTACATGTAGGGTCAAACGTTAGACTCTGGATCCCTAGAAAAGTCTAGATCTAGAGTTCTACCTACCTTTGGCGGGCGGAGACTAATCTAACGTTAGATGATTTTTTAGATCTGATGTTATAGACTGATGTTATTTTGAATGGCCGTAGCATAGCCCTTACACTAGAGTACAGATCTAGATGATCCATACAAATACATTTTACTTATCAGCGCCATTGTTTTTCACCATTACTTTTGTAGATCCCAGTTGATTAAAGTTAGATAGCATCACCATGCCCAGAGCTCCATCCAATTCCCGGAAGCAGAGTGGGGGAGGAGGTAAGAAGAAGCCTGCTGCAGAAGGAGCCAGTACAAGCAAGATGGATTTTGAAGACGATGCTAGCAGTATGGATCCCCTTGAGAATGATAAAGGTATTAAGTTGGTCCACCTTTTTTACAGGGGCCCCTTTCATAAAACTTGTTCTGGCAATGACAGTTTAAAGCTACTGAAATCATTCAGTTTGATTGGCTTATAGTAAACTTGTTATGGAAACTGCATTTACAGCAAGTCTTTAAGAAACACAGGGTCACAGAAGTTTGCTTCATAGGCCATTGTAAGAATCAATTGCAAATCTATTTTGGGGACTCCCCAACTTCATGATATGATTTGCAATTTATTTTTGATCTGCTTTTTGATGCAAGGAGTGTAAACTGATTTGCTACGGATAAAATTGATCTATCCATTTTAGAATCGCAACAGAAATTTGCAATTGATATTTTGTTCAACACTCCCTTAGACTAAGTTGATCTTGTGGTAGTAAACTGCTGTTCTGAAGGTGACATAGTGACATGTTTTCAGTTTTCATAACCTGTTTATAATGGTGATTCACAACTCCAGATCTGGTTCACATTTCTAAACTAAATTCAAATTTTCGTTTTCAAAGTGTCTGTCAGGAGCATAATTTTTTTTTTTTTTCAGACCATGTTTACATTTTCCAAAAAGATTCTTGTGATGACATGTTGATCAACTCAGAATTTATTTTGTTTTGTTGATATTTGTGTTCTTTTATTCTCTCTCATTTGGATAAGCACTTGATAACTATTGATTTTGTGACTTTTATTCGAACATGTAAAACAGATAATCATCTTTCCTTTTGTCAGTTTTGTGTCATATCTCTTTTTCTTTTCTCAGATGAGGACGATTCTGGAGTGAAGAAGGCAGGAAAGAAGCGAACCTATGACGACAGTGATGAAGAAGAAGAATTGGAATGCAACGCCCCCGGAATTAATATTGAGTGAGTATGGTCACAAGAGAGTGAAATGTTAATGTTTCACATCAAGAAAAATTGAAGGACTGCATTTTCCCAAAATATGCAATGAGTTTGATTTTAATGGATGAAATAAAATGAATAACCGAAACAGAAGAACATGTATTAATCAGACTAAAAATAACATCAGCATTTTGAAGTTCTGCTATCATGAAACAATTAACATTTGCTACATACTGGTGATGCAAATTAGTGCAGTGATGATAATGCATATAAATAATTGATATGAAATTTCAATTGTTAAATTTTTTGTTTCATAAATTCTAATACGGTACATGTTTATCCCACATTATTAATTAGTATTACACTCAAGTCACTAGATTCAAATTGTTGAAACAAATAAAATTCAAGTATTTATTCATTTTTCTCCAACAACACCACAAGGGTAACCCAGCAAGTCTGCCTGTGAAAAAAAAATTACAGGCAGACCGGGCGGGTTCGAACCCACGACCTCTGGATCTGAGACTTCACACAGCAGTTGATGTGTAAACCTTGTGGTATTGTTGGAGAAAAATGAATATCTTATTTACTTTTTTTATCCCCCAGCAAATTAACTATTCCTTTAATTCAAATTTAGTATTAAAGTTAAAAATTGTTTTATTTCACAGAGCTTGTTTTCAATGACAAGTTACAAGCTAATTCTTCAATTTAATTGGTCAAGAGAAAGCTTATAGGAGATTTCTAGCATAAATTGTTTGTCATTGTTCAATTTAAATATGGTTTATAAAGTGAAATTGACAGCCATTGTATCAACTATGCTTTAGAAATCCAATTAAATCATTAGATACCTACTGGCTATTGAAATTTTCCCAATTTTCTTTCTTTTTTTACTTGATAAAAAAATAATTGAGATATGATTTCATTTTGCATAATGATACCAATTTTCTCCTTTTTTTTCATATATGTTTTAAGTGGAGAGATGCAGACAGTACTCCAGTCTTTTGGTGGTAAGTGAACTTTTTGGATTATTATCCCGGGGGGGCCACTTCCATTCACGAGTGGATACCATGCGCGACCATGGGGTCTCGAAAAGCACCCTAAACACGTAATTTCCATATTCTGAAAATGCACCCCTTAACAAGTATTGGCGTGTGAAACCCTACCCTTAACAAGTATTGGAAACAAAACGATCCTCTTGGCAAATATTCCCTGAAATGAACCCCTAAACAAGTACAGGAATGTTTTTATTGTTACGGGTCCTTCGGTCGTCGGCTTTACCTTATTTGGTTTAGTACGACCCCAACTTCTACACCTCGCGCAAATCGGACTCTAAACACGAAGTGTTGGGGGCAAAAAGGACATCCTTTATAAAACATTTTAATTTTGTTTTATCATCCCCGCAAATTCGACCCTAAACACGTAATTTTCCTAGCGAAATAGATACCCTTTTTTCATTATTTTTGTGTTTTTGACACCCTTATCACGTTACGTACGTAACGTGCCCTATCGTGAAAAAGACATCCTTTTTACGTGTTTTTTTGGTCGCGCATGGTATCCACTCGTCAATGTAAGTGGCCCCCCCGGGATTATTATCATTATTATTGTTGTTGTTGTTATTACATGACATCAAATATTAGGGGGTGGTGGTTCTCTTCTATTTTCTTCATAGCTAATGTAAAGATAACAGTTTACTGCATTCAAACCAATAATTGGGAAGAAATATTTATTATTACTATAAAGGGCAGAGAATTCCACATATATGTTTGTGGAGCGTTGTGGCCCAGTGGATAAGTCTTCTGACTTTGAAACAGAGGGTTGTGGGTTCGAATCCTAGCCATGGCGTAATTTCCTTCAGCAAGAAATTTATCCACATTGTGGTGCACTCGACCCAGGTGAGGTAAATGGGTACCCGGCAGGATTAATTCCTTGAATGCATGAGTGCTGAAAGGCAGCTCGAGCTAAAGCCGCGGTAATAATGATAATAACAACGCGCCTCGGAATAGAATATTTCTAGATAGATGGCGCTATATAAATGCCTATTATTATTATTATTAAATTTACTTGGTATATAATCTTCTTTCACAAAAACTATTATGAAGTCAGGAAACAGATAGTAATAGCTTGATAATTAACCCTAAAAAGACTGGGGGGCTGATTCAGCCCCCCCCCCTCAACATTTTTCGCGATAAATCTGTAACGTGAAAAGCTGGCGCCACGCTGTTCCATGACTTTTTTCTTTCAAATCTTGAGCAACTTTTGAGACCAAATATGCAACGCCTGGGTACGTGGTTCTGAAATTACGCAACATTTGGTAAGTGCATGTCGATCCAAAATTGCTCAAAAATGTGAATTTGTGTATAAATCCAATGCAAATTGTGTTTTTAGCCAAAATTCATAAATGTATCATTATTTTCAATTATACTAATCAAACTCAATTAATTTCATCTTGTTTATGGTCAGAATAAAGTCCCAGACAAATTCCATTGAAAAAAAAATATGAAACAAAAGTCGAAAAACAAAGAAATACATAAGAAATTTTAAAAATAATAAAATACATAAGAAAAGAATTGTGTTATTGAATTTTTTTTAATACACATTTGATCAGAATCCTATAAAGAGTCTCTGAATGAAAAATTAGCAGTTTAGAGGCCTTATTTAGTTAATTAGAGCAAATCTTTGATTTTACGCATAAATTAGCATAATTAATGAATAATGAGATTTTTCGGAAAAATTTGATCCTACAGTCTTGGAAATTATGCCATGGGTAACGCACGTGCCAATTTTCGTCACAATCACGCGGTTGACGGCCGAGATCAGCCCCCCCCCCCCCCCCCCCCAGTCTCCATAGGCATCAAAGTAGCCCAGTCTATTTAGGGTTAAAGCAGTCAGCGAGGAGAGATTGCTCAAAAAAGGTTGTCAGGATTAAATTTTTAATGTGCTTGTTTCCCTTTTTGTCCTTCAACTTTTTGCTGTAGCCGATATGAGGAAATCAATGAGTGGTAAAAAGAAACGTCTGGAAACGCTGACGCAACAAACCCTCAAATCAACCAATGTCAGAGTGGAAAAGATCTGGAAGATGCAACAGACGGAAAGGTATGACACCAAATACCAGTAGGATCGGTCTTGAAAATTTGATTTTTTTTTTTGTGCATCTTTTAATTTCTATATTTTAGTTATGCATGTTTGCCCCTGGTATTGACGAACAGATGGGTGGATATTTGAATTATTATATTTGTACTGGGATCTTATGCCTCATTTTGGAAGTTGAAACGGGAAATCTTACAACAAATCCCTGGAGGAAAAATGATTGCAGTATGGACTCCTATGGGCTTTCTGTTTATCTATTGGGTGATGTCAGTTTATCTTGGTTATGTTATTATGGACTTGGTAAAAAAAAGAGGTTTCTCTCTAGGCCATGAGGGATCTTGAGTTGATAAGTTCAGTGTTTGTGTTTTGATGATGTTGATATGTGAGGCAAAGTAATGAAGAAGGTCTCGGGAAGTTTGAAATAAAGCTCCTCTTGGGATCTCTCTTTCTCTTAAAGGAGAATGAAACCCTTGAAACCAGCTGAATCCTTATCAAATAAAAAAATCAAAGAAACATGTTGTTGAAAGTTTGAGGAAGATTGAATGAATAATAAGAAAGTTATGAGCATTTGAATATTGAGATCATTAATGCCATGTAGATCCTACCATTGGCAATGCGACCAAGATCTGTGATGTCACACACGTACAACTCCCTCATTACTTTAGTACTTATTTCACTTATATTCTCATTTTTATAGAGTCTATCACAAGGTGAGGTGTTCTCTTTATGAGAGGACAAGTACAGAGGTTTCACAACATTATATCATTGATGAATCGTTTGTCATATGATTAGAATGAGCAAAAAGAGAGGTTTTGGGGTATATTTTCAGTGTCCAAAAGGGGAGAGTTGTTCATCTGTGACATCATAGATCTTGGTCGCATTGCCAATGGGAGGATCTCCATAGCATTAGTGATCTCGACATTCAAATGGTCATAACTCTTCTATTGCTAGTCCTATTTTATTCAAACTTTTGTTGATCTTATTCTTTGATTTTTCTGCTTTCACAAAAGCTAACTTGCTCCAAGACTTTAATTCTCCTTTAATGTTGAGCTACCAATCGTGTGATTCAGATTATTAATTTTTCTAAATAGATGACTAAATGCCTAGTATTGTTGCCATTTTAAGAATTATGTTTCTGAATAAAAAATGCAATTATCTTTTTCCTACAGACAGAGACTACATGCCGAGTACTCCAAGCAATTGACTACAGTACTAGACCAGTGGGATACAGATATGAAGAAAATGAAAGAAAATGAGGAAAAGCTTCAGGTATGATAATTAAACTCCTCTTGATTATGCCTCTTGCATTTAGTTTTGCAAGAAACATACAGGACCCTCTAACATAAACCATAGGGCAATTCCATAAAATATGTACGTCAGACCCCCTATATGTACGTGGGACCTTCATGAAATTTTCTGTCTCTGATATCTTGTTCCTTTGACAGTCTGTAGTGTTCTCAAAGGACCATGACTTGGTCAGTTTATGAAGTGAAGTAAAACTTGAGGAAAATGGGGGTCGGACGTACAAAAAGGTTAATCATTTTATGGAATTGCCCCATAGCGAATGATCACAAGACTGATTTCTGTCATTAATTCCAATGTAAGAATCAGCTCAACTCCACATTTGGTAGCTTTGTTATATTATACAGGCCTGTTCTTGATTAATTTGAAGTAAAGTTCTGGTGTTTTTCCTCCCCAAACTTCTGAGAACATTAGTTGAACAACACCGTGATGCATCATTTTCCACTGCTCACAGCTGGGTATGATTTAAATTTGATTTCAATCAGACTCAATTTTTTGTGAAACACCCCTCTGGTATCAAACCTCGGGGAGGTGTCTCACAAAGATTTAAAAGTGACTTGTTAATGTAGAAATATGGATGACCATATTGATCAACTCTTGCCAAGAGGATATGCGCTACTGCATATTAATAGGATTGCATGCTACACATCTTGGGGGGCCACTTCCATTGACGAGTGGATACCATGCGCGACCAAGGGGTCTCGAAAAGCACCCTAAACACGTATTTTCCATATTCTGAAAATGCACCCCTTAACAAGTATTGGCGTCTGAAACCCTACCCTTAACAAGTATTGGAAACAAAACGACACTCTTGGCAAGTATTCCCTGAAATGAACCCCTAAACAAGTACAGGAATATTTTATTGTTATGTCACGGGTCCTTCGGTCGTCGGTTTTACCTTGACAATTTACGCAGCATTTGGTTTAGTACGGCCCTAACCCAGAGGCTTACCGTGTATTTGACCATATTCACCGGACTAGGGTGATTTATGGTCTAAATATTTCTCCAAATGAATTGTGAAAACAGAAAGTATACAATTATCACGATTATATGGATGAAGGTCTAACGAGTGGCAGTTTCCTGACATCTGGGCACAGACTGGAACCTCAAAAAAACGTAAAGTTCTCTCCTCTACCCCAGTCTCGATCGGCCATTTTGTTACGATTTTTAACAAAAATGGCCGATCGAAACGGGGGTAGAAGGAGAGAACTTTTCGTTTTTTTGAGGTTCCAGTCTGTGCCCAGATGTCAGGAAACTGCCACTCGTTAGACCTTCATCCATATAATCGTGGTAATTGTATACTTTCTGTTTTCACAATTCATTTGGAGAAATATTTAGACCATAAATCACCCTAGTCCGGTGAATATGGTCAAATACACGGTAAGCTTCTGGGCTCCCGCCCGCTGCGCGGACGGGAGCTCTCTGGGTTAGTACGGCCCCAGCTTCCACACCTCGCGCAAATCGGACTCTAAACACGTAGTGTTGGGGCAAAAAGGACATCCTTTATAAAACATTTTAATTTTGTTTTATCATCCCCGCAAAGTTGACCCTAAACACGTAGCTTTCCTAGCGAAATAGATACCCTTTTTTCATTATTTTTGTGTTTTTGACACCCTTATCACGTTACGTACGTAATGTGCCCTATCTTGAAAAAGACATCCTTTTTACATGTTTTTTTGGTTGCGCATGGTATCCACTCGTCAATGTAAGTGGCCCCCCCGGGCATGTTACACATCTTTGTGAAGCACCCCCATGGTAACTGTAGTATGAAATAATTTTATAAACATCCCATGTTTTTAATGCAGACGATGTTGAAGCAGCAACAGAGGGTCGTTCAGCAGTCTTGCATAGCCATGAATCAGCGCCTCAAGAACGTCCGACAACTCTTTGAACAATACAATAAGGTATGTTCACACGCAATTTCATTGGTAACCATTCAGCTCAAAGCAGTCTGATACTGGCACTATTCCATGTAGTAGCCAATATTGAGAGCAAATGTGAAGTTTTTTTTGTAAAATCACAAAACAAAAGCAAATTTCATCAAGCAGTACGTGTAGTTCTATATGCTTAAGAATAAAACCCTGCTTGAAACCTATGGCCACTGTCATTTACCCACGTCAATCATGTTTATTTAAAAATATCCTCTTTCCTCTATCCATTGACTGTTTGTTGTTTTTTCTGTTCCTACAGACAATAGGAAATAATTTATTCTGTACCGCCCTCAATATTTGTAGATTAATTTGAGATATAAGGATTAAACATCCCAGCAATGTCATGTTATTTTCTCTATCCATTGACTGTTTGTTATTTTTCTGTTCCCACAGACGATGGGAGAGCTGGAGCAGTGTCATCAAGGCCAGCAGACCAATGTACAGGGAGAACTGAAGAAGGAGCTGAACCTCCTTCACAAGAAGATCCTCATGGATACAGTGAGTAGTCATAGAAGATAGGAGGTATAGAAGAACGAGAGGAATGGGAGAAAGAGAAGAAGGAGGAGAAGAAAGTGAAGGAGGAGAAGAATAAACAGAAAAGTGATGAGAAAAGGAGAGAGGATGGATGGACAGACAGATGGAAAGAATAAGGAGGAGTGGGGAAGGGAAAAGAAAAAGAGGGAAAAATCCTACATAATCTTATTGATACAGTGAGTAATAATGAAAACATGAGGACGGAAACGAAAAGGAAGAATGGGAAGAAGAGGGAGGACTTATGTATCTTCTAAAATATATCAGTTGATATTTGAGGTTATTGCAGAGATGGGCCTTCTACAGCAAGTCTAGTGCATGAATATTTAATAGAGTCTTGAATATTCAGTGCCTGACTTGGATCCAGTTGGAACCATAGCACTCATTCTTTTGTTCTATCCCTGCCCCTAAAAACACATTTACAATTACAGCTTGTTTAGTGCAGGAAAGTACCACTTCCCTCTTCAGTGCAACTGTATTAGGGCACTGTTGCAAATTCTGGACTAGCGCCCTCTTTAGACAGCTTTCATTCATTTTTGTCTCACCTGCATAGCAGAGTGAGACTATAGGCGCCGCTTTTCCGACGGCGACGGCGGCGGCGGCGGCGGCGACGGCGGCGTCAACACCAAATCTTAACCTGAGGTTAAGTTTTTGAAATGACAGCATAACTTAGAAAGTATATGGACCTAGTTCATGAAACTTGGCCATAAGGTTAATCAAGTATTACTGAACATCCTGCCTGAGTTTCATGTCACATGACCAAGGTCAAAGGTCATTTAGGGTCAATGAACTTAGACCATGTTGGGGGAATCAACATCAAAATCTTAACCTAAGGTTAAGTTTTTGAAATGTCATCATAACTTAGAAAATATATGGACCTAGTTCATGAAACTTATACATAAGGTTAATCAAGTATCACTGAACATCCTGCTTGAGTTTCACATCACATGACCAAGGTCAAAGGTCATTTAGGGTCAATGAACTTTGGCCGAATTGGGGGTGTCTGTTGAATTACCATCATAACTTTGAAAGTTTATGGATCTGATTCATGAAACTTGGACATAATAGTAAACAGGTATTACTGAACATCCTGTGCAAGTTTCAGGTCACATGATCAAGGTCAAAGGTCATTTAGGGTCAATGAACTTTGGCCAAATTGGGGTATTTGTTAAATTACAGCCATAAATTTGAAAGTGTGTTGGTCTAGTTCATAAAACTTGGACATAATAGTAATCAAGTATCACTGAACATCCTGTGCGAGTTTCAGGTCACATGATCAAGGTCAAAGGTCATGTAAGGTCAAAGAACTTTGGCCACGTTGGGGGTATTTGTTGAATTGCCATCATATCTCTATAAGTGTTTTGGTCTAGTTCATAAAACGTGGAAATAAGAGTAACCAAGTATCACTGAACATCTTGTGCGAGTTATAGTAGTTTTCAAAATCAGCACTGCTGCTATATTGAATCGCGTGATGCAGGTGAGACGGCCAGAGGCATTCCACTTGTTTACTTCTTGTACTTTATAGGGCTCACATGAGTATTACAGACCCCCATTCACACACGTGTTAAATCATAGCTCATCAAAAAATCATTAAAAATCAATCCTTCGATAGATTTTGCTTGAATTCACTGATATTAGTCACAATTAACAGTACATTAAGGCTTGATATGTCAATTGGGTACTTGTCCAGCTCAATCAAAAGTTAAATGGCCTGAAATAAGACCAACCATAATTTTGGCCAGTTCATTGCCAGAAAAACCCGAACTGCATTGTGGGTAATAATAATTAAAATGAAATACAAAAATGCAGTCTAGCCTCCCCAAAGGCCTTAATTATGAAAGAGTATGAACATGACATTGTTTCTATCATTTATATTTTGATATACAAACATTTTGTCTATTTTTAATGAATTATTTTAATCAATAAAGTCATGTGATCTTTACTTACGCCTGTCCGACATGCTTTGCGCGCAGATTAATTACTCTCATGTGCCCTATATGACTTTACAATCGTCCATAATTGGCAACTTGCATTTTTGTAATCCATTCATCTATTCCAGCATTGTTTCGCTCAAGTGGTTACCTCAATTGTTAGTGGGTTTTTTTTTTCTAGATTGTTGTAATGTTTATCTTGTTGAGTTTTTTTTTACAACATATCCATACTATTTATCACTAATTGAATGGACTGAAGAGATCTGATTATGCTGCTGAGTTCATGATTGGAAATATATATTCTTATGAATTACAACAGTATATTTGGGTAGGGAAACAATCTCAGATATGAATGCGTCCTTTACTACAACATGTGCAACTGCATGTACTTCTGCTGCTGCTGCCACTACTACTTATACTTGAACTACTACTACTAATAATAATATTGATAGAAATGTCTTCCAACACTACTGCATTGGTCAAAGAACTAATAGTACTAACTATACTATATATATCAGTACAAGTACAGTAGTGCAAGGACATGATTACTATTTAAACATCAATTTTAATTAATTAATTTGTGGGAATTATAATATTTTCTAGTCACCCATTCCATCATTTGAAATCAACTAAAGCATAAGATGTAAGTGTTTCGAAAGATTTACACTCCTTTTCGTCATCTTGCTAAAAGGCTGCTACTCTTGTATGTAGTTATTAAAACAATAAGAATGCCAACAAATTTTTTTATGACCAATCAAAGGTTGAATAAATCATTCCTTCACTGCATTTTATTTCAATATGGAACAATTAAACATCAGAAACTTAAGCATTTATTAAAGCCCATATAAAGGTTAAGGTAGAGGGCTGATAGTTTCTTCATCATCCTTGAATGCTTTTGTAATTTTTCTTTATTTTATTTTTTCTTCTCCTTTGATTGTTCGTTTTCATAATTCCTTGGTCCTCTTATTTTTCTTCCCTTCTCCTTCTACCAGGCATGTTGTTATCCTCCTCCTTTTCCTTCTACCTCTCTTATATTTCTTTCTCTTTCATTATGATTGTTTTCATAAGATGAATATTTTCTCTTTATCATTCATTGTCATAAATATGATAGTCATTGTTGTTGCCATTGTTAAATCGTACCTCCCATCGAGTGCAATGCTATAGAAAGAACCAATCTTTGAAGTCATTGGTCCAATCCATCCTTTTTATGTAAGTTGTCTTTTTAGCCATTGTAAATGGTTTAATTCACATATTGTCGTAAATATCATGATAGTCATTGTTGTCATTATTAAATCATACCCCCATCGAGTGCAACCCTGATAGAAAGAAAATGCCTTTGTAGTATATTATTCAATAATTTGTATTTAAATATACAAAGTTGTCTTCTTAGGCATTGTATTATGGTTTTAATTCACTTAGACCACAAGTAGATTCTCATTCTCAGATCATCTTAACACCATCATGGTTAAACTGACTTAACGCCCTTTCACACGGTAAAAAAAAATGTAAATTGAATGATGATATTCCAGTGAAAAATAAGGCTAATGACGAATTTTTAGCACGTGTGAAACCAAACTAGAATCATGAACGCTAATCACAATCATGAATTCAAATTCTACTCCGGAGGTGAATTCCAGTTAAGTTTCACTCAAATGATGGTACAAATTTTAGGTGTGAAAGGCTTGACCTCCAAAACTTCTTTTAGGGGACAGAGCTTATGCGTCCTAGCTTTCAAGCACGTCCGTAGATAATACAATTGTCATGCACTCATCGTATCGATGCAGTGCTTTGATTGACAAGACACAGGACGCATTCCGCCTTTGCTTGGGAATTCGAATTCAAATCACAGTTTTCGAGTGAGCGTGTGAAAAGGCCCTCAGTTTCTTCTCAGTCTGTCATTTTGTCAAACCATCCCTTGTTCTGAGAGCCCAGAATCCAGATTGTCTAATTTCTTCTTTATAGTCTACCTTCAAATTAAAAGTTTGGTTCATAAAATGTAAAACTTATATAATAATAATAATAATATACAGTTCTTGTATAGCGCATATCACATTATGAATAATGTCTCTATGCGCTTCCAAAGGACTTGGATATTATTACCCCAGCTGTAGCTTTGCAGCCGTAATTACTCAGATTACAGCGCACATGCATTTCAAGGAATAAATTCCTGCCAGGTACCCATTCACCTCACCTGGGTTAAGTGCAGCACAATGTGGACAAATTTTTTGCTGAAGGAAATTACACCATGGCTGGGATTCGAACTCAAGACCCTCTGTTTCAAAGTCAGAAGACTAATCCACTTATATGTATATAGACTAAGATGTGTTAGGTCAGGTCAATATTAGCCAAATCGGTAAAGCCTAACTGGAAATTAGACATAAGTATGTGGGCTAAATGGAATTTACACCAAATGGTATTGATGGGGATGTACATGTAGGCAAACTAAAATCAGACTCTTTGGGATGATGGAGACCAAATGGTTTAATAGTAGATGATGAACTTAGGGTGTGTTTATGCTTCCATTGTGAGGACAGAATCAGCGTTTTCAAACGTCGATCCAAAACGCCGATCGTAAACGTGGTTCTGGGAGTGCTGTTTATGCTTAACTTTTCAGAGGCGAAATCACGATCTCCAGCTGGCTTCGCGTCGTAATTTTCGTTGAGCAGGAAAGCGAGGTCAAATTGGGCGCGCCCTTTTTTGAAAGTTTTTTTTTCCGAGTGTTGTTTATGGGGAAGGTACGTCGACTGTTATATAAACATCGAACAATTTCCGATATTTTAGTCATTGCATGGAGCTTCTTGATATAGCCATATAATTTCCACCATGGTGAGGATAATAGTAAAAAAAACCCAAAGAATATTAAGTATACATAATAATAAAATATCTATTTGTTTATGCTACTGGGGCATCTTGCGATGTCTCCTCATTATAACTCATGTTCCAGGGTTTTTTTTGGTGTAAATCCCTCAACGTTCATCGTGATGACAAATTGGAAGATTAATACTAGTAATAATACTAATGCAAAACAAAGGAGATGAGAGGTAATTGAGGTAACATGCGACCATGGAGCAATGCGACTGTATTTGCCCGCGGATTTTCATCTCACCGGAAGCATGTACCAAATGACGTCATTTAAACACGTTTACGATCGTGGTTCTGTTTATACTTCCCCAGAAAGCCTGATTCTGGTCAAACGGCGTTTACAAACGCACCTTTTTGTGAGTTTACGATCGGTATTTTGAAACAGCGTTTAAATGAAAGTAAGCATGGACGCAACCGTGTTTTGGACTAATCACGTTTGGAAACGCTGATTCTGGCCTGAAAAGTGGAAGCATAAACACGGCCTAAGATGTGTCAGATCAAGTGGATATTATCCAAGTGGGTATACATGTAGACAAAATGGTAAGTTGGCTAAATGGCACTTAAGGCCAAATGGTTATTTGATGAACTGGTTGAAAACAGAAAAAATGAGATTAGACCATATGGGTTGAGAATAAATGGTTAGTAGATGAACTGCTATGTTGACAAGATGTAGCATGTGGAATGAGACCAAATGGCCCAGCCAAATGGAAAGTAGACAAAGTAGGTGTAGACCAATTGCCATATACCTTCTAATCCATCATAAAAATGTACTTGTACAAATAATAAAACATCCAATGGTCACTGTGAATGACTAGTCTGCATGCACAGACTCATATCTGATACATTAACCAATCATACCATGTCTAGAGTGTAGACTATAGACACCAAACTCTATGGCCCGTATTCTGAAGTCGGGTCTAACTTAAACTCAGGTTTAAAGTTGTGGTCTAAGTATGGACAGCCAATTGTTACATAAATCACTAACAGAAGGGATATAATATTTCAGCTCATTTGGCTCTCAGATCATTCATAATTGTCTAGGAAGTATGTATAGATTATTGTCTTCATCATAGATGAATCAGGAAAGAGCACAGCAAACATAAGAAACGTACAACTTAATAAAAAAAATTGATACTTTTGGCTGTCCATACTTAAACCACAACTTTAAACCTGAGTTTAACTTAAACCTGACTTCAGAATACGGGCCACTGTGTCTAGAGTGTAGACTATAGACACCAAACTCTATGTGTCAAACAAGAGCCAGCCACATTACAAGGTGAATATAGTCTCACTACTTCAGACTCTGCAAAGAGTCTGCATTATACACTTATGCGAGTTGCAAAAACCAAGGGTCTGTGCCTAAACACTAGTGAATGACTGATCGCTATTAATGTGTTAGGTTTCAATAATACCCACCAATATGGAATCAAGTTCATTGAATATGGCCATGCTCTGTTTATCATTTAGAGGCATTCATTATAAACAATAGTAACCTAATATACCAGTAAGTTATTGAATATGGTATCAGAACCAAGTTTCGAGGGTTATAGCTTCAATATCATTCATCAGTATATTAATGACTTTGTTTTTTTTATGTCAATCCATTATACCAGCAGGCAAAGATATTTAACTATTGATAATAAAATGAGCCACTATTGCTTCATGGAATTCACAAAAGAGGTTTGAACTGGGAGGGAGTCAGTAGAAATTAAGGACTATTCATATTTCAAAGCTGCCAAGTAGTACTGCTCTTCTGTAATAAGAACTCCGAAATGAGAAGAATACTGATGGTTTCATGGAAAAAGACAATTTCTAAAGTTTAATTTTTATGTGTTGTCTTATGCTTTTTCTTAGAAAATACTGATTTTCTCACCAAGATACTGATTTTCAAGTTTTAAAATAATGAAATATTCTTGTTCAGGTTGGTAATGGTAGCTCGGCTATTTCTCGTTTTATCATGCTTCATTCAAGCATCCAAGGTTCAAGGTTTATTCATATCAACATTTCACATTTTCAACAAAATCAACAACTCAGTACAAACAATAATATTATACAATATAAACAATATTATACAATACAAATTATCATAGGTAGGCATAAATAAATATCATAAAATATGAAATGTATACTTAATATAACAATTTAAAAAAAAGTACTATAATGTATTCTTGTAAATGGTTGTAATATAATGACAAAGAAAATGAGAGGTGTGGATATGGGGAGCCAAAGGTAAAAGCAGAGCTTGTTGGTTAAAGGCTCCAAGGAATATGCAGTGAGAGTCCATAAAAATATCAATACGTCAAGAAAAATAGAGGAATAATAAAAGGGCAAACAAACAAAAAACAGGGGACACACAAATACATAAATGATGAGTAGGAAGAAATAAGTGTAAAAAGCAACAAATTGAATTAGAGCCTGTCGGGGAATGGAAATAATTATTGCTAAGAGTGGCAAAAAATCTATGGCATCAGGGAGCAATGAGCGGGAGGGACAGCTTCCAAAGATCAAGACAATCCACGCGCAACGATGATAAAGGAGCAATGAGAAAATAAAACATTAAAAAAATAATAATAATTCAGTATAAACCAGTATAGCGAATGGAATGAGGCTATGACTGATAACTCTCCTTATCCTTTTGCTTTTATTTGTCCTTTATATGTTTTAATAGTCAATAGTGCCATATGAAATAGTAGCTAATTTTTGCCAAAACCATACATTCATTATTCTTGCTGAACATACTGAAATAAATGCAATTATGGACATTAAATATGCAGCCATAGTCCATTGAGTTGAAATTATCACAGGAGATGATGAAAATCAGTAAAATTCAATTCTATAGTTTCAAAAGCTATTGATTGATATTACCATGTTAAAATAAAGACAAGTTAAAATCATTTCCCTGTGATATACTATTTGAAAGGTTTATTTCAGACATTCATTCAGTACACAAATTATTTTAGCTGGATGAATGAAATCCTTTTAAGAAGCTGTTATATTTTAAGTTTTGAGTAAACTGAATACATATGTACTATAGGCCCTACTTATTTCCTGACTAAATTAATTGTATTAAATGTTTCACTTGAATTTAGGTCAATATTGTTTTGCCACTATTCTTTAGTTAAAAAGTGAAAATTTTTGTGACTGGAAATTTTGCAAGTTTTTGCAAAAAGCAAAGATGAAGGGAAGATTTTGAAATTCTTACAATGTGAATTAAAAGCATTTATGGAATATGGCATGATTAGTCAACTCAGAAATGCCCTTTTTGCTATAAATTATGATTAGTATTATGGATATATTATATCATTACATCATCACAATGAAATGAAAGTTGTACACTTATACCAGCCCCTGCTCCTTGAGGAAATAGTTGACTCAAATTAATTTCCTTTTCTCTTTTATTTCCCCATTTTATTTCACCTTCTGTGGTGCAACCCAGGGATTGAAAAATTAAATTCTAAGCAAACAAAAAATGACCAGTCAAGGGTAATTTCCTTCTATGCTTGCCTTGAATGAAACACATAAGTGTAAGACAAACAAACTGGTGATAGTTAAGAAAATGCAGGAACAAGTCATGAGAGAGCTGTCATTTGTTAGTGAGGTCATTCACAGCATGACGCTGATGAGGGGATTTCCCCCAATTTCTCATTGTGATGTCATACACGTATGTTCCCAGTGCAGTGTTTTAGTTCTTCATTGAATTCTGTTTCATATGTTAATCATTACACTCAAAATTGGCAAAGCAAATTAAAAACATTTTTTTTTTTAATGTAATTGAAAAATTTGTTGAAATTTTTATACTATTATCATAGATATGACTTGTATACATATTCATTTTATTTGTTACAAATATTAAAATGAATGGAAAAGTCAGGGATGCTGCCAATATGAGGACAAAGAAGATCAATATTGACATAATAAAAGCTGTATACCTCTATGGGTAATGGCCCAGTCACATTTCCCCTATGGCCGCCGTACGGCGAGTCGGAAACAACCGTTTTATTTGATTTTATTCAAACCACCTATATGTAGCTGGTACAAAAAAATGTTGAAACGGCTGTTTTTGACTCGCTGTACGGCAGACGTAGGGAATGTGACTCGGCCATAAATGTGCTCTCTTTGATCATTTTTACATCCCTTTTCATTCATCCCATGCAGCAACATCAAGAGATGGCCAACTTCCGCAAGTCCTTGCAATCCATGTTCTTCTAGAGGTCAAAGTTCACCCACTGGTCAGGAATACTTAAAGAAATTCAGTGATTACCGGTATCCCAAAAATATGTATATTTCAAATTCTTTGATATTGATGATTAACAACCCCTTGCTTTCTCTTTACAGTACAATAAGAATTCTAAAATATTCAAGATATTGTACATATTATATCCAACAGAAGTGCGAGAGTATTAAACCCGGGTGAGTAACGTAGCTCTCGCAATGGCAGAATATTTTTCAGTGCAATTCTTCATTACCTTTTTGCATGCTGAATTAATTTTTTGGGGGATAATAATGACAATTGTTTCCATGTTATTTTCTTTAATTCAAGATATATCCATATTGCACCATTGATACTTATAATTATTATATAGATGTCATCCAAGAACTATTGCCTTTTATTAGCTTATCTAATTTGAAGGTAGAGGAGAAAAGTAATTATTACGATTGTTGAATTTAATTTGTACGAATGTGCAAAATTCGCAACATCAGCGTGCAAAGGGTAAAAAAAAATCCTTGAACGCAAACAATCATTAAAGGAGAATGAAACCCTTGAAACCAGCTGAATCCATATCAAAGAGAAAAATCAAAGAAACATATTGTTGAAAGTTTTAGGAAGATTGAATGAATAATAAGAAAGTTATGAGCATTTGAATATCGAGATCACTAATGCCATGTAGATCCTCCCATTGGCAATGCGACCAAGATCTGTGATGTCACACACGTACAACTCCCTCATTTAGTACTTATTTCACTTATATTCTCACTTTTATAGAGTCTATCACAAGGTGAGGTGTTCTCTTTATGAGAGGACAAGTACAGAGGTTTCACAACATTATATCATTGATGAATTGTTTGTCATATGATTAGAATGAGCAAAAAGAGATGTTTTGGGGTATATTTTCAGCGTCCAAAAATCTGTGACATCATAGATCTTGGTCGCATTGCCAATGGGAGGATCTCCATAGCATAGTGATCTCGACATTCAAATGCTAACAACTCTTCTATCGCTAGTCCTATTTTACTCAAACTTTTGTTGATCTTATTCTTTGATTTGTCTGCTTTCACAAAAGCTAACTTGCTCCAAGAGTTTCATTCTCCTTTAATGAAGATATGACAGGATGTCTCCATTGTTATGACCATGTGGACAATTGTTTATAGGGAAACTGATTACCAGCATACAGAGTAAGGCCGTGTTCACTTCTGTTGGGCAAAAAGAAAATAATTTTTATTGTACTTTCAGTGTATCAATAGACAAATCATTTCATAACCGATCTTGGAAAAAATATTAAAATGAGTCATTGGGAACCTTGAAAGATTTGAAATTTATGCATTTATCTTGTACATAACTAATAGGGCAACTGCTGGTATATGACGTCACAAATCCAAAGCTTTAGATTCTGATAACTTTCTTATAAATCTTTGAGGGATTTTCCTCAAACCTTCACCAATATTTTTTTCCTTCTATTTTTATACAAACTTTTCGTCAGGGTGAACTTACCCTTAGTCTATGACATTAATTCTGACCTGCCTTGGTCATACACAAATGAGCAGATAGAATGAAAATATAAAAACAAGTAAGGAAGTAGACGAAGAAATCTTAACAGGGGCCGCGGAATGGTTTTCAAAGTGGGGGGGGGGGGGCTGACCATGCAAAAAAAATCACAATTATATGGTCATTTTATGCATTTAAGTTGGTTTGTGTGAAGTGATAAAAAAAGTTTTAAAAATCACTTACAAAGTATATTGCATGTAAAAATTACCACTTACAAAAGGGCATAGAGTATATGTTACAGGCTGTGTGATGTAATAAAATGTTTTTTTAATGTGATCTTATTTACTAACCAAAATCAATTCCATCAATATTTTGATGACTTTTACTACCCATTTACTTTCAAAACACGAGTCAAACAGTACATTGGTATCAGGTATTTGTTACTTTATTAATATCATTCGGTGTTTATCTAATTCCTGTATGACGTGTATATAATCTAAAATTAGAATGTTCTGTTAGTACTATATGGAGATCACAACTACTATGGTTGGATGTAGGCCAATTTGTGTGTGAATTATTTGTCCCATTAGTAGTATTTCCTGAAGATGACACTAAGTACATACTCTATATTAAATGACTTAGCACTTCACGTGTTTCTGTCAAGATTTAAGGGGAAGTTCAACATGAAAACTTGTGGTTTAATTTAAAGTATTCTATGAGCTTGCTTCTATATTGGTATGGATCGAAAAGTACAAGCAAAGGACCTACCTTCCCCCAAAAAAGCTTTCAGTGTCATGTGAGTGCAATGTATGCACCCTCAATATGATTATTTCAGATATGAACATTGTTCATATGTATATTTTTATGCACTGAAACCATATGGTTTAATTAAATTCTATAAGCCAGCTTTCATATTGGTAAAAGTACAAGCAAGAAGACACCCCCCCTTCAAACTTCTAGTCTCACACTGTATGCATTCTAAATATGATTATATCATAGTTTATATAGATATTGTTTATACCCTGAAACAATTTTGTTTAATTAGAGTAAACTTGAGCTTCTGTCCAAATTGGTCTGTACTGAAAAGGACAAGCAAAGGACGTACCCCTTCCCCCTGAATTTCTTCTATTCTCACAATATTTGCACATTGTATGCACCCTAAATATATATGATTATTTCAGATATGAATAATGTTTATAACCTAGAACCCATTTGGTTTTATTAGAGTATGCTATGAGCTTACTTCTATATTGGTCTGTACCAACAAGTACAAGCAAAAAGACATACCTTTCCCCATTCTCACATAAATACATTGTTTTGTATTATATCAAATATGATTATTGTTTATGTAAATATTGTTAAACCATTTGGTTTATTGATATTCTACATATATGATCCTTCATGTACTTCTATATTGGTCTGTACTGAAAAGTACAAGCAAAGGACATACATTTCCCCTTAATAAACTTCTACTATCATATGAATGCATTATATGCACCCTAAATAGGATTATTTCAGATATTGAGAGACTGATCGGTCATTGTTATTCATTATAATGAAATTCAATGTAATCTGTTTTCCTCCAAACACATCACATTTTATAATTTATTATCTTTTGCCATTCCCCACCTGAAATGTAAATTATGATTTATTTATCATACTTTTTGTGAATTTCTTACAAATGCAATCTTGCCTACATGAACTGTAATGAAAGTTTATTTAATATAATTTTTGTAGTATTGCTCTATTAACGCAAAATGATGAGTATTTTTATATTTATTTGATATACATTTATTAGACTCTTTTAATTATTGCATTTAAAGAGTTGTATTTGTTTTGTATTATTGTAATGTTCATATATCACTGTAAATAGCGTTAAAATATATATTTGTTTTAATGTTCCATTTTCACAGAAAAAAGCATACAAACGACTTTCAAAACCATGTTTTGGTGTAAAAAAGGAAAAGAAAAAAATTGTTTGTATTCATATATTCGTTAATATTGAGAGACCATTTTCCATGGCATTGTAAGTTCAAGTGTTGTATTTTTTGACAGGGGTAAGTTCCATACTCTTGCTTAATCTAGCTCTTTCTCCTCTCTCCCACTCTTTGTTCCCTTTCTTTCTCTTGCCCCCCCCCCCCCCCAACCCTTCCATCCCTCTCTGACATGTTTGGTTGTTTTCATATAATTGTCGAGTGTGTGACTTTATTTGCAATAAACGGAAGATAATTAGCATTGTGGTTCTCTGATATAGTTGTCCTGCATTATTTTATGGTATTAATGATATTGTTTGAGGTGTGGATAGAAGTTTCACGATGCATCTATCCCAGGGGGGTCAGGGTAGACTAAATTTTGGTGGATTTTCTGATGACTTGATCATTGTCATGACTAATATGATGGTAACAGATTATGTTACTGCTGCTTGCAATAAACTGATGATATTGATGATGATGATGATGACGATGATGATGATGATAATGATGATGATGATGATAATGATGATGATGATGACGATGATGATGATGATGATGATATAGTGATGATGATGATGACGACGAAGACGATAATGCGGATGACGATAACAACTAGTAATATTATCATGAATGTTGCAATCCTTTCTTTAATTTAGTTGTTATATTTACATTTTTGTGTTGCTTAGTGCTTGCAACTTGATTTTGCAATTTATTTCTCCCTTTCATATTTTAAATGGAAAAGGGTATTTTCCAGTCAGTATTGTATAATTGACATCTAAAATAACAATGGATATATCTAATCCTATTTATTTATCCGTGTTTATACATTGTAAAACTATCTTGTATTATGATGGAAAACACCATAAGAAATCTTTGTGGACCCCTCCAGAATATTGGGACCAGGATACTGTTTTAACGTATATCTTTATTTTTTAATTGATAAGCCAATTTTTTAATTGAATTTGTTTAATTTCCTACATAATTAAAACAAAGTTTGGATATCGAAGCATCAGGAAAAGTATATGGTATATATTCAATCGTGTATGATAGATAAATTCTTGGTATTTTCAAGACACGTTTTCTTACATATTTAAAACTATATAAGTGATAAATAAAACATGCAAAACTTGTTCCAATTATTCTCATTTAGCGAGGCTTACCAGTGGCGGAATGGGCAAAAAATCTTGATAAAAATTTCGATAATTTTATTACCAAAATCCAACTTTGTGATTGATTTTGACATAGATATTCAGAAAATAATATATTCCACCCTTCTCTCTTTCTCATTTTAGGGGGCAGACGCCCCCCCCCCCCCCCCCATTTGTACGCCACTGCTTACAGCCGAAATATTCTTATGAATGATACAGACAGAGCCGGTGCGACAGGCAAAAAGGAGATGGGGGCGCCCCTTTTGTTTTTGTTGTAATTAGAAGATTATGAGGGAGAAGAATTGAGATGAAATGAATCCTTAGTGATGGCAATAATCTTGCATTCCATTTAGAAAAAAATATATATATATAGTCTTCCCCTTATACATGTTATATATATATATATATATATATATATACTATTAAAATACCCAGGCGCTATGATAATTAATGATATGGACGAAAGGGTGGTATGTCGCTGAATTTATGTAACGATAGAAACACTATGAATAATAATGACCCAGTTTTGTAAACGATTTCAGCAAGAATGCAGAAGTGAAACTGCAGAGATCAACTCTCGTCTGAAATATGTTTCTAAACACAATAGCTGACAGCTGCAAGTCAAGTTTGTAATGTTCTTGGTTTAAGTATCACTTTCCATTGCTTCACTATCCTTTAATTATTGTATCATTTGTATTTTTGTGTTGTCACGGACGAAGTCATCACCAACCGGGAATACTCGTTGCGATTCCCCAGGCAATTATCAGGCCTATACGCATACCTGAATGAGACCTTGGATGATTCATCATTATGATCATGATGATATTATAGTCATTAAATGGTTTAGGTTTATAGTATGAAATATGGTATGGAAAATTGCGAGTTTGGGTGTCCCCCACGCCTAGCTGCTTACATGCAAAATTACCCGGCCGCTATTATGTTTGGTCTATTTGGGTGCCCCTCCTAATATAATGTTAAATCCGTGTACTTCCCGGGATCTATAAACCATATTAGGCCTATTAATTATCACAATGATCATTGCAAATTTATCAGCTGAAATAGCAACGCGCCTCGGAATAGAATATTTCTAGATAGATAGCGCTTTATAATGGCATATTATTATTATTAAAGGACAAGTCCACCCCAACAAAAGTTGATTTGAATAAAAAGAGAAATATCCAACGAGCATAACACTGAAAATTTCATCAAAATCGGATGTAAAATGATAAAGTTATGACATTTCAAAGTTTCGCTTAATTTCACAAAACAGTTATATGCACATCCTGGTCGGTATGCAAATTAGGTGACTGATGACATCATCCACTCACTATTTCTTTTGTAGTTTATTATATGAAATATGGAATTATCTAATTTTTTTCCTCATTGTCAGGTGAAACAGCGATAATCTCTCCCTGAACATGTAGAATTATCATTGTTAAATACTATATGGTTCGGTCAAGTTGGTCCTGATTGTCAAATCTGTAAAAAAATGAAATATTGTAAATTCAAACAATAAAAAACAAAATAAATAGTGAGTGAGGGACATCATCGACTGTCTCATTTACATGTCACTGAGTTGTGCATATCACTGTTTGGTGAAAAATAAGCAAAACTTTGATATGTCATAACTTTCTTATTTTACATCCGATTTTGATGAAATTTTCAGCGTTATACTAGTTTGATTTTTCTCTATTTATTCGAATCAACATTTTTCTGGGGTGGACTTGACCTTTAATATTGATTGATTTCTCTGTCTGATGAAACCCCATGCATGATGAATCATGATAGAGTTGGGAATGTGGCCATAATCTTAGGGGCAGATGCCCCTCCAAATATTGACACCACTTTCTCCCTTTTAGAGAAACTTTTTAATTCAAATTTTCAATTTTGTCAATTCTTCAACCACCATTTATGTTTCTACTGATAGCCAGAGGTCTGCTTTGCAAACCATTCACTCGAGTTAAGGGTCTGAATGTGCAGCCTACAATTGACTTGTGTATTGAAGGCCCGTGATGTATTGCTAGTCTTTGCGTGGAGACCCAATATTGTTGATCAGAGTTTCAATCAAGGTCTGTGTCTGCAGACTAAGCCATAGGTGTTTTACGCAAATCTAATCATGTGGTGTCACGCGCGTAAAACATTCCCCATAGACTTGTGTGTTAAAATGGCACTTAAGAAAAATTCATAAAAAATATATGTGAAATTAGAGGGTCGAATGTTTACTACCTTTGGATAGGATATATATCTGACATTCCATATCTGACCAGAGAAGGGTATCGTAGCCAGCTCATTTTAAAAATAAATCGCCATTTATGAAGATAACTATGATGGGATCAAATTCATCAACTGAAACAGTAAAATAGCCCCAATTCTTCCGCCAGTCAAAAAATAGTTCCAAATCATCGATATATCTTCCCAATTTGGGCAAAGGAAGTTCAGTAGTTACCATTTCGAGAATCAGTGTTAGATTTTGAATCATATTCATACACTTTTGCCAATCGGCAATATCAAATTGAAATAATTCGAATGGGTTGGGTCGTACGAATATCTTTAGCCCTCCTGATGTAATTAGGCTCGTGGCACCATGTATGGATCTAAATGGCCTGCATGGGCTTATGTGTATTCGAAGAGAGTAAATGAATGAACAATTACTTCCTTTTGTTTATTTCGTGTAGGATGGGAAAGGCATATCATTTTCCAATGTGAATTTCTTTCTGACTACAATATAGTTCCTTGTTTGTTTCTCTGACTTAAAAAACAAACACGACTTCTCCAATTGTGTTGGTGGATATAGTCTTTTATTGTTTAAATAACTGTTTGTCGAACATGTTTTGATAATAATTTAGATCTATGAAAATATCCCCTGTCCACAAGAGCGGCAGGCTATTATTTATTAAAGGAAGAGGGGGTAAGATGTCATAATGGTGGCATATTACCCCCCCCCCCCTATTGAATTAGAGGGGTACCATCAGGCCTCTTTTCTTAAATTCTTTTTCTCATTTTCCCTTAATTTTTCGTCCTTCTTTCGCTACTGAATGGGAAATAATAAGGGAGGGGTAGTAGCGCGCCCCTATCTCTCCATGCTGTTTAAATCAGCTTAACAATTATTGATCGACACCACTGTAAATCGTGTGATTACAGTGATATTTGATCTTCATTTTGTAGTGATATATGTTTTCATAGATTTCTATAATAAACGATTGTTTGGGTTATGAGGGCGTGTGAGGGGGGATCTGTTTCAACGTCGTTAGGAAAACAGAGCTTGAGAGAACCCTTCTCATTTCTATACTCGTTTTACACTTCTTTCTTCGATTTCTTCCCGTTTCCCCTTTTTACTACTTGAAAAATCAGGGAGGGGGCGTTGTCCTCTGCCCACCATCTCTGACGCCGCCAGAGACCAGAGAAATGAAATGTTATTGAAAAGGACTAGCTGAATTTAGTGTTTATATAGTGTTTTTTAATATAAAATGACAAAGGGTCAAACATGTCTCAATTGTTTTTCTGAGAGCACATTGAGTCTCATGGTCACATTTAGCAATGTTCCTGAAATTATTAGCACGCATAATGTTTCTTGAATGAAATGGAAGGTTTATTGGTACTCCAAATCCAAACGGTCATCATCAACGTCATCACCACCGCCATGCATCACCACTATCATCATCATCACCACCATCATCATCAACATCACCACCACCATCATCATCATCAACACCACCACCAACATCATCAACACCATCACCACCATCATCATCAACACCATCATCAACATCATCAACACCACCACCATCATCATCAACACCACCACCACCATCATCATCATCAACACCACCACCATCATCATCAACACCACCTCCAACATCATCACCACCACCATCATCCTAATCATCATCGTCATTGCACTGTTTAAAAAAAACTGATTTTACAGAAAAATGAAAGAAGATTTTGCAAAAAGCAATAACAGAATCATTATGTAAATTCATAAAACAGGAATTTTTCTGCAATTTAACAGAACAGGTCTGTTTAAAAAGGGGAAAATGGTGTTTTAAAATTTGTAAGGTTCCATACACCAAATACCAATTTCCTGTAAGATTTCGCAATCTGGTAAGATTACAGGTGTTCTCGAGACTCTGCTGCAGGAACTTCTTTTATTTTAAGGATAAATTTTCTAACAGTATGTCGTCATCATCATCCCCATCATCAACACCACCACCATTATCATCATCATAGGCATCACCATCATCCTAATCGTCATTGTCGTTATCACCGCATCATCCTCATCGATACTGTTGCAGATAAAATATGGATTCTTTTACACAAGCTTTGCTTTCGCAAAGTTTCTTCCACCTGACAGCTTTTAATTTACGTGATCATTAACAATACTGCTTTGGCACGAATGTATTCTATTGTTATATTTCAAAATAATCTAATTTGTATTTTTCCATAATGATGTTGAGATGTATACTGTAGTTACTTTGCTGTTATTGTGGAAATAAATGGAATAAAATAAACCTTCATCATGTTTATGTGTGTATGAAATATCGAAACTACCTCGCATCATTAATGGTGTATAAGATTGAAGGTGGGGGCAAGCACGATCTTATACTTTTTTTAATACTTTTTCGGACTTTTTCTTTCATTTTTGTTTTCCCATTTCTTCACTTTCACTGCTATACTTGAAAAAAAAGTCAGAAAGGGTGGTTGCCCCCCCCCCCCCCCCCGGGCACCGGATGTATATACTTCTTTTGATACCTTGAAGATAGTGGTACAGCCAGGCTCGGCGTATTTTCGAACCCGTTTTGTCTGAATGAATTTCTGGAATTTTCAAAGATCGTCAGATAAAATCCATTATCCAATTACAAGTAGCCAGCTTTTGCGCACATCACCATTATGACAATCAAGCCAACTCAGATTTGAAGCGAAAAAAAAGAAAGTATTGTGACGTCACTGTATTGTTACCCATTTGGGTCTAACTACATCACGTAGGCTAGCTACGTATGATACGTGAGCAGAGTGGCGTAAAACCACTGTTGTTAATGGCTTCCTTTCAATAGTTTTGACATCCATGCATTCATCCCTTTATGTGGGTTCAGTGATTTTTATGATAGAGGACGATTTGCCAAGTCACCGCGATCAATATACACCCATTTCAAAATATATCCAGAGTTTACATAATTTTAATAGATGCGGGAAGATGATGTGAGACGCCGCGCCGACCCGAAAAATTGCCCTATCTGGAGCTATCGAGCTCGTTAGAGAAAGAGTTGCGGTTGCGGTCAATCGCTGCCACTTCAAATTTTAAACGCAACCTGACTTCTGACCAATCAAAAGCACCCTTTCGAGATTTGCGCTTGATAATTATTTGGAGTTACTTCAAACGTAAATCTTTCCAGCGACTGGACCGTAGTCTAACAAAGCAACAATCTGACTGATTCTAGGTATTGTTGATAAATCAATCGAATTTTTAACCCAATCTATGATGGAAAATCCACAAAGTTTAGAGGTGACGGAAAGTGTTAAGAACTCACGGTCAGATAAAGGTTAGCGATCCTTTGCTGGGCTTTTGCTTGCCTCCCCCCCCCCTCTCGATTCCGTATGCATAATAATGAATATTAAGCAATTATTGCTGGCGAACAAATGCTACTTTTTATGCATCTGACCCAGTGGCGGACCGTGACCCGGAGTAGACAAAGCATTGGGGGGCACAGCATTGTTCACAAACAATACAGTGCCCCTCCAATGCTTTGTCACCTCCGGGTCACGGTCCGCTACTGATCTGACCCAACGTTGTAATAAAGTTATGTTTATTAGCGTCCTTCCATTATGAAGTGGCCTGTATTTCATGATAGAGGAAAAGTATCCTAGATGGCAATTGGTTTGAAAATATTGTACTTCTCAATAAATTTGTTTCTTTCCACATTTTACTTGTGTGATTTGTTATGGTAATGGATTTTTTTTCTTACCATCAAAATGACTTATCCGATGTATTAGAAATAGCAACAGGCTAAAGTGTATCTATAGTATTATCATAAACTTACCCATTCCTTTCATCCAATTCACTAGCGTACCTACGGGGGGGGCAGGGGGGGCACTCTGCCCCCCCTGACGAGATTTTGAAGACCTTTTTTTTTTTTTTTTTTTTTTTTTTGCTTGTCAAATTTTTTCTGGTACGAAAATCTTTATTTTGTATTGATGACCCCTTTTTTTTTTTTTTTTTTTTTTTTTTTTTTTTTTGCTTGTCAAATTTTTGGGCGGCCAATTTTGCCCCCCCTGTGAAAAATCCTAGGTACGCCACTGATCCAATTCCCTACCTCCCTCCCCTTCATCTCTTTCATTCTCTCCATCTCCCTATCCCTCTTTCCTTCTCTTTTTCTCTCTTTCCACTCTCCATTTCTATTCTTTATCCCCGCCTCTTCTCTCTTCCCTCCATGTATGGAGTCCCTCACATTATCCCCCCTCCCTCTCTCTAAATGCAACATCTCTCTCTCTCTCTTTCTTTTTTTGTCCCTCTTCCCGATCCCCCCCCCCCCACCATTGTGATATAACCCCCTCCCCTAACAAGTAAACCAAAGATAAGCAACCCAAAATGAAACCTAAAATATTCAACAAATCATTGATTTTCAAAGGCAAGCAGCAATTTTATTATAAAATTACAAAAATAACAAAATTAACAATCCGGTAAGCACCCACTTAATCATTAAGCTGCACTTGTCCATGTACTTGTCACATTTCATTTGATTCATTTCAATTCGCTTGATAACAATTTAAGACACAAACATTGAAAAGCATTCCATACAATATCATAACTGACGTTTATACAGTTAATAAATAGAGGCACCGAAAGCCCATATATTTACATACATGTACAAAGACACCTTAGAAATCTGAAAGCGGCGTTGATGTAAAAATAAAATTGAAAAACAAGCTAGCACCCATGCTTTTTGAAAGATTGCTTGATACCAACCATACCAGAGCATACCATTTCCAAACGTCTTGAAAATTCTGCATATATACCTTCCTATACTAAATAATGAATTGTGATATTCTGTACCTTTGAAAATGTGCACCTAATTATCCCACAAAGCTCCGATGTGATGAATATTGAATACTAAAATGGTGCAATCATTTTGAAGTTAGAGCAATCATTTTTAGTGTAACAGATCCCCATGTAAAATTTATTTCTGTGTGCAAGTTGCGTAGAAAATTTAGAAAAAAGACTTAATCAATTGTGCAGATATGTAACATAATCTGAGTAAATAAGATAAGCAGTGAAATCAGTAAAATCAACTCATTTGGGACAAGACATCAAATTGGCAACACTAAGCTGCTCCTCAAATTGGCAGCTGTAAGCTGCTACTTTTTGCCTGTATCTTCAGTTACAGACAGAACATTATGTGGCACAAAACCTGCCAATTTGTATGAAGATATATTTATGTTGAAGTTTTGTTGCCAATTCAAAGTTCATTGCTCATTAATTTTAAATCCAAAGTCTAATAGCATTAAGCAAGATAACTAACGTATATTGGAAAAATTTTGACAGAGCATACAATGATTCTGTTTTCATGCTCTGATAACTAGAATAACTGAAGCATGTCTTTCTAAAGACAGAACAAAAAATTGAGTTTGGCCTAAATGGGTTGATTTGATCTAAAAGCAATTTAATAAGTTTTAACTCATTGCGCCATCGTGTTCATAGAACATACATAATTAGGCTGAAGCACGTGCTTCAGGGGTTTTTAAAAAGTCTTTTTTTTCCTCTCAAAATCATCATGATACAAGTAGAAGAAAAGAATATATACAACAAAAATCACATGAGAATTAAAAAAAAACAATCATCAAAACTAAATAGAGAATGGACCCTCGAGATGAGAATTCAGAACAGTTTTGAAAGAACTTCTATTAAACTGTTCAAAATGAGGGGAAAACACATCCATCCTTTCCATAGAAAAGACCCCCATGTCCATCGATCCGATACCTCCACTTAATATAATTGCAAGATATTTGCTACATGATTCATGATTATGACACAATCAGAGATTTAAAAAAAGTACAACACTTCATTCCACCCTAGTACTGCGATTATCTAGTACCCATGGTAACACTTCTTTTGGGCAAGAATGAGAATAATGAAAAGTTCATAAAATACATATAAAAACCGATGTTATTATAACAAGTAAAATAAGTCTATGCCGCCTGTCAGCGTTTGAAGACGAGGCACGATTTGACTTGGCAATATAACGTGGCAATGTTATGTGCAGTGTGGGGTTGTATATTCAGCTCCCCTCTTCTCTCAAGTTGCACATGATCGCGAGAGTTCATGGACTATTCCATTCCCTAGCAGGGGTGGACGAACTGGTAGACGAGTCGTTGTGAAACTTCTGTCTTCTTCATAATTCCCTTGCGGTAGTACTGCCTGATAGATCTGGAAAGCTTGTCGTAGTTCATGGCCGGTCTGTTTTTCCTCAATCCCCAAAGCCGGGCTACTTCGACGGAATCCTCAATCTTAAAGATACCTAATTTGGCAAAAAACACAAAAGAAAAAGAAAGAAAAATTGTTAAATATGAAATGTATTGTATTTTGTATTGTATTTCTGTCTATAGGCGTATCCCGTCACAAGCCTCGGCTTTTAGGGTATACGCCTTCTTCTTTATACCAAACATGTACATATTTATATTCCTCATAACAATTTGATTTTTGTATGAACTAATGTTTATGAAAAGTGTTTTGAAATGGAAGAAAATAAATGTTTATTTGAATTGAATTGAATTGAATTGAATTGAATTGAAAACAAGGCATGAATATTAATAATCAATTTACACTTCATATCTTTTCTGACTAGGTTTGGAGTTTGTATAGATTTCTTTGTCAATATGTTATAAAGTACCCTTGGGACTTTGAAAGACAGGAACAGTAAACCAGGATCCACTTCATACTTCCAGGATATTGGGGGAAAAAATCCTTTGATTGAATATGCAGTTTATCTGCAATAATGATCTCTCCTTTTTTTCATGCGCCATAAATCTTTATGATTTGTTCCACAAGGATAAATACAGAAGCAGACAAAAAGTACAACTACACCAGTCAATCACGATAGAATACAAAGACACATAACCACACCCATTACATCATTGTCAGCCAATCACATTCCAGAATTCACTGAGGGTTTATGAATATTCAATAGCCATAGCATAAGCCAGCCCCCCCCCCCAATTATTAAAACTCCTTTGCAACACTATGGCTTTCGCTATGCTTTGTGTCATGGTCCCCAAATTTGCTTTGTAATCAATAAAATTTTGAGCTTGATCTTTTAAAGAAAACATTAACTAGTTTAACGGAATATGGCAATATAGACTTTCAAACCAAAACCTATTTTAAGGTTTCTCTTTATCATTTTGTGTATTATACATGTATGATATTATCATATTAAAAAACATCTTGGTATAGGGATATCTACCAACTAGGACAAACAATATTTTGAGGTGTCTTATTTTATATCTGCTGGTAGCCCTGAAAAGTGAGTTTGACCTAGAACTTCAAACTGATTGAGGAGTCTTGGTAACTGACACTCAAAAAACACGTCAATCAACCCGAAACTACACGTAGGCCATGGAAACATATCCCCATGCCTGCATAAAACTCTTAATTGTTTCTATGAAGGCTATTGTTTCTTGAAACTCACTTAATCATTTTTATGCTGCTCAAGATTTCGGCTAAATTTCTCGACTATTTTTTATACTGGTAGGTTCAAGTATGATCAGATTACAGATGGATAGGCCTAAAAAGTATATCACTTGACACAAAACACCTTTGTTTTCTTATTTTGGAGCTTGACTTTACAGTGTAGTGAAATTTTTATCTCAGATTTGAAGAAAGAGTTAATTTGAATACAGTAAAATATCAAGCAAAATTCGCATTTCTGATTACTTGAATATTTTCGATTTCAAGAGATGTTATTCAGTGATTGATATTACAATTATTTCAGTAATAACACCCCCAACCTGTGATGATTTATGGTTGGCTGCCCAAAAACCTTTAAAATTCTTTGAAATGAAAGAGAAATTTGCCCAAATATGGGCATTGGTTATAGTTTTTAAGTATAGGTGTCACTGCATGCAAAGGTATATTACCACCCGCCGCTTCCTTCCGTTGGGAAGTTATTTGGCTAAAGACTCCACCGGCACACAGGGTCACCTAAAGCAGTTATTGGTTTCAATTCCTCTTTAACTTCCTGTCCTGCTCATCCTCCAATTTCCGCAACCACCAGCCCCCCCCCCCCCCCCGATAGTGGTATGGGCCATGATGTCATGCATTACAACAGAGCTATTTTGGTATGCTTATGTAAGATAGGAGATCCTTGCATTTAGGAATATATATATGTGCATTATTTTATAAGCCTGGCAACTTCTCACCCTATACATTATAAATAAAAAACAACTTAGTCTAAACTTAATATTTAAAATTCTTGAGTTTTCTAGATTTTATACTTTGACACTAGGGTTCTAGAACATGTAATTTAGCCTGATATAATCCCATTTACATTTATTGATTTCAGCTTCCTATGCTTTTTCTTTCAAATCTAGGTATCCAGAGTCACAACAAAAGGTTCTACCAGTTCATATGTCTGAAGCTTTTTCAATATCATTCAAAACACATACTAGTAATTCACATCTCATGCATTCAGACCACACTTCACTCACAGCTCATTTGCATAGATCAAACTTCATTTGCATATCATTTGCATAGATGCAGATGCTCACCTTGTGATCTGTCCATCCACCTGATGCAGTAGCTGTAGGAGTTAGGTTGGAGGAGGAGTTCTTTCAAGAACTGCCAGAGTTGGATGCCTCCTGTGTGGTTCGGCGTCATGGATGTGTTGGGTCCGCTGGGGGCGGGAGAAGGGATGGAGATCTCATCTGAACAAGACAAGAGATAAAAGAAAGAGATCAAATTAATAAAATTAACATGACAAATTTAAGTTGTATAATATGATACAACTAAAATTTATTTCTGTCAGTTCACCTAACAATGATTTAAGAAATCCCCTTGAAATATTTTGATGGGAATAAAATTTGCCATCACCAACCTCTTGGGGCTCCATTTCATAAAAATTGTAGCAACAAATTTGCAATACAATAACAGTTAAAAGCTACTGAAAATCCATCAATTTGATAGGCTGATAATAGACTTCTTATAAACACGTCTTTGTGAAATGGGACCCAGGCCAAGTTTTTTACTTTAAAAGATTTGAGCAGAGTGAGAATCTTAACAATTTGAAACTCACCATCACTAGGTGACCCCGTGCTTCCGCTCTCGTCTCCGGGCGTGGCTACCGGTGAGATGGGGGCGTTTATGTACCTTGGTGGCATGCCCATGTCTGTGTGAAGCGCCGTGCCGAAATGTGAAGGCTGTGGAATGCTGGGAACCACTGTTGGTGCCTGAGGTACTACTTGTGATGCTGCGTCGTATTGAAGAGCTGCAAGGGGTGACAGTCAATGAAAGATGATTTCATTATTATTTTCTCCCGCTTAAAATGAATATTTTGTAGCTAAACACTTTGTTGATCTACTGTTTTATATATGTAAATATGATCCAAGCTAACCTTCAGGTGCAATGAATAAAGATCAATTATCCATTATTCATATAACCAATCATCATCATCAACATGTCAGATTTTAAGGATTACTACAGCTGATATAATTTTTTTTTCTCAACTTACTATCATTACATTCCTATTAAAAAGATAAGTCAATTCATTAAAAAAAAATTTGCTCCAATCACTATTCATAAAATTTGCTCTAATACAAGTCTTTGTGATACCTTAAACATCTTGCCCTCAATAGTTTTTACTGTGTGCACGTAGGTAATCAATTCAATTCAAATAATCTACTTACTTGATAATAGAACACTGACAACGCTGTATAGGATGTCACCGCACTTGGGCGCCCGTTGCCTGAAATCTTCGTCCTGGAGCGATGCTAGCATTGGTCCGTTCATGTAGAAGTTGCGCATCTCGATATCGCCGAGCTCAAGACGTCTGACAACACAGGCAAGCCACTTTTGGACTTCCTCTGCGGTCCAACAGTATGGATCTGAGGAAAGAAAGAAGAAATTAGATTAGAATGCTTCCACAGTCACAATACAGTGTTTCAAATGTTAGTTACATAAATCACAATAATAATGATAAATATGCAATATATTCGAACATTCATAGGCATATTGTAGTGCTCCTGAAGCCATAAAAGAGAAATCATTCCCTACCCCCAAAATATATTCACCTGACTTTCACCAACCTTACTTCTTGAAGAAAATGTATATAAATACAAAAGCGAGACATTCAAAGTTTCAAACTGCTGAATAGACAATTATGAAGAGTGGCCCCTACAATTTAAAAGAAAAGAATATCCCCAAGGCCCAACGGAAGTTGTCTTATAACCAAATGCTTACAACTGAGGGGGCATTTACTTACTTGGAACCAAGTTGTGCTTGTGGCAGTCTTCAATGATATCCGGGATGATCATCCGCATCACGAGTCGCGCCATCTCATCCTCCTGAATCTCAGCGGTTTGGTCCATCCCCATCTGCTGAATGGAAGATCCCATCTGCTGTGCTGGGAATGCATTCTGATCTTGGTAGAAGGACACCTGCATGTCTGGGGATGGGGGGAGTCCAAAGCCGCCGCCGAAAGGGGTGGGCGAGGGACCGTCGTACCTGGCCTGTCTCTGCTGATGTTGGATCAGGTCCATGTCGAGGAGGGTACTGCCCATGTTGATCTCTGTCAGACTAAGTGCGTCCTAAACAAAAATTCAAAATAAGATACGATTAGTGATTTTACTTTCATTCGGGAAAAGTGTTATAATCTTTAAAAATAATTACATATACATGTATTATTAGAATGCAATATAGAATGCTATAACAAGCACCTACTTCCTCAATATTCATGTCATCAAGTACTAGTAGTATACTGTTTACACTTGTGATGAATTTGTTATTGATAACTGATATAAAAATATTTTGCCTGAATCTGACTTGAAGCCAGCAGATTGATGTCATAAACGAATACAGCTTGCCATTTCCACAATCACATGGTCGCATGAAATGCAGAATACAGGGAAAACGAGCCCATAAAACAGCGAGGGAAAATAAAAGGGACTTCCCCGTTTTCCTTCTTGTGGTGGAAAAGATGCCGTCCGAAGCAAGCTGTTGGCATCGTGCCCTCACTATTCAATGACGTCACAATAAACAGCTCTCTCATGAACGACCTATTCAACTATTGAACTGTAGTTTCAATTTGACGGGGTTCTAAAGTCTAACACATCTCCTTCAGTAATACACAGTAGTGAAGCCCACTTAGACTTTGTACTAGGGCGCACAATACAGTCTTTTCATGTGGTATGCAAATTTAAGGACATGTATTGAGGTACATGCATGAAATGCTACTGTACAAATTTATGAGCATATAGGCCTAATAATGGAACCAGTTATAACAAATTAAGTTGCCCACCCATTAATACATACGATAGCAAGCTAATGAAATATCAATCAATTTAAATACTCTCGGCTTGGTAAATTCAACTGGTAAATTTTAATATTGTCCTGGTTTTTTTTTCTGTCGGATACCCACTCGAAGTGACAGTGTTGGTTATAATTAATGGCAAAGTTTAAAAAGAAATAAAATACAATTCTTGCTATAAACATGACAAACAATTAAGTGCTTTTTTGTCTTTACGCTTAAGGTGAATGATTGTTGAAAAAATAAGCCATAACATCATATGCCCATGACACAAATTATTTAACTATAAAACAAAATAATGATATTTACCGGATCGCTAAGTGGTACGGGAGGTACAATGCAGACTTCGCCTGTCGAGTACATGCTGTTTGAAGATGTGATGTTGTGATTTAAATCTGTAAGAAGAATAAAAAAATAGTCTAGGGTAAAATAAAGAAAAGGTTATTTCATATAATCATATAGGCAATGACAATGCAATGTGGAGAAGCCCTAACTATATTGTCTAAACACAGGCTGGGCAAAGATTTGTCGAAAATTGCTCTCACTCACAGATTTGCGTTTCAACAATCAGGATAGGTAATGTGTAGTCTTGTTAAACTTTAAATAGTAACTGGGCACTGGGCTGTAGCTCCAAAACTGACATACCAGGCAGGAGCAGAAGTTATTTATAGACAATGACAATTTCTTGATCTGGCTAAGTGCGGCGCGCCGGGATTTCGAGGGAAAATTCGGATCAGGATCACAAGATTTTGACAAAGTGAAGAGACAATCAAATTTATTGAGAGCAAAGATTCAAATGTGATTAATAGGGAAGTTTGAAACCTAAATATCCACCCGGGATATCCACACAAACACTTTGCGGTTAATTAGGCGGGTATAGTTCTTACCATTGCACGCATATGCATGCCGAAACGATATACACAAAGGCAAACCAGGCAATATTACTATTTCCGCTTGAAAATGAGACGTTGTTTATAACATTTGCCATACCATGGTCATACACTTCCAATGCAGATAAAGCACAGTCAACCACGTACAAACATACTGCACTGCACTATATCCAACACACAACACGCTAAATACCCCCATGTCCTGAAGCACACACACCACGTGTAAAATACAAGCAATTATAAATGAAGTATTGAAACTACTTTGTATAGCTCTGTCAGTAATGTTATGACACAATTCTATTTTGAAAACAATTGGTCAACGAAAACCTAAACGAGGCATAAATGACTTGCAAGTATGGCGGTTTAGAAACCCAGCTACATGTATGGTTTTCTGTTTTGGGTTTCGGAATGTAATGAAAGATTGCACATCAACATTCCCTGACTATATGGCATTATGGGATCCTAGTATTATTAGAAATAAACCCATTCAATTATTTCGATGAAATAAATCTGCAACACGAACAAGATATCACCTACAGTGCAGCTAACTAAAGCTAGCTTCAATGAAATGTCCTTAAACATTAATATTGATGAAAATTTTGCACAAGTGAGTAATGAGTATTCAGAATATAATTTCAAAGGGATTAATTCGTCCCTGGGTGGAATTGGAATATACTGCTGCAAAGAAAAATACATACTAATCATGATTATATACACGCATGCACTTGAATTTTGAAAAACAGATAAATATCATGGATGTACTAACTGACTGAAAACTTACAAATAAAAGTCGAATTTCACGTCCAAATGAACACCTGTAACAACGATCTTGTAATATAATTCCTAGGCTTGGATTTTCGTTGTTCACCGTGACAAGAACAAATTGTAAATGTTTTCTACAGAAGCGATCGCACGATTTATATCAGTAAACTGTTCTCTCTAGTAATTTCTTTCCCCGGTCGTTTTCCCTACAATGACATCATGCTCTTTCAAAGAAACTTTGATGAATTATTCATGACCACCGGTCGCATGGGCGGGGCTTTGTGCCCTAGCCTGTGAAGGGCTATTGTGATTGGATAACAGTGCGCTCAGCGTTGAACAGAATGATCTTTTGCACGTAATAGAAATCTACTGTGGGGGTCGCCGAACAATAAGACTGGTTTTGGGATGGTGTACGGGTTGGCTCCAAATTGTGAATGGAATGAATGATGGAATCAACTACGTCAGTTTCTCGTTCATTTAAAAGTCTATCGACTACACTTTCTATTGTGTTTGAAATAACTTCTTTTAAGACATTTAATTAAGCGTATCGAAGACGTAAGATGGTGACCTAAGAAGAATTAAAGGATGATGGATAAACAGTTTGTCAACAAAATACATCCCAGTCGGGTTTATTGAAATCAGCACATTTTACAGGTTGAAAAACCATGAGTATGATAGAATCATAACCCGAAAAAAAATGTCAGGTTAACACCACCATAAGCATGATAAGGAAGGGGCCGAATTTTCTAGCGAAGATCTTTGAAAAGCTCCTAATATTAAAATATGGGATTGAAAATGTTCGGAACTATTTTACTCAAAACCTTGATTTTTAAATTAGTAAATTATGTTAAAGCTTACATGGAATAAGATTCCTCCTTTATCAGTCTATCATGGCTATAGGAAATAAATAAATGATTAATTTGTAGCCTTACAATAAGAAATATTCAGAAACATTAATATTTTAAAGAAAGAAACGCCGGTACTCGCACCCCCTCCCCTCCCACACATTCGTTCAAATAACGGTGTGCATGTTTACAAATTAATATAAATATTCTTCTTTTTTGAAAATATAAAACTAGAATCGAATCCAAGAAAATATAAAGAAACTTGTCGTTTTGCAATAAAATCTTGCCATTTTCATGAACCATCTGTAACGGCCATGAATGTGGAACTATGTTTCCTATACATTGCACCCGGCTCCGAATGCTTTAGAAGAATAATGTTAGTTCACATCAGGACCATATCTTTCATATAAACTTGACCTTCTATAACATTATAAGGCAACACCATTTTAATCATAAGTACCAATTATTATAAATTGCAAATTCAAACTGAAGCATTTTTTGCAACAAAGAAGGATTTGGTATCAAATATTTCTTTGAAAAAGTCACCATATTCTCAGGCCTAAAGTAATTTGACGTCAATCTTGCAGACATTTATCTTCATATTTCTATATATTTTGACAGGTATTGCACCATCAATTGCAAGGATGGAACCATCATTCATTTTAAAAGATTGAAAGTTTTTTTAAGTCCCCGAATAGCATTACTTCGAGAATCAAAAATAACTTCTTGACAGCGATAAGCATAGAAGGAAGGACCTCGTATACTCCTACGCACAGAGAGAAAAGTACTATAAGATGTGCTCGTGATACATATTAAGTGGTTTAATTAAACTAAACAACGAGGGTGGATGAAAGTTGATATTTTACATAACAATTTTTTTTCTCCAGGGAAAGGAAACGGGTTTTTTATTTCTTCGTTATTTTTCCCTTTTTAGAGGTTGTGGTATAAAACCCTGCGATTTTGCGACTGTATGGCGCATTCACGTGACAAACTGACACGCTTGTTAAATCAGAATGTAAGTCACCTGCTATATTTAAAGAATTTTGCATCATAATATTATACCATCATAATTTCAAATATTCCTCAAATCATCATGATTACAAATACAGATGAATTAATCAATTTTATTTTCAAAATTTTATACAGGGAAACGTGCTAATAAAAGGGAATCCAAAATGAATCCTGTTTCTAATACCATTTGCATATACCTCAATACAAAAAGTGTGTCCCTCATAACATGGTCCTATTCGTAATAGGTCCATGCTCATAACAACACGATATTTCATATATCTATTCTTACGTGCTATCATGGCTATAGGCTTAGTCCTCATATGTTTCATTCAATTTCTCTCGAAGTAGTTTTCATTAAATATCAAGTCCACCCCAGAAAAATGTTGATTTGAAAAAATAGAGAAAAATCAAACTAGCATAACGCCGAAAATTTCATCAAAATCGGATGTAAAACAAAAAATGTTATGGCATTTTGAAGTTTCGCTTATTTTTCACCAAACATTGATGTGCACAACTCAGTGAAATGCAAATGAGACGGTTGATGATGCCCCTCAATCACTATTTCTTTTGTCCTTTATTGTTTGAAATATTACAATATTTTCATTTTTACAGATTTTACAAAAATAACCAACTTGACTGATCCATATAGTACTGAACAATGCTAATTCCACATATTCAGGGATGAATTAGTCGTTGTTTCTTTTCACAATGAGGAGAAAATTATAATATTTCATACTTCATATAATAAAATACAAAAGAAATAGTGAGTGGATGACATCATCAGTTTCCTCATTTGCATACCGACTAGGATGTGCATATAACTGTTTTGTGAAATTAAGCGAAACTTTAAAATGTCTTAACTTTTTTATTTTACACCCGACTTTTATGACATTTTCAGTGTTATGCTTGTTGGATTTTTCTCTTTTTATTCAAATCAACTTTTTGTTGGGGTGGACTTGTCCTTTAATAAGAATTTTCCTAATGAGGGTGTTAAACATATACTCATAAATGTATCCAGCAATAATTCGTTGGTTACTTTTTTTTATCGAAAACGCAATTACACCTGATTCTACCCCCCCCCCCCCCACCACCACCACCACCAACTAGTCTGCTGTACAAACCCTTCACTCGAGTTAAGGGACTGAATGTGCAGCCTACTCATGCCTTGTGTACTGAAGGCCCTCTCAGTTTGAAACAGCACGTTTTGTATGTGCTAGCCTTTGCGTGGAGACACACTTGTTGTTCAAAGTTTCAATCAGGGTCTGTGCCTGCAGACTAACCACCAACAACACCACCATTCTGGCTTTCCCCTCTCATCCGCCCCCCCCCCCCTCCCCCACACCTCTCCCTTTCAGTCTAACATTCTCTGGTTGATAATTAAAGGACGAGTCCATCCCAACAAAAAGTTGATTTGAATAAAAAGAGAAAAATCCAACAAGCATAACGCTGAAAATTTCATCAAAATCGGATGTAAAATAAGAAATTTATGACATTTTAGACTTTCACTTAATTTCACAAAACAGTTATAAGCACATCCTGGTGGGTATGCAAATGAGGAGACTGATGACGTCATCCAATCACTATTTCTTTTGTATTTTATGATATAGGAAATATTATAATTTTCTCCCCATTGTCAAGTGAAGAATGATTAATTCCTCCCTGAACATGTGGAATTAGCATTGTTTAATACTATATGGTTCAGTCAAGTATAGGTCCGTATTGTCAAATCTATAAAAAAATGAAATATTGTATAATTCAAACAATAAAAAACAAAAGAAATAGTAAGTGATGGACATCATCGACTGTCTCATTTGCATGTCACTGAGTTGCGCATATCATTGTTTTGTGAAAAATAAGCGAAACTTGAAAATGTCATAACTTTCTTATTTTACATCCGATTTTGATGAAATTTTCAGCGTTATACTATTTAAATTTTTCTCTATTTATTCAAATCTACATTTTTCTGGGGTGGACTTGACCTTTAAAGAATGAGCATTATCCTGATAGACCTCCTAAAGACCAGAAAAGGCTGGAAGAATGACAACCTTTTCTAAACGTTGCATTTACCACTTTAAATGCATGGTTCGACCCAACACTTTGATTCAGCTTTACGCAGGGTTGGATATAAAATTGGAAAAGGTCACTCCTCCAACCTTTCAAACGTTGGTAGGTCCAAAGACCTATAAAGGCTGGAAGAATGACAAACTTTTCTAAATGTTGCATTTACCACTTTAAATGCATGGTTCGACCCAACACTTTGATTCAGCTTTACGCAGGGTTGGATATAAAATTGGAAAAGGTCATTCCTCCAACCTTTCAAATGTTGGTAGGTCCATGACTTAACATTTCATTTTAGAGTGTATGGCGTTACACAAAAAAAACACAAGGCAAATTGTCTGGTCCTATATTCAGTAATGAAGAAGGATAAAAATAGATGAAGGCCCAATGCATAGAAAATCGATATATTCACAAAAATGAAACTTCTTTATCAAATGCAACCACAATTCGTTCAGCAAAGTCAAAAGTTTCATGAAATGAGTAACAGCCAACACCCACGATCGGCAAAATCAAGAGACCGATGCACTAACGAAAAGAACAAAACACATTTCCTAAAATTTCATTGAATGAAAATAAAAATAACCCAAAATCGTTCATGTTCATAAAATACCTGATGTTCCTTTATTGAACAAACTGAATAGATTTCCATTCAAACCATGAATTCGTTGAGCAAAAATACACTCGATATCCTTGTTAATTGTTCAAAATCATTACCCATGATTACGTCTTCATACCCTGGATAATATAACTATTCTGAGAAATGTATTATAAAGGAATTACATTCCAGGATATTATTTATATTTGACTATATGTCTGGAGTTTTACAAATGTAAACCAAACGAAGTGTTGACACCTTCATACGATAGTGACATAATTATTCCAACAGCATAGCATGTAATAAAGAAGTTAAGAACAGTGAATGCGGCATATCAAGGAATTCACAATGGAAGGTACGAAATAATTAAACATTAAAAAAGAAAGTTTTCGCCTCCAAAAATGACAGATTTTTATTTACCAAGAACAAATTGACAGGCAATAAGGTAGTCACCCTCAAAGGGTCTTTTCTCACTCCAGAGTTCTAATATTGCCAGCTGCGTACTTCTTTGCACAAGAAATATGCCCGCGACCATACGCCCCCAATACCTAACTTTTTTTACTTTTATTTCAGGGGCGGCGGAACACATTTCGGGTTTTTTTTTTTTTTGGGGGGGGGGCAAAGCCAAAAGGCACTTATGTCAAAAATTGGCATTTTGGTGCAAACATATATTTTTACCATTCAATTATTATCTGCTTCAAGTAGTTGTGTGTTTTGTGGTAATTAAGTTGAGCAAAGCCTTTTTAAATGATTTCTGACTGATAAGATATATTTAGGTTTTATTTTTTCCGCGAGCGAGCGGTTGAAAAATTCGCAAATCTAAAGTTATGAAACTTGCTTTTTTGATCAATGGAGATAATTACTGTTAAAAAGGTGTCCTTGTGAGACGTTGTGAGCGCGAATCTCGAACTCATACTTTTTGACATTTCATGCAATAGAACATGCATTAAATGTTCCGAGCAGTTTTTGTTATCATGAAAAATATGTGCATATCTAACATTAACATGAGCGCGAAGCGCGAGCTGAAAATTTGAAAATACTGACCAGAAAAGGAAGCACATTTTAGTGACTCATGAATATGATACATATCGCACCATTCTATTAATGCGAGCGCAATGCGCGAGCTGAAAATTTTTGACATTCCAACCTGAAAACTGGACATTCTAAGCATTTTTAAACCAAGAACAGAATGAGTACTTTACTAAACATTAATTGAAGCGAGCGCTAAACAAGACCCCAAAATTTGTAATATTTGAACCTGAAAAACTGAACATTCCAAGCATTTTTGTAACCATGAACACAATTATTACCTTGTAGTGTGATGCGAAGCGCGAGCCAACAATTTTGTGATTTTCTAACCTGAAACTATGTATTATGTTTTACTTGAAAAGGTTATTTCATAATAAAAAGGGCACATTTCATTTGGAAAAAAGGGCACTTTCCATTTAAAAAAAAAGGGCATAACGCATTTTTTCCTCCGGGGAATTTTTTTGGGGCAAGTGCCCCCTGCCTCCCGGTTCCGCCGCCCATATTCAAAGCACCTCGATCTGAAGAAGGGTTATATAAAACCATAATGGCAAAGCTGTACAGCATACCAACACCATTAAAGCCGTATTTTGGAATTCAAATGAATTAAGGATTAAATATTACTTTTAAAAAATGAAATGATAAGAGGAAAACTAAGAGATGGAGGAGCCGATAACGTTTTTTTAAAGGAGAATGAAACCCTTGAAACCAGCTGAATCCATATCAAAGAGAAAAATCAAAGAAACATATTGTTGAAAGTTTGAGGAAGATTGAATGAATAATAAGAAAGTTATGAGCATTTGAATATTGAGATCACTAATGCCATGTAGATCCTCCCACTGGCAATACGACCAAGATCTGTGATGTCACACACGTACAACTCCCTCATTACTTTAGTACTCATTCTCACTTTTATAGAGTCTATCACAAGGTGAGGTGTTCTCTTTATGAGAGGACAAGTACAGAAGTTTCACAACATTATATCATTGATGAATCGTTTGTCATATGATTAGAATGAGCAAAAAGAGATGTTTTGGGGTATATTTTCAGTGTCCAAAAGGGGAGAGTTGTTCATCTGTGACATCATAGTTCTTGGTCGTATTGCCAATGGGAGGATCTCCATAGCATTAGTGATCTCGACATTCAAATGCTCATAACTCTTCTATTGCTAGTCCTATTTTACTCAAACTTTTGTTGATCTTATTCTTTGATTTTTCTGCTTTCACAAAAGCTAACTTTCTCCAAGAGTTTCATTCTCCTTTAACCACTCAGAAAAAAAAATGTATGAATCTTACCAGAATTGTAATATTATTAATTTGCATGTAACTCACTGAGGGTATTTATTTGCCTAAACATAGTCCACGATCCTCCCCTTGCACGTTTACCCCCATTTGCTAACAAAATTCCACCAACAAAAGAGCACATAACCATCCAGTAAATAGCCCTAAATTGCTCTGTTCCAATCAATTGTCTTTTGTCTTTTGAATCCTAAGCGTGCGTGTATGCGTGACTCACGACTGTCAGTCTATCCACTTAATCATGACGTGACAATAGCCCGCGCACCTGTGGTTGGTGCACAACAATAGATTCGGGGTTCAAGACCAATGCCAAATCCCCCATTGTTCCCCGAGGGATGAAGTTCATTACGCATTGTTTCTCATGGCTCGAGACCCCACCCCTCGCCTCCCATATTGAACTTGAACCATTGTACCCAAGCACCTGTGGTTAGTCTTGACAATGGACGCAGGTTCTCAGTTCGAATCCCCATTGTACCCTTTGTTAAATCCTCATAATCACCCCTACGTAATTATTATTGTTCACTGCTTCTGTGCCCCTGAGGTTGATGAACGTACAATAGAAACAGGTTCACAGTTCGAGTCCCATCTTTGTTCACCATCGATTAAACGCCAATAAAGTGTCATCAACCACTTACAGTAATTAAGTCTACTTTACATCAAGTCTAGTATCACGCCTTGAATATGAGCATCTTCTATTTCTGCTGTTTAGTAACGCACCATCCCCGACCATCCCCTCCCTCATGTCCAGTGTCAGTGGCGTACCTAGGATTTTCCACAGGGGGGGGGGCAAATTCGTCCGCCAAAAAAATTAGACAAGCCAAAAAAAAAAAAAAAAGTCTTCAACCACAAATAAAGGATTTCGTACCAGAAAAAAAATTGACAAGCAAAAAAAAAAAAAAGGGTCTTCAAGACTCGTCAGGGGGGCAGGGATATGTCCCTTACATGGGTTCTGACTCGTCATACGCTAGTGCTCATGTCCCCTTCCCCCTCCCGAAGTGTTTCAAAGGAACAACAATCCACCAGTGCGGCTATTCCAAATTTGCATAAATTTAAGATATCGAATGTTTTATATGCCATGTATGGAATATAAACGTTCTAAAGACCTCCATCATCATGAGTATATACTGAACCAAGTACAGGTTGGAACTCAGTAATGCAACCTACCAATATTTTTTTACCGAATTTCCACGAAATGGTTTCTAATTCCTACCAGGAACTTGTAAATGTTTTCCCATATATGGCCATAGGCTGCATGAAAATTCTTATCGTAAGTTATTGAACAGCGGAAGGGGGGTTAAGTTGCACCACTGATCTGAAACAATGTTTCCTCTCATACTAAGTGATCTTCATGAACTTGGCGATGTTCGATCGAAAATCAATACGAGCAATCATTCTATTTCTTTTCATTTATTTGATCCTCAACATAATCCAATACAATCATAACTCTATAGTTCTAATCGCTTGTTAATAACATTGAAAATCGCAAAGTAATTATTATAGCTTTTAAATGCTTGATAATGTTTATTGCAACCATCTTGTTGAATTCAAGTCCATATCTCCTATTTTCTTGTCTGTGTAAATAAAAAACATGATTGATAATGGACATTTTTTGGTTTGAGAGGATCTCTGTATGTAAATTAATAGTATTTAAAAGAAACGTTTTTGAGTGTTTGGCACCGTAAAATGGAAGTGACATATACTTATAACGCAAAGCTCGAAAAGTGCTATACAACTATACCTTTGAGATTTAATTGAGATTGTTATTCATATTCAATATCATAATATTCATGAAAGTTCCTGATAATCTATCCGACTTTATGACATGACAAATCTCCCATGAAATGAAGATAAAAAAAAAGTCACTCCCAAACAGTCAGATAGTGTTTACTTCATTGTGCAACTTAATTAAATTCAACATGCTTACACAGACGAAGATGTGCTTGACATTGGACATAATGTTCTTGAGTTGAAATAATTTTGTATCATGAACAAATATTTGAAGGAACAAAAATGTATATAACAACAGGGTTTGTAAACCTCTTGCATTACAGGTGCCAAATGGTTTCACTAAAACCCACACAATTTCCGTCTTGAATCGGAAGTAAAACCACAAAGAAAGTTATCTTCCGTGTCGCTAACCAAAAGAACATAATATCAACTGCGAAGGACAAGGAAGATTGATATTGATAAAATCGTTATCAAGTTATCCAGCTCTTGAACAAAAAAAATACTTCAATATTGCGTCGATGCAAGTGGAGTTGCCGTGGCCGAGTGGTTTAAGGCGCCTGGCGATACATGGAAAGTCTGAGGTTCGATCCCCGACCACGACACCTATGCTCTTTTATCCAGAATTCAAATAAATGGAAATGCTTTAGGCATTATTGGTAACTAGGTGTGTAGTTATTTTAAAAAATGATGGCATAATTATGTAATACCATAGAGAGGTATCTAATATGAAAATGTTCGAAGATGTCAATGCTAACAACACCCCCCCCCCCTCACCTCCTAGGCCAACGGAATTTTTCAATTTCCCCAACAAGTCATGTTTGAATTATTTACAAAAGGGATATTCATTATTATGGAGACCAATGATTGTATAATAATTTAAATTTGAGGCCAGTCTGAAGTAATTAACATCGATGCAAACGTTATCAAGTTATAATCCAACTATACATGTATCATGTGTACATTTCCATCTTCATATAAATTTACTTTATCATGTTTATGGGAGTATTTATGTCTTCTTCTTTTTTTAATGATTGTCTTTTCTTTGGGTTTTGCTTTTTAAGTGGAATTGTGTACATGTATGTTCAAACAAAGTTTATAAAATGCTATTCAATGCATTATTATTCTCTTATACATGTACTGTATATTTTTATTTTACATATATATATATATATATTGTGTGTAATGCTTATTTGGTATCTTATGCTGCAGTATTTATGTTTTGGTGTTTTATATGTTTTATTATTATTATTATTATTGTTATTTATTTTTATTTTTGCTGCTTATTTTTTCTTTTGTTACATGTATATAATTGATTTGATGATTGTAAACCTTTGAAAATCAATAAAACATATATAAAAAAGTTATAATCCAACTAGATGACTATATCGAATCATCTTGCTCCTTCTTTTCCTTCTTCATTCTTCTTATGCGTGGGGAAGGGTTGGGTATGTGAAGCGTGACTGAGTGCGTGATTTTTTATGCTGTATTTGTTTATATTACAATTCCACAAATTATTTCGATTTAATGATATTGTAAATGGAAAAATTAGATCATTTCCAACTTGAGATTTATCTATATAATATAAGTGTGTTTGCGTTTTATAATTCTATCCATAGATATTTCTAGAAGATTCTGTAGTCTTACTATTCCCTTTCTGAATATACATTGTTAAAGCAATGTGTACAGATTGACTCTAAGTTTAATTTTGAAATAATCAAGTTAAAATTTTTATGTTTGAATCATGTTAATGATTTCATGTTATACACTTTTTTCACATGTAAAATGAGAAAGAAATAAAATATGATTTTTTAAAATAGTTCATAAAGAAAGTTACTTCAAAATTATGAGCTGCGTGGTGACATGAATATATTCTGCATGCCTGATTTTGTGGGTGTATTATGAAGATTGTATTAAACTGACGAAAATTCAAATACCGACTTTTCTAAGCCAACCCCCGCCTCCGCTCTCCAGCCGCCAAAAAACATGAAAAATTTCACAATTTCCTTTTCACGAAAAATGCATTTTGAAGACCACTAACGAAACGTTAATCGTAGTCTAGAATGCGGCAGGAAACCGGTGGAATGATGAATGTTACTCCGACAAACGGAATCTGGTTGATGATGAAATGTCTAATTTATTCTTTCCTTAAAGGTCAAGTCTACCCCAGAAAAAAATGTTTATTTGAATAAATAGCGAAAAATTAAACTAGCATAACGCTGAACATTTCATCAAAATCGGATGTAAAATAAGAAAGTTGTGACATTTTAAAATTTCGCTTATTTTTCACAAAACAATTATTATGCACAACTGCAGTAACGTGCAAATGAGAGAGTCTATGATGTCATTCAAGGTTATTGTAATTGTTGTCCTTTAAAGTTTTTGTAATCATTTAAGTTGGACAACTTCCACTTCTTACGCCCATGCATACCGCTCATACACCTCAAACTATATGAACTATTAAATCGACAATGCGATAGATTCATTATGATGTCATCGTTAAAGTGGTCAATATATTATTTATCCACGCCCTCACCATGTCATAGCATGTTTTATAAAATATTGAACATGGTAATGTTCCGTTGTACTTTCAAGAGGTAACGTCTTCACCTTGCAAATGAATATTCATATAGTTTGATGAATATTCATATTATGATATAAAGCAATCCTTATTCATCCAACATACCGATATTAATATATTCTTGAATGGCTAGACTATTCATGATCTAATTTTGATATCAGTATGGGTTAGGAAAACGACATCAAAGCCGATTCCGTTTTTTTTCCTTCGACAATCAATGATGGTCGATTACTACTATTACTACTACTACTAGTTATTTCATTACTTCTACTTCTGTTTAGTAAAATGTACATTAACATGAGGGTAATTGGTGTATCTTGGAACATCAACCTCTATATATATATTTAAAAAAATGTTAACTGATTGGATATTTAGGAAAATAAAAATTTACAGATCGCCTTTTCTGTGCTATCGTGCTGATTTGCAAGCTGTTAATGTATTTTACAAGTTCGCCATAAAGACTTTCATATCATTGCCTATTCAAATACTTTAATTTTTTCTTCCTTGTTTAAAAAAACAATGCAGAAAATAGTAAGAAAAAACACATTCAAACTTAGAAGTTAGTTAGAAGGGTAGCCACTTCAATCAGGAACTGCTCTACTAGCGGGCCTGCATAACATGTTATTATTACCCTTCTCTAATCTATTAATAAAAACCTAGCAAGAAGGCAGAAGTCTTTGGTATGACTCGACGGAGGATCGAACCCACACGACCTCCCGTTCGTGGGACGGACGCCCTACCACTGAGCCACCATGCCAGGTTAAAACCACCTTCATCGGTTTGAGCCTGATATTTCAGGGAGCAGCATATGGCACATGAAGGAATATAAAAGCGCAAGAGAGCGAAACGCGCGGGCAAAAATTTTTACATTCTTATGATAAAGATCATATTTTATGATATGTTTTGACTTTTAAAAAATTATATCACAGTCAATCTTTTCCTTGCATTTTCTTGTTCTCATTCTTTATTTTTGTAATCATATTTTTCGCGAAATCGAACTCATAAAATGAAATTCCATAGTTACTTTCACTTTACTAAAACATGACACGTACCAGAACCCTGCTTACTTTTTTTCTTGAACTAAAAACGTCAGTGGTAATTTGAGCGGGACATTGAAGAACGATCGACGGGGATATGCTGGCAGGGTGATCGGCTACGATTACGTTGTCTTGATCATGCGTGTCTAAGGTTCCATGTTTTTTCTCGAAAACAAGTCAAATTTGATGGTAATATTTTCTGCTAAACTGAAGTCGCTGAACGAGAGATCCAAAACCTTGAAGTAATTGGAGCCTGTTCAAATTAGAAATTTGGCACCGGAAGTGAACGTCAGAATGTTCTACATAGTGGTATCTTAATTTGTCAATGTTCATATTTTTGTTCTTAAACGCGCCCTAAAGGAGCACTACTAATTAAAATCAATACAAAAGTTGTAGAAATTCCCAATATCCCCACTGATATTAAAACATTGGCGCTTTGGAGAATTCTAGAATATGACATTACTTGTTTTCCAATTGTTTTATCCTTCAACTTCAAGTGCCAGAAAGATGACGACGAGGCTTCTTAGTTTTAATTTAAAAAAACAAGTAAAATGTTTAATTATGTTCATGAGTAACTAACTACCCACATTGCAATCAAATACGCAAATCCATCATAACATTTTATTAAAGAACTTGATTTTTAAATTTGATTATAATTCATAACCGTTTCCTTATCACAATAACCATAGAAAGTTAAAACCTTATTTCAGGTTTACTTAAATTTTTAGAATCATCAAAATTAATGATAGAGACAAACAAATAGCTTGTCAGAGTAACTGGGAGGAATTTATTTAGCAACGATCACTGCCAATACCAGCTAGGCAACCCGTTGATTTCTTCTCTTTTTTGTCACTTTTAAATTAGTGGGGGCGACTCTATCATAGGTTGTTGTACCCCATTCTACATTCAAGGGGCGACATGTCTCCCCACCCCCATCCCCGCCCCACCTCCGGATCGCCGCCTGTCGTAGCAAAAGTAGCAAACGAATATGATTATGGAAATTATTTGGGTCGGGTCATCAATACTGTTAACCTATTGCGAGCATTGGGAAATGGGCGTGGTTACGAGTCTCTATACCTCTAGCTCTACCCCCTTCCCGTCGGCGTACATATACGCTCACAGGGAAGTTCTGGGCTGAAAAACATAAATGAATGTCAAGTTCAAGAACCTACTAGTATATCCCAGGTCACATGATCGTTATACTTCCACGAAATAGAAGACAACGAACGAGCCTGATCTGATGCCAAAGCTCTCTCCTTCCTGGCACCGTGCCAGGATATGAGACTGGTGCCACCGAGTCGAGGAGAAGTTTCCAATTTTACTCTTGGGATATGATTTTTTTTTTTCAAAAGTGAAATTGAAACATTCTCAAGTTCATCAAATCACATCCCTTGGTGCTTTGATAATGATGTTACATGATATTTTTCGGAAAGACATAGATGAAAATGAAACGGTAAAATACCACATGGCATATTACTATTAGTAAATTTCCACCTCTATTATGGAATATTTCTATATGTTTGTTATGGCTTACAAAGGATTGTAGCTACACCGGCCTATTATTGTCAATGGTAAACAATTAAACAAAAATAATAGCATCCTACGTAAAATGACAATTATTATTTTACACATTTTTCAGTATTTTGAGGTTAGGATAGGGGGATATGCCTACTCACTTTTCTACATTATATAACCAAATCCGTCTGTTCGGAGGAGTTATTTCTTTCAATACTTTGGCCTATAGTGAAACAAGACGTAAACAGTGGAACATCGACGATAAATGTACGTGATAAAGATTTAAAGTGCCAATTCGTCTACTGCCAACTCGTCCACTTACCACATGCCCTATACCTTCCTTAAGTCTAATGCCATTCTGTACTTCAACATTTCGTCTAACGACCATTTGGTCCAATCATCATTTGGTCCAAACATCACTTCGTCTAATCACCGTTTCGTCTATGACTATTTCGTCTCATTACCACTTGGTCTAATATCCAATTCATTTTCATTCATTTTGCACAATTAACACTTAGTCAAATTAGACCAAATGGTATATGGACTAAATGGCTATTGGACCAACTGGTTATCAGACGAAATGGTGAGTGAACGAATTGGCAATTAGACCATGTGGATAGTGGACGAGTCGATGGTAGACCAAATGACAGTAGACGAGTTGGCAATTAGACGAATTGGAAATTAAGATTTCGGTCAAGCATTGTAACACTAACAGCCCAGTAACTACTCCCGCCCGCTCACATTATCTACAGAAAGCCATACTGAGTCCCCGGTTATTGCTCCATAAAATACTTTGAATTCTATTTTTTAAAAGCAAAATAGATATGACGAAATACTTGGAAATATTTTCACCGATTTGGCAAGATTTATAATCAAAATAAGAAAACATTCATTATTTGGAAGAAGGCCCATGCAACTCGCTAAAAAAATATATATACATGTTATATTACCAGCTAGGTAAGAGTGAAATCTGCAATACAAGAGAATAAACCGACCGATTATTTCTTTTCCTAAAAAGTTGAATAATAAATCAATGTTGATGTTTCCTCATTTAAAAAAAGGAACAAGAAAGAAAATGATGAAAATTTTATTTGCCCCTTAAGACAAGAGTTTGCAGCCTTTCCAAGAAACTTGGTATTTGATTTCCTTCTTGGGTTTACTTTCATTGACTGAAAACATGGCAAGGGAATTCCTTGGAATCGACACCACTTTGTACCCATGGTGCTTTTCTCTCTCTCTCTCTCTCTCTCTCTATGGAACGGGTTTCGTTTTTTTTTACCGTTTTGGTATAGTTTGGTGCCTGGTAATAACCTAGATAATATTTCCCCAAGGGGAAGGGGCGGACGAACACTCCACAATGGGTGGTGCCAGGGTCGGGACATGACGACCTAAAAGTCAAGTATTTTTTCTCAATCGTCAATTGAGTACACTCTAAATTCCAAGGGTTTAAAATAAATCCAGATCGGCTATGATTAGTGATCAGCCGAATTTTGAATTTGAAATAAACATTTAAATCTCAAAAGATTCAAATTCAGATCTTTTAGATTTATATTAAAATCAACAAGGTCTAAATCTAACATTCGGCTGGTCACTATTCACAGCCGATCTGGATTCATTTTAAATCCTTTGAATTTAGAGTGTAATGGGGCAAATGTACAGTGTAACTATAGGCTATTGTTAGTGAGAAAATCCCTGGTTTAAGTCTCAGACCATATTAATCTTCTCTTTTTTTTTTACTACTCGAAAAATCACAGAGGGGCGGTTGCCTCACCCCCCCCCCCCCCCGCCCAACATGTTAAACCACTCTGCCCTAAACTGCACTGATATACGCACGCACCCCGCCCCTCCCCTCCACCATTAATGGAGATCCCGTGCCCATCCCACCCCCCCCCCTTCGAGTCTCAAATTTTGTACAGCAACCTATGGGGGAGGATCGTTTCACCCCCCCCCCCCCTCCCCCGGACAAATATTGTTACGAAATTACCGCATATGCCCACCTATCACCATCCTGGGGCTCGTGACACAAACCTTAGCAATGATCGTAGAACATGTTTCTACGATTGATTCCATTGGCTACAATGTACAATCAATCGTGAAAATCAAGCATACGATTAATTGCTAATCTTTGTGTTACGGGGCCCTGATCATAATAAGGTTTTAAAGATTTGGACGAAAATTATCAAATTATGTTATTGAAAATAATTACCAACCTTAAACTTTTATGGTTATACAGTATAGAAACACTTAGTCATAACCATTCATTTTTTCTTCAATGAGATGAAATGGTTGTGTTGACATGGTGTCGACTATTGAAGAAAAATAATAAGCCCTTATCTTAATCAAACACGTCTTGTTAATCTAATGATTCTCAAATATTGATATTCCTAATAACTACTATCTTCATGTTGACATAAGAGCATGCATGTGCGACAAAATATTTACTTGTCGCTCATGAGTATTGTCCTTATAAAACAACATGAAAACTTATCCTATGTAGCAGTAGTCAGCTTATCATGTCCACGAGATTTTATTTAATTTTTTCTTCCAATTATTGAAGAATAATAATGATCCCTTTCTTAATCAAACATATCTTTTGAATTCTATGATTCTCAAATATTGATATTCCAAATAACTACTACCTTCATATTGACATGGAGCACGCATGAGCGAGAAAATATTCACTTGTCGCCCATGATGAGTATTGTCCTTATAAAACAACATGAAAACTTAACATATGTAGTAGCAGTCAGGTAATCATATTCATTAGGCATATTAGTTGGGTTTTTTATTTGCATTTCATATCATTTGTTTCAATCCGTTTTACTTTATTTTATTTCATATTTTTATATTTTGATTTTTTTAATTGTTTTCTTCATTATTTTCATTTTTTTTCAGGGAATTGTTGCTGTCACCTGACTCCAAAAAAGCAATGGACCAACGAGCCTTAGTCCTCGCCGAGGGACTTGGTGCCAAGAATCGCTCGAAATTCGGAAATCTGTCTGGTATATCCACCATATGCACACATGGCAAACACTTAATATAAATCTATTAAATAGTCATGAATTGAATTGATTTCATTGACTGCATGAGGAGCAACCGAAAGAAAGAAACATAAATTATTTTACCTCAATAAAAAAGAACGTAGTCTTAATAATTCAGAACCTTTACTTTCAACATTACCGTGGACCTAGGTCAATGATTTGCGCATGCGCACCAATTCTGCACTGAGTGCCAAGAGATCGACCCTCTATTCATTTCAACAATGACATTCCATAACCTTTTCAAACAGCTTGACATTTCGATGGGTAATACAATCAATTATTGCTCTTTTCAAAGTGTTCGGGTAACATTGTAGAATACCTTTGACAGCAACGCTCATTCATATATTTCATCGGAGAAGTTATACAATAGTTGAAGAAAATAAGTGCAGTTCAGTCAATCGTAATTTTTATTATAAATGACTTTTTTAATAACCAGAATCCGGATAGCTTGTTTCGTTTTCCCATAATATATATATAAATAAAGTCTGCTCTTTTCTATCATTGTCTCTCTTTTTTTTTGGGGGGGGGGGTGGGATAACTTCATTTTTGAAAGTTTGATAAGCGATTTCCAAAAAAGTATCCCTCGATCTGATGCGGTATTTCCCCCTCCATGCCGGAGTCGAGTTTTCTTTTTGTTAAAATTTTCCCTTCCAGTTTTCTTTCGTTTTGCCATTTTGAAGTCAATCTAACCTTCCGATATTAAACTTTTGTATTTGCACTCCATGAAATATAATCACCGGTAGCTTCGATTGGTCATCTTGAATTGTGAGTATGCAGTCAATATTCACGACAAAATTACTCGTGAAATTTTGTGATAAGGGAAAGCCAAACCAGGGAAGTGGCGTTTCCCTGGTCAAACTTTATGCCCCCCCCCCCCCCATTTTTAGGGTGGGTGAATTTTAGTATATAAAAATTGTATAATTTTATTAATATAATTACCTCCTCATTATGTTATGGGCCTAATATATTCCAAAATTACATAAAATTATCCTACATAAAAAGGTGGTAAAATTTGGGTTCGCTCGCGTCGGTCACTCTCATTTCCAGACTTTTCGACGTATATGCCACGTGCGATCCCGCCACTATAAATTTGAGCCCATTGTTCCTCGCCCCCATGAGAAGTTCACACACACTCAGACCCGAATAAGACTATCAAATTGACTTTATCAGACGACCACTGAGATTTTATTAACATCCTACTTTGGGATCAATTTGGTGAATATCATTGTAAAGCACCCACTAAAAATAACAGCATTCACGCACGTCAGAAATTTGTAATACGCTCTTAAAACAATCCACTTAAATTTGAAACAATGTAACTTATCACATGGACACTTAATTACATTTATATTTTTAATTACTAATTTCTAATATAAAAAGGATATGATTTCTAGTAAGCAACTGCGAGATTGTGAAAAAATGTCAAGAATTATTTTAAAAAGTGTGCCCCCAAATCACAATTAGATGTTTATTTTTTCATACTTTTTTTTTACTCGTTTAATGAAAAAAGTGGGTGAGCCCCCCCCCCCCCCCACCCCGGTTCCGCCGGCCCCTGCCGATGTTCTGAGTTTGTTTCATGACTGTAACATATCTGTAAATGCACCCCTGAAGAGCGTTTAGCCCCGCAGACGTCAATGAAATTGACATTGAGCGCGCGACTTATAAACCGCAAGATCACATTCCTCGCATGCTCTGATGCCATTTATCAAAGTGACGGAATAGGGGCTTTCCCAATCCCTCTCCCCGCCTTCATATTCTGGGTAACTTCAATGCTTTTTGAGAAAAACCTAAATTTTTGGATCGGTGTGATACATTTTTTTTTCCTAAACGGTTTTTATATTTTGGCAACAATACTGCGATGAGTGAACCATTGATGCCTGGTATAGAAAGCGATCAGTGATATTTTACGTTTGTTATATTCAATGTTAATAGGTCCATGGATAGACTAAACATTATTATGAAGAAAAGATTTGAGAAGCGATAATGATTGGTTGAAGGGTAGGTCTACTACAGTAGTCTGTAGTCACAGACCGCATTCCATTTTGAATATTTAAAGGGCCTAAAAATTGTTTTAATTAAACGATTTTCCATCAAAATCAGATATTGAAATATTGCTTATTTTCACTAAACAGTTCTATGCACACCCTGGTCGGTATATGCAAGTGAGTGAACCAATGACATCATCCATACACGATTTCTTGTGTATATTATTTTAAATACAATTGTTGTAATTTGTTATGATTTGATGAAGAGTCTCGTTATTTTTCAAATCTGCAAAAAAATGAAATATTGTATTATTCAATAATACTGCATGTTTTAAATGATTTCTTACTGTTTTCTAGTCAGATGTGAGTGTGACCAATGTACTTTTTAAATTTGACTCAAGAATTTTGAAATATGAATATGACTAGAATAATAGTTGTATTTATCTGACCCTTTCAACCAGACAATGCTCACTGTAGTTTATCCAAATGAATTGAAAATTGAATTGAATATATTGACAGTGGTATGCCTATAATGATTTAAAACCAGTGGAAGCTGTTGCAAGGTATAACAAACTTGAAATTATAGAGTTACAGAAAACGGGGGACCGTTTCATCATGTTCATGAAAGTTGTTAGCACTAAAAGGTGTCTTTCTCCGACAGTTAACATAGTAATACCATGGAGCTATTACAGTGTTTCTCGGCCTATCAAAAGGAAGAATTCTCTAAAATAGGCAGCACTGACAACTGGCATGAAACACTCATCAGATTTCTTTTCAGAGTGCATTCTGGTCAGATATTATTTCAAAGGCCTATAGTTGTTTCTTTTTTTTTGGGGGGGGGGGGCAACAATTCTCCTTGTGTTCGTACGTGCAATTCAATTTCAGCATTTTTTGTATTTTTCATTATTTTCACACAAATTATTTTGATTTACATTAGAAATTTGTTCATGAATATTGGCGGTATTGAGAAATTACTAATGGTTCTTTTGTGGATGTGTTGCAAAAGAGGTTAAAGGTATCCTTTATTTAATTTCATTTTCTTATTTATTCATGTTTCATTTATTGAAAAAATAAGATGGAGGGTTGTCCGATTCAGTTATAAAAACTATGCCCAAAGTATTCAACGTTTCAATTTTGTCGTTCCGCCCCAAATGTTCTATATTTTCAGGTTCTCTCTCTCTCCCTCTCTCTCTCTCTTGTTCTCTCCCCCCCCCCCCCCTCTCTCTCTCTTTCTAGTATGGTGAACGACTTTGATGATAACGGTATATACCTATTACATAACTGGGTGTAAAGCCTGGCATCCAAATAGCAGCTGCCTACGAGAGATAAGATTTCGCCTTGACTTGAAATTGCTTGTATTGCAATAATAATCTTATATACGGATAAATCTGTCTGAATTACGTCATTCAGAAACCAGGGGATTCCCCGACTTGACCGTATGGGCAAACTGTATTTTCGGCTGACCTCTAGCCTGTCCAGCAAATTACTAAGTTATGGAATTTACAAATTTAGATCTGGGCAAAATGTATTTTCTTAAACTAACCTTGAATAAATCCTTTCTATTTCCACAAAATAGTTTCATATCATGCATGGGTGGACTTGCGAATGACAAGGCTGATGATGTCACACAGAAGAGAAGAAGAAGAAGAAGAAGAAGAAGAGAAATAGGGTGGAAAACATCGGAATTGACCGGGATAGGTTAGAATAATGAGTAGGTTTATTGAGTGCATTTAGGGGTTAATGAGCATGGCCTCTCATAAACATATCAATTAAGAGAAAAGTAAAAAATAAAAAAAACGTACGAGATATCTAAACGGGCAGCAATACAGATAATCGTTAATCTCCTTTTTATTCTCCCTACCCCCCAAAAAAAAATATTCGTTGAGTCTTAACTCATCTCATTAATGTCTGTTAATGACAGGACAAAATTTATAAATAACCTTTTGCCTATTGCCTTTTGAACCCGACACCAATCCTCCCATCCTAACCAACCCCATCCCCTTTCAAGAAAAAGGGGGGATCTAGACGTTCGCATATTACCATGCGAATAAAATTATTTCCGATCAGGCGCGACGCCATGATAAGTTAATGGGGGGGGCACTACCTAAGTGTTAGACCTATAGGCCTACATCATTTTTCGATTTAACTTGAGTACCCACGCAGTTCTCTTTTTATACCCCTTTTTCTCCTTTATCCCTTTTCTCCTTGACCCTTTGTGTTTTTCTCCTCTTTTTCACTTCCTAATTTCACCATTTGAAAAACCACAGGGGCGATCGCCTTCCTCAGTGCCATCCCTCCCCTTCTTGAGCCCCCCCCCCCCCCGCCACAAACAGGCCTACTCCGACACCATCCCTGCTGTTTTATTAACATTTTTGTTAAGTTCCCTTGTCATGAATATTGAAAGAAGTTATCTAGCAATTATCAATGACGATTTCAAAATTGTTCTCATGAGAAGGCACTAGTTGTGAGTAAATAATTACTTCCCGTGTCTCCGTCGTGTTCAAACAATATCGGTTATATGCTCCATGGACACGCCTCATCCCATTCAAATATCGCCATTCAAATCAAACATTCTCGTGTTTTGTTCAAACAATCACGTTACAGACAAACACCGAATATTTGCACAACCCGGCGAATCGCATAAAGATAACAAAGGAAGGGGGAGCCCCTCTCCTCGGCGGCCTCGTCTCCCCATCGCCTTCTTCCGCGGAATCTTCCGGGGAGGTAATACTTGGAAGTCGACCCTTGGCCTCGTACGGTTGCCGAGCACAGTTCGTTGGCCCGCCGCGCTCTTGAACCGGCGAAGAACTCTATCTCGATCAGCCAATTATCGGACTTTCACATTATATAGGCCTAAATACTGGGGGCCGTTTCACAAAGCTGTTCGTAAGTTAAGAGCGACCGACTGGTGAACCTTTCTTATGCGCTAAACCAAAGCCATTTCAATGTACAATTTACCACAAGAAAGGATCACCAGTCGTTGTTAAAATCGCTCTTAAAGGTATTGTTTAACTTTGTGAGCAGCCGATTTAAAAAATTCTCAAACCAAGATGAAACATGTGTACAAGTGCATGTATTAGAACTATTTAACCCTGAAAACAACCATTATTGAGAATGAAAAGCTAAAACTACAAGGCAAACCCAGAGTTTGTAAATAGGCGTCTTATAGACGCCTAAATAGTACACATAAGTGTATGGGATAAAATTAAGATGGTGTTTTCACTTTATATTTCAAATTTTTAAGCACTAAATAATTATTTTCGAACGCAATTTTTTCTGGGCGTCATTTTTGTAACATATCACAGACACAGGTGACAAGTGTGACCTTCTAGCTCAGATTTTTAAAAAGTCAAACCAATGTTAACCAATCACTTGAACTTACGAACAGGTTTATGAAACACCCACCCGATGTACAAATCACAAAATTAATGGGGGGACGACCCCCATAAAAAAGCATTAAAACATTCTACGATAAGATTTTTTTTTAAGAAAAGTTATCAAAGGATAGAAGAGGGTAAGGGGAAATGGTTAATTATTTGCTATTATAGTAAACTAAGATAAAATCAATCACAAATTAAGATTTCTATTTACAAAGGAAAAAAATATCGCCACTTTTTTTTATCCATTTTATGCCCGATCACATTACCGGTATGTTGGCTCATTTGGTAGAGCGTCCGTCTCACAACCGGGAAGTCGGGGGTTCAAACCCCGGCCGCGTCAGACCAAAAGACGATGGGATTTGGCGTTCAACCATTAAAGAGATTAGAGCCTCGTCGATCTGGCGCTGCACAGCGGCTGCCGGGCTCACGATCATTTGGGCAAATCCAATTTTCGGAGTATTTCATTTCACGTCTATTTCGAACAATAAAATATGGATTTTCGATTTATTGTGTGATTATGCCACTGAATAGCGGTCCTCATTCATGGTTGTGAAGGGCGGGCTGGATATCAATAATCGTATTAAACAATACAAAGGTCATTAGAATAGAACATAATATTTAGATGAATGTTACATTTATGATTTGAATAGGAAGAGAAAAACATGTGAACTAGAGTATGCTGAAACATTTGTTTGTATAATTGATGCAGATTTAGCGCCGAGAAAGGATCACCAGATATATGACATTAATGACGTCATCCCCTCTATTTTACTTCTGTAAACGTAAACGTAAAAGTTTTTTTGTAAATTACCCATGGGGGCAAACAAAACGAGAAAAAATAAACCTATTGGGGTCCTCCTCCCCCCACCCCCACACACACACAAACTTTGGAACATATCGGATGGAAATTTTTTAACCAACCGGCAACCGTTGACCGATTTAAAGATTTTTAAAATAATTATATTCTGTAAGGTGTTTATAAAGAACATTTTCAGTGATTTTCATTGATAAATTCACTCTTAACCAATCAGAAGCAAGGATTTAAGTAACTTATGACAAATGTTCAGTGAAAATGCTCCCTGAAAGTATGAACGCGGTCATGAAGAGGATTATCGAAGGATTCCATGACATTTGCTCCGGCGACAATTGCTCTGATGGAAAATCTGCACGTCATGCCAAAAATAAAACCTAAGCTCTAAAACTGAATAATCCTTATCTTTACATTATTCTGAACCCAAAATTTTATTACAATCCTAAATCTAACCCTATGCCCTCAGATATATTAACACTGGAGCAAATGCCGTGTCACCATTGGAAGTGACGTCACTTCTTGCTCAACTTTGGATATCAAGTTATTCGTCGGTGGAATAGTCATTTATCAACCGCGGTACCATCGTGTTCTATCGAGCTCCGTTTTTTTTCAATTGATGACTTGTGTAACAGTGACTTTTGGTCCCGGTGTCCGACCTTAAAGGCAGTCAGCAACTTTAAACATGTTTATCTTTATCTAGGATTCAAAATCAAAATAACCGTTCCAGCTTTATAAGTCGAAATAAAAATTGGAACATTTAAGGCCAGACAGCCATCCCCTGAGCCCGTCCATCCTCGTTTCCTTCTCGGATGACAGGCACGAGGAGGAGGAGGGGGGCAGCAGCAGGGACGTTATTGAAGATGGAAAAAAGAAAGGACATCAATTTCGGGCCGTCTCCCCCCCCCCCCCCCCTCCCGGGGCCCATCAAAATACCCAGACACCGTCCCTGGACGATGATGTACAATTTGTAGTAAAATGTATCTATTTTAATTTGTTTATAGAAACATCTTTATACAGGATAACATGTTCAGATAAAATACATTGTTTTTCAACACGGTCCTGTTACATTAAACTTCTTACCAGTATAGTTGGTAGATTAAGGATCATGATTAAACCTTCGCTAATTCTTTGTTTTATTCTTCTTTTCTATTTATTGATATGTTTTATAGGGCCAGCAAGGTCCAAATAATAAACAGAATACAACAAATTAAACACAGTTACAACAATGGCAATCCAAACAGAGCTCATTAATACTATTTAAATAATAATAGCAGGTCCTTGCATTTTTATCCTCCCCCCCCCCAATCAGAGGCTGCATGAGAGCATCACATGTTTTGGATACCTTACAGGTGACATGACATTTGCTCCTGCGACATTTGCTCCTACCTTAATATCTTAGAGGGCATAGGGTTAGAGTTGGGATTGTAATATAGTTTTTGGATCAGGATAATGTGAATAAAGGGTTTATATCTAATTTTGGAGGTTGCATTTTGTGTTCCGCTTAACGTGCAGATTTTCCATCGGAGCAATTGCCACCGGAGCAAATGTCATGGAACAATTTTTTTCAGTATGATATCGTTTCCAAACCCGAGTTGAAAGATGTTTGCTCCGGCGACAATTGCTCCGATGGAAAATCTGCACGTTAAGCCAAATATCATACTGTTGGCCAACTGAAAAAAAAATATGCAGGCTGAAAAAGACAACTTTCTAACAGCGGAAAGGGATGAAGGAAGGAAGAACTTATTGGATCAGGAAATCTTGATTTCATGTGTTTTATTGATTTGATTTAAATAATTCGCCACCCGTTTTCATGGAAATTGGTCAATGGAGCTAGGTCATCGAGGTAATTATAAAGAAAAATGTTGAGAGGCTTCTTCTTGTAATGACAATACCATAATGTGCATAGTTTTTTAAAACTTGCAATGTACCAACGCCTTGAATAAATAAAAATTAAAAAAAACACTAACGCCTGCTCGTGTATAGCCTTTAACCAAGGTACTTGGTGCCGATATTTCCCTAAACTCGCCTGAAAACTAGACTAATCGTACGATGGGCGTCAGGGGCTCGGCCGGGCAGGCGATCAACACAACAAACGCACACTACTTTAGTCTATTTTCAAACCCTGTTCGGCATACGAGCAGCGCGCGAGGACTTGTCCAAAGGCTAGCTCGCGTCAGATTTGAGCCCACGACTTATTAAGGAGGGAGTCGAAACCACCACGACCACATCACCGCAAGTGCAGTTCTATTTTATACCTCTAGTTTCCACTGTCACGAATTGCGCCACGATTGAAACGGTGGTCTTACTCGTGGAGATATCGTAGTCATCATCGTATCAGTTCTGTCGTGGCAATCGTATTGATCATAGTCAATTTTTTTAACTATAGTTCGAAAATTTTCGTGATCAGTTGCGAAAGGCCAATCGTGGTGTTCGTAATACCTCAGTCACATTTGCTCTACGGCGGCCATACGGCGAGTCGAAAACAGCCGTCTATAACATTTTTGTACCACCTACATTATGGTTTGAATAAGAATGAATAAAAAGCCGCCGTAGAGCAAATGTGACTGAGGTATAAAAATGGCACAAAAGTAGGAACCTGGCACAGTTTTTAAATTCAAAACTTTCTTAATTAACATAAGATATTTGTGGAAATGCCATTGCCATCGATTGCACACTCTTTTCTAATTTAGGAGGACTAAATGCATATCAACTCGATCAACGAGAGGAGAACACTCTTTGGGTTTGGAAAGAGGGACATTAAGGGAGGAAAAGGATGAATCTGCCGTCCTCATGACAAAAATAAGAAAACACTTGAAAATATACTTTCCAAGAATTCTCAGAAGAATGGTTCCTCGAATTCACCCTAGTTGAGTTCTAAGAAAGTTTCAGCCCCCAGATAGGAGCAATTATCCTCTCCAAGGACATGAATAAAATGCTTTATCCAGATGTAATTGGTCGATAAGAGTTTTACGACTCCCAACTCCCGTCTCTCCTTTTCTTTCCTTCCGCACCACCTCCCCTACCCCGGTGGCGATCGTGGGGCAACCCCTAACAAAACTTAACCCCCCCTCCAGTTTCTTCTCCAACCCTTTTTGTCTTGTTGCACCATCCTCTACCATATCATGGACCTATAGGTCATGGACCTATAGGTCCATGACCATATCGACCAACCCTTGAATTCACCAAAAGGATTTCACTACCTCATTACCCGTGAATGCGGGTTATCTAGGGGTGGTGCTTACGGGGGTCAGGGGCGGTCGCCCCTATGAGAAGCGGGACAAAAACAAGAAGAGAATGAAAGGGTAAAACAATTATTGGCCTGTATCGTGGAACTATATATGGGCCGGGGTATATTGTATAATTCAATTGAGAAGAAATGGCTTCGCATTTGAGTCGCAGTTAGGTCGCGTTTAGGTCGTCTCCCCCCCCCCCCCTCCTGAATATACCCTGGTACCGCCCCTGGCATAATCATATATATATGATAATTCTATTGATATACATGTATAGTTCAGGACTGGTAGGGAGATAGGAGAGATATAACCATAGGAGAAACAGGGCAGGTCCAATTAAGGCCCCTTCTTTGCTAAAATTGTCACTGTAGCCCCCCCCCCCCACCCCCAGCTGAAAATGTGCTAACTTCTAGTTTTCTCCCTTGCCATATTATTTTGTTTGTTTGTTTGTTTGTACGGAAAAGAGCAATAACATAGATTTTTGTTTGTCGGAAATATCGATCCACTTTCGAATTTCCTCCACCCCCCCCCCCCCCCAATTAATATATCATTGGATCCGCCCTAGTTGTATTATATTACTGACCCAGTAAAAAAATAGGTTCAATGCTTTTATTGATGGATTCAATTCCCAATTTTCCTCATTTTAGTTCTCTGTACCACAAAAATGAATGAGTGTGATAATCATAATTTGATTGTATAGGCCAAGTGGTTGAAGAAAATTTGGAAAGGCACATAAATACACGAAGACACGAGTAGCATCAAATGAATGAATTAATATGGATGAGTGCAGAAGTCATTCGTTTTTTAAGAAATGTATTTTCTTTAAATAAACAAGAATTTTAGAAATGAGTAAATTCATCAATAGATGGATAGTTCTCTAATCCTCTAAATAAAAATAAACAAACAGGATTTCATAATGATAATCAATAATATATTAGACAAAAAGCACACAAAAACGATAATTATTGGAAAAAAAAAGTACAAAGTTAACATGGATGTTTGTTTATTTACTTTGCTCATTGAAAACGAAATCCCTTGTTAATATCGTATACTATGAAGGATGTAGAGTATCAAATTTAGTTCTAAAAAAATAAATATTGGTCAAAATTAAGATAGGTATAATTGCGAACGTTTTTTTTATTTAATCGACAGTGTCTGAAATTCAAAGACTATATTATGCTGTGAAAACCTTCCACTCGAGGAAAGGGGTCTGAATATATACGCAACCCCATTCAGTGTTTTGTGTGCAGAATGCCCCCGTCACCAAGTTGTGTTTGTGCTATTCTTGTGTGAAGACCCACTTGTTGATGTTTCAACAAAGTTTTAATCGGGGTTTGTGCATGCAGACTACACAGTAATCACCGTACCAGGCACAGTTTACTCCGGCGGAAGATGATCTTTTAACCTCAAAAAATCATTGGCTTTCTCCAACGTCACGGCCGTGGCTGCGTGTAACATAACAATGATAACACAAAGAGATAGGTCATGCACCGACAGATAAGATCTAGATTATTCACGATTTGTCAGAGAGTGGAAAATGATTTAACACCGCTGTGTGTTGTTTTGTTTGTTTGTTTGCTTTGCGCAGTGCTTTCTCATTAAGCGCAATGCTTTCTTACATGCACTCTCAAAAGAAGAAAAAAACAACTAACCCCAAAATAGAATATAAATTCATTTCGCATGTAATTTTGTTTTGACCAATAGTTGGCAGGTTCATATCTGAACCAACTCGTATTATTCATCACTTTATTCGCACTGTTTAAAGGCAATCAAGACAAAAAATTACATCTGAATGACAAAACAAACAAAGGAGAAGTATTATCATGTAGGTGAGTTTGAAAAGATCTGAATCTACACTGTACAAAAAAATCTTTGAATCAGTAGTTAACACTTAATGTATTTAAGTAGAATTTACAATTTGTAATTATTTTTCGTTGTTTTTAAGTAGTTCACGTATTGATAGCTTGCTTTGATTGAGTAAATCTAACTCAATTAGGCAAAGATGATTGTTACTTATAAAATCATGTTGAATGTACTTATATTTTTCAATTAACGCCATATTTAAATAATGCATGAATATTCATTAGAGCAAGTAAATGTTTTTTTTTTTTAAATAACTGTCATATCTATTTGTGTTTGAAATTGTTTTGGATAAGGGTGTGCTAACTATTGTATTCTTTTGTTGAATCAATGAAAAGGCAATATTAAATAGTCATTTAGCAGAAAATTATTCTCACTGTTTTATTTGTAAGAATGAAACGATCGCGTATAAATATAAATGTCAGTACCTATACATGTACAGGTAAGTGACAATTCACAAAGTCTAATATTTGGATAAAACATGTCTAAATGAAAATGATGCCACCAAAAGTGGGACGATGGGGGAGCGGACTTTCGAATCACGAAAGTCCACTCCCCCATTTGATATTTTCAAATATTTTGTTGATTGTTTTACTTAATTGAATTAAGTTATTGTAACTTAATTTTCTTGAGTAAAATGGAAGCAAAGAAAATAAGTAAATTTTACTTAAAACTGCCAAAGTCATAAATACTTGAAAAAATTAAGGCAATTTCTTGCCACAATTTTATTAAGTAATTTCTACTAATTTTTTTTTACAGTGTATGTTGTTTAACTAATTATACTATGAACTGGATGTAAAAAAAGTTAAACAACTTTTTGACTGTTTACAATGCTATTAAGGAGAAGCTTCCATTGTCTTATTCGAAAACACGATTCCAAACCGCCAATAACTGCTAAATAATAGTGATGTCAAGGAGAATCTTCACTGCGGTTACAGTTTAGAAGCTCCTAAGAAAAAAGTTACACCGAAAGTAAATATGGTGAATTATCATAATTATTCTGGGAATTAAAAGATAAAGGAAACACACCAACCACAATCCAGTCAATGTTGGTTTATGGCTTTATTTTGGATTTGTTATGAAATACGACGTGCTTCAACGATCTTCGTTTTGTTTTTGTTTGAAACAAAAAGTACAATGTCCCCGGTCTCCATATATCTTCACGAATTACGATGTATTTTTTTCGGGGGGGGGGGCCTCCTTCGGGCAGCAACACCACTGCTTCCGACGTCTGACTCGTTCGTTCACATTCTGAGACAGGCGCCGACCCCCCTCCCCCCTATCCAGGGGTGACTTAGCCTCTTGTCGAGGCCCTGGCGGCTGCTTCCCGATCGAAGCGAGGGCTTTCCTAATTCGCAAAGCGAATTAGGCCTGGCGCGAGCCAGGCTCGCGGCGCTCTAGCTGCTTCGCTCTCTCCCGTGCTTTGCCATGTTCGCTCGGAAAGCAGCTGACAGGGCCTCGACAAGAGGCTAGGGGTGACTAGGATTTGAAAGGGGGGTGTGGCCCCAAAATCTGAAACCATAGCTTCAGCCCTTAAGAACCGTTAAGTTGCTATGATGGGCTTAAGAACGAGATGGCCCTATGAAAATTGGGGATGAATAAGAACTGGAATTAAAACATGGGGGATTTCGAGAACTGACACCTGAACTGATGGGTTTAGGAGGGGGAGAGAATGGGAAGGTCAATGAAAAATGGTAAAAATTATATGCTTGGGAACTGCTGCATGGCAATGTGTGAAAAGGGTCCGTAGGGGTCGCACATACCTATACTGCCATTATACGCTAGTGCCCCCCTTCCGTAGTTCATTGGCCTTTTGCATGTTCATTGGATTAGACTTTAATCCCCCCCCCCCTTGCAGGAGCACGAGCCCCCATAAAAATCACCCACCTAACGACCTACCCCCCCCCCCTTCTTCCTCTCCTCATCCCCTTCCCTCTCCGAGCGCACTGCTCCATGTTGTCTAGTTGTTCTTTTTATTTTTTTTCGAACTATTCACTTTTCAACAGTTTCAATAAAATCTCCCCCACTGCTGCAACACTTTTTTTTTAAACTAAATTAATAACCTATTAATTACATCAAATTTGGACTGACCGGAAATAATTTTAGTTTCTCCTTTCAATTGTAGGCCTATCAATTCGCAATTGTGTCACCAACGCTATTCTTGACCTTTAGTTTAGAGTGAAAAACATGAAACGCTTAATATAATATCCCATAAAGTAAACACAAATATTAATATCATGTCACTGACCTTATCATGCTTATAGAAAGCGACCTTGATTGATGAAACTCTGAAAAAAGAATGTTGGTTTCTTGCTCAAATGAACACGCTGTCACCTTTGCATTGTACAATAAAGCAAATTCCTACTAAATTACGTGATTGTTGACAAATCCACCATAAAGTTTCCGGCAATAATGAAAGTTTATGATTTCACCAAATTTTATTAATATCGCTTGTTTGTAATGTATGTCCTAATAAGTATATACAAGTTCAAGTCCAGTCGTGCGTGCAGATAATTTGCATATAATTATTATTCTGGTTCCCTCAGTCACACACACACACACAAAAGATGTTTGTTTTCTCAAAATTAGCAATATTGTTCAAATAGTTACGAGGTCGGTGGATCTCGTTGCCTATGTGGGCGCCGTGGTCTATTGGTTATGTATCTCGTCTTTCAATCAGAAGGTCGCGGGTTCGAGGCGTTATTCCTTCTGCAAGAAATCTGTCCATATTGTGCCACTCTCGACCCAAGTGACTTAAATGGTTATTGGGCAGGAATATTATTTTTTCACATTATGCGCCAGATGATGATGGGCGGATAGCAAATTGAGCACTCACTATATCTATGTTCATGATATACATGTATAGGCCTATTAAAAAGAGTTAAATTATTATTATCATACAGAAGTCGTTTCGTGATTACACCCTCCCTGTGCCTGTGCATTATGTGTCCGCTATTCAAGGGGAAGTTCACCCTGAAGAAAAGTTTGTTCTAAAAATAGCAGAGGAAAAAAAATATTGGTGAAGGTTTGAGGAAAATCAATTAAAGATTAAGAAAGTTGTTGGAATTTTAAGTATTGGATTTGTGACGTCATAAACGAGCAGCTGCCCCATAATGTTATGGAAAATAATATGCATAAATTTCAGCTTTTTAATTGTTCGCGATGACTGATTTAGTTTTCTTTTTAGGAACGGGTGTGAAGTGATTTGTCTATTGATATACTAATGGTACACTAAAAACCATTTTCATTTTTAAAAGAAAATTAAATTTCTTTGATTTTTTACCATAGTATACGTCACAAATAAAATAATCAAAATTCGAATAAATATTTTATTCTTTGATGGATTTTTCTAGAAACTTCGGCAATATCTTTTATTATTTTTTCTGCTATTTTTACAATACAATTTTTGTCAGGGTGAACTGCCCCTTTAACCTTTAAGCATGACAACTTGGGACCCTACATCCGAAAAACAGCATTTGCTGATAGGGTGTTCCATCCCACGAGTGATGATAAAAACAAATAAATAAATAGATCAATAAATAAATATATAAATGAATAAATAAATAAATAAATGAATTAATAAATATATAAATTAATTAATCAATAAATAAATGAATAAATAAATAAATGAATAAATAAATAAATAAATTGATTAATTAATTAATTGATTAATTAATTAATTGATTAATTAATTAATTAATTAATTAATAAACAAACAAATAAATATGCAAATACATAAATAAAATAGAATAAATAAATAAAAAACAAACAAATAAATATGTAAATAAATAAATAAATAAAATAAAATAGAATAAATAAATAAAAAAACAAAATGTGCAACCTAAATTTCAAATCAATCCTACATTAATTTTTAAGTGCTTATTAGTCAGTTAGCTTTGTGCCTTTTAGTCTGTTTGGATTTGGTTGTATTTAGCATTTTCACAAAAAAACAGAAAACATCCAATAAATTTTGTAATTCGTAACGAAAATAACAATGCAAAGTGTATATGGAGTATTATGTGTGTCAAACGTTGTGAGTGATCTTTAAAGGGATGGTCCGGGCTGAAAGTATATGTATAAAATATAATAGAGTAGAATTGACTTAGCAAAATGACGAAAATTTCATCAAAATCGGATAACAAATAACAAAGTTATTGAATTTTAAAGTTTAGCAATATTTTTGTGAAAACAGTCATAAATATTCATTAGGTGGGCTGATGATGTCACATCTCCACTTGTTCTTTTGTATTTTATTATATGAAATTAGGTTTATTCAATTTTTTTCCTCCAAGAACTAGAAAAATTGGATTGACAACTGATTTAGTGCGTTAGATATTTATTGCTGCAACTTATTTCATTATAAGGGAGACATACTTTTTACACAAGTATGAAATAATGAAAAAAATTTGATTTTATGTAATAACATAAGAAAACGGAAAGTGGAGATGTGACATCATCAGCCCTCGTTGCAGAAAAAAAAGCATTTCCGCCCAATTATCACTCAAATGGAAACATCTTCGAAATAGCAATCTTAAATTATGTTCTAAAAAAATGTTTGGATTGCCATGCATAACCTTGATAATACCTCAGTCACATTCGCTCTACGGCGGCCGTACGGCGAGTCGAAAACGGCTACATAAAACGGCTGTTTTCGACTCGCCCAATGGCCGCCATAGAGCAAATGTGACTAAGGTATAACGTAATCATCTAAATTTTAACATGATTCACAGATTGGTGTCTTTATATTGTACAACCATATGTTAGGGCAATTGTGCTTTTAATTGTCGCCACCGTTTCCTTCATTAGACAAGGTCAAATATTAAAAAAAAAGAAAACCGAAACTCTAGATGACCGGTAGTTACGACCAAGATCGTGATGAAAGCAGATGAATAAGAATAGTGGTTTTGTGCCATTTCCTAAAGTACTATTTCCCTGGTTATATTTCCTACTGATATACTATTTCCTCTCTACTTTGGTTAATAATTTATACTATCACACCCTTTCGGAATCTTCCAGGATTCATCTTCCTGTTATAGGGATAGATACTTAGGACTGAGAGGTTTAGTGGTTGCGTGGTCTGAATAATGGTTCGAGTCTCATCGTGAGATAATGACGCTGTATTCCAGTGCATTGTCGGAGTATATAGCCACAACGGTGTAGCTATTAAAAAATGCAATAGATGGATGGGTGGTAAACATGGTAAATGTCCATGAATGGTGTTAGTATTTTGTATTTACTTCTTATATTTCTTAGAACATCGTCAATAATGATAATAATAATAATCATTATTATCATAAAGCGCTTGATACAAATGTTTCTAAGCGCTGCGTACTATAAAGCACGGCAACTCTTATCGGGGGCTCGAGCATTCAAGGAATTTCTTCCTACCGGGTACCCATTTACTACACCTGGGTGGAGAGTGGCAAACGTAGATAAACGCATTGCCAAATGACGCGAGTGCTGCGATAGGATTTGAACCCCGGACCTTGTGGTTCAAAGTCCGGAGACTTATCCACTGAGCCACAACACCTCTACATAATATTGTAGATATTTTACCTCAAAGTTTTGTTCTATTTTTCTAGTAGCATAGTCCTTTAAAAAATTTCTGAGATAGTTTATGTGCATGATTTTGTCATTTTATGAGAATACCTTGTTTGAATAAACGGATGGAACGGCGTAAATTAAAGCTGAAATTAAGAAAGATGATGATTCTCTGTATCGATTGGTTCTATTTATAATAACGCAAACGGCTTGCACTTTTGATAACGCATGCAAGGGTACTCCCATCTCGTTCCATGCATTACCTAAAATTTCGTTTTTTCATTTGCACGGTTTCGTTCGGTAACAGTTTCATATAGGACTCTAGAATAACATCGGGCGTGGTTTCTGATGGGATTATTTTTGTCTTGTTTTTAATGAAACCCAAACTCATTGACACTGTCAACGAAGTGATATAGAAAGTAATGAGTCTGCTTTATTATCTCTGATTTATTTTTAGACATTAACTTGATTACCATTGACATAATAAAAACAGGTTTGTGCAAAGCGCATCGTCACTTCATTTTCACAAGTCCCAACCGTTTTGCTAGATGAAAATAGACCAAACGTACTTTCGAAGATCTGGTGCAGATTTGGTCATAACAAATTAAACGTATCAGAGAAACATACCCGAATTTACCAAAGCATACATTTATGGAGAAAAAACACAACATATAACACGTTTTTATTTCATATTATAATTATTCATTCAACATGCTATCGGTTTTGGGAAGTACATATTCATACAATGTAGGCCTAATGATCAAGAACAGAGACAGCGACCGGGGGTTCAAAACTTAAAATAAGCGATTCTGACGTCTTTTTAATTAATTGTAAATACCATGTTAATGCTCAACTGCACTCTAAAAAATATGGGGTAACAGTGCTCCATGATGATAATTATTGTATCCAACCAACATTTGGCATTTTTAATTTTATTTATCCAGTGTGATGAAAATTTTGGCCATTCTAAAGTAATTGCTGCTTATTTTTTAACCTTACTGGACAATATGCTTCCCGTATTGGGTAAAATACTGCCCCAGATTGGTTGAACCCATAATTACCCTCGTGATAGTAAAAACAAAATTACCCAATATGTTTTACGGTGTGCTCATTAGCCAATCAAAATCAAGATTCAATGGAAGCTATCGTTAATCATAAAGTTACTATAATAATTAGTTTAGTTTAATGTATCAAATGGGTCGGTCGGTTAACAGCATCCTAGGACTTGTTTTATTAGTTTTACCCAATCTTGCAAATGATAAAGGTCCTATACTGCAGTGTCAATCCGATCGTCTGCTCTTACGCAAATTGGATTTCTATTGGTTTTACTTTTGACTAGAAGAGTAAAAAAAAGAATGTTGATGAAGGTCTCTGTTTTATTTTGTACTGAACCATGCACCGATAATCATTTTCTTTAGTGGATCCATCGCAACTGCAGAAAAACTAACTTGTAAAAACTAACAAACAAATCGAAATACATTAGAGACATTGCTAATTTTGGTTGTCATTTTTCAAACAATTGAAAACAATATAGTCTTATAATATTACTGTCATTATGAAGAATGGTATCCCCAACTAATTGCAGAACATGACGTTACAGTTTGATGACGTCAGAGGCCTCGATTATACGCGCAAGTCACAACAAAACAAAACCTCGTGGTCAATCTGAATGACTGGACATTTGGACAGACCATTTCACGGATGACCAATCAATAATCAATAGCGCTGCTTTTGTTATCTGTAGTTTCGCCAGGTCAGCGAAGGCGGTCAGTGCGATTATTTCAACCAATGACGTATATTCATTAACGAAGTAATATAATACGATCCTGCGAGAAGGGTAGAGACGCCAGTGACAATACTGGTGGTATAACAGATTATAGGGGAAAGGGGGCACGGAGGGGGCTTTTACTAGCGTTTTGTGTTACCATGATTTCATATCGTAAACTTGTTTTCGTCGTTATACACGCTGTTTACAGGATGACGTTAAATTTGTCATGTACGCAAGCACGTGCAGTTTGTTTACTACTACCATTGAGCTATTAACACAGCTCCATGCTACTACTAGTACTGTTGTTACTTTTACTCATGAATATTCATGAAATGATGATTTCCTCCATAAATGGCATTCGTTCTCGATTTACCTTAGGGGTCATGCCACGGAAGTTTCGAATTGACCTGAAATAGCGAATGAACCTGAGAGTAAAATTTGCTTATTCACTCGGAATCACAATTTCAGATCTATTTTTTTTGGGGGGGGGGGGTTGCATCAGTGTACTTAGAGTAATTATCATTATTTATTGTATATTTTCAGTATGTATTTTAACTTGGTTGCCCCTTTTTATAAGTTCTGCTTTCTCCGGGGTCACCAAACCATTATTTTGGGGGTTATTTGCTGGTGTATGTTTTGTATTTGTATTGATATGCAATTAATTTGATGACAATAAATTTGTGTATGTATCTGTGCAATTGTATTGTAAACCGATGATTAAATGAAATGAAATGAAAATAAAACACGTGAACTGGCGCATCGAATTATATCGCTATGCGTACATAAAGTAATCAAAATTCATATATTTTTTAAAAATATATCATATCAATTCATTTATTTTTTAGAGTAGACCTAATATTATGTTTCGTCCATCTGATATTTCCTCCCCATCTTTGAAATTACTGGGGATTTATAATTATGTATGTCAATTCTTTCGGATATACTATGCAAACATCCACCCAACCCCCTCCCCCTCTTCACTTTGTATCCGTGGGATGGGCATTTTTACTACGATCACATTAAGTTTGAGCACTTCGTGTGAACAAAATTGACTGTGAAAGGAATTCGAACATTAAATTCTCATGTCATTAATTTTAGTTTCAATTCATGATTTTCAGAGCGTGGAAGAAAAGACATTTATATGTTCTTTTGCTTTAGCTGGACATAAAGATCTAACTTAGAGTCATACATTCATTAAGTTAAGTAATTAAATGTTACGAGATGATCGATGTGGGCAAGTATAAAGTTCGAATATTATTATTATGGTAACATAATAATTATCATCGAATAACTCCAACCTTGAAGCTGGGGTCTCTTACCTAACAAATTTAGAATAATTGGAGCAAAGTAATAATTACTGGGACGACCTCATTAGAAATGGCAGGTCCACACACGAACAACATGAACAATATTGAAATCACATATACGACACAGATTTCTTCCCAATACTGAACGCCATGTAATTGTTTACACATAATAATAACGATGTTTAAAAAATAGGTGTGTATATGTGAAACCAGTCTTACCAAAATAAAAGTTTCCCATGCATTTATATGGGCAAATTAGGCCGTGAAAATATTAACAGACAATCTTAGTTTCATTTTCACGACAGCTCACCTGCATTTTCCTTTTATCCATGTAGGGAATATACCGCGCGGGAGTTTTTGCTATTATATAAATGTTTATGTAATTTTATTTTCGCCCAAACTACTCCTGGCCTCTCACCCCCCCCCCCCCCCCCCCCCCACCAAAGAAAACATATATAAGAAAAAGTGATCAATCGATGTTCTCTTTATTGGCTCGTCAGCCGATTTGACCGATCATTTTGTGCCAGCTAAAAAAATCCCGAGACAGAATACGGCGTTTGCTTTGGAAGTGTTTTCACTCGTTAGTTTCGTCGAGAAAAAACGGGTGCCAGTCAGATCATTCCAGATAAATGTATTCCATTTCTGAAGAAGCGGGGAATACCAGGGGTTCGTAAAACAAAGCTTAGCGATGAATTGCAAATACGAAAGAGCATTTCTGATTGGTTCCTAGTCAATTAATACTTTGAACCAAATACGCGTGTAACATTGATCTTGATTGGTCAGTAGATTTAGCGATTGATCGCTAATTTTTGTGTTACGGAGCACAGAAGGGGAAAAAGATAAAAGAAAGAATTATATAAGCTTGTTGGGCGGTACGGACGTGATCTTAAAATAAAAGGAATTTGGATCGCGAAATTGATCTATGATGACCTACGGCTTCTAAATTCCCCAGCTCCCTCAATTTCTCTCCTCGTCCCCCTTTCTCTCTCTCTTCGTATGTACATGTATTTTGTCGAACTTTATTTCGTCTTTGAATGTATATTTGACAAGCCCTTTTATTAAAGAGTAAAAGAGCTAGAGGGAAACGTTTCATGAAAAGACTTAATGGTTAGACATTTTTTTAACCAGACAAACTCTGTTGATCAAAAGCACGGAAAGTTGTCAGAAATGAAAACTAGTCGGACGAAAAATGTTGATGAAACCCCTCCCCCACCCCCCGGAATACCCAATCGAGGTAGAAGCCACCCACAGCGAACAAGCTTTTATCAGTGGTCCAGAAATTGATTTCCATACATTGACTGTGGCAGATTATTATGTCTCTTGCTGAAGGACGCTTGGAGGGATTTGAATTCCAAACCTGCTGGCCTGTGTCTGTGGTCCAGAGTCCTCTCCACTGAACCTCATCACCTCCGTATGTCGATGTCAATCTTCACATTTCCGGATTTGTTTCCGTATTTTAATACCACGGTCTATTTATTATACACCCTGCTCTGTGAAGTCATGAATTAACAATTGGCATTATTGTATAGACTGCAAGAGCATAACCAATTTTGTGAATGGACTCGCGCGATGAATTATTATTCGGTTCCAACCTATACCATGCCACTGCACACTTCCAAGGAAATCGATGAAAAGCACCAACAAAGTACAATGAACATGAATATATGGAACGCGGAAAGGGAGGATTAGGGACGTCCCCGAAATTCGTTTTGATAAAGATCACCTCGACACAGGTTGGATGGACTGATATGAAACCTGGGCGGTGTTTCGTCTTCCCTGGTTTCACGAAGCAGGAAGAGAGTTGCATTGACTGAACACAAGGCCCGAATGCGCCAATCTGATCGGTTGAAAAGCCAGCTGCTTATGATTTTTTGGAGATGCGTTTCTGCAACGCAACGGGCTCACTATCAGCTATTTTCACTGACGGACGCGTTTCTGAGCCATTCAGAAACAATGATTTTAGTAACTTATGGAAGTTGTCTGCGGCAATCACTGATTGTTATTATGTCCCATGAGATAACCCCCCCCCCCCCTCTCCCTTTAAAGGTAATGCAAAAGTGAAAATGGGGTAATCGTACATTAAATAATTATAATATATCATTTCGATATTTTTAAAGTATAAAACAGTTAATATTGCATCGTCTGCTCTGGTTTAATGAGGGCATTATCGGTTCAATTATGAAATATATAAAGACAGCCAAAAAGCTTTCATCCATGCGTAACGGTGGTTAAAGTCTCAATCCCTTGTTATTATTATTATTATTTTGTTTTGGCGTCACCTGTGCCTGGGAGGTGAAAAGCGAACTGAAACACTATGACCCGCAGGTCTCTCCTCCCGATATAACTGATTGGGGGGAATGCAGGTGTGAGATAGATTATGAAAAGTATACAATCATAATACATGCACATGTTACGTGGAAGGTGTAATCTAAAACTGGATATGTTTAAAGGACACCGCACACCTTACGATTGGTTTGCGATCCGACTTTTGGAATACAACGTAGTAGAATTGATGCTAAATATTGAAACATGGAATATCTTACTGTGTATAATGTTCTAATTCATCTTACGAATACCTATGTTCAAATCTGTGACTGTATGCTATCATCCTTATTATAGAATAAAAACGAATTTAATATCTAGTCGTAATGACGTCATCATGTAGCAATCGTACGATTGGCTACGATATGAAACTAACTTGGTCTTTACTCCAAAATAAAGGCTTGCAATCATCCGAAATTGTTATATCAGTATTCTTTCATTTAATAATAATAATAATATAGGGTATTTATATTGCGCACATATCCACCTTGTTAGGTGCTCAAGGCGCTCCTATATTTAATTTGAACCTCAAATAAAAGGATAGTTTTTATTCACATTTTTAGAAAATTAGCAAATACGATTTGGTCTAAAATCGGATCGTGAAACAGTCGCAAGGTATGCGGTACGTGGTCTTTAAATATACCATCAAAGCTCTATAGAGTAATGCCAAGTTCTTACTGTCATGATTCACGCCACGATTAAAACCACACTGCAAAAACTCCGGTGTTGATTTAACACCAGCCCGGAATCTATATATGTCCACACCAGAGAAGTGTTAAACAACACCAGTTTCGTTTTGGTCTAACACCAGATAGGTGTTTATACAACACCAATTAGTATTAAAACAGCATCGGTTTGATTCCAAACTGGTGTTGTTTCAATACTTCTCTGGTGTGGACATAATAGTTTCCGGGCTGGTGTTAAATCAACACCGGAGCTTTTGCAGTGCAGGGTCTAAATCGTGAAGTAATCGTAGTGATCGTGGCAGATCTTACCAGATCTTGAAGTCACTCGTGGTAATCGTAGTTATTGGAGAGAGAACAAATTAGACGGCTCAAGAATTTTAATAAGAAACTTTTCATTGAAATTTTTGGAGAGAAAAAAAAATCAGACGGCTCAAGAATTTTAATAAGAAACTTTTCATTGAAATTTTGGGAGAGAAAACAAAAATTAGACGGCTCTAGAATTTCAAAAGGATAATTTTCATTGAAATTTTTGGAGAGAAAAAAATAGACGGCTCAAGAATTTTCGCGATCAGCTACGAAAGGCCAATCGTAAAGGATGCACGACAATTAATGGGAACAGGGTATGAACGAATAAAATCAGGTCCTGATAATTTTATTACAGGTAGCTGTGATCTGAGATATATTTATATTTTGCTCTGTTGAGTGTATGTTTCTTACATTGTGGCACATGATGCGTTTGTTTGTATGTTTTTCTATTGTTTTTTCAGCTTAGATAAAGAGATGAGTTTTTTAAGTTTATCAATGTTGTTTTTAATACTTTCATTACTTCATATTAATATACTTTCATATAAGCTTTAAATGTTGACTTATTTGTTGTTTTGATCACGTGGTCAGTGGTAAAATAATTAAAGTAGCTTGCCTCTTGAAAAGTGGCGTTGTTTGTTACTTAACACCCCTGGAATTTCGGTCTAAAGGAAAGACCTCAGGAAAAAACACGGCAACCCAATGACCTCGAGACATACATATAGGCCTATATTGTCAACAAAATGGACTATTACCAGGTCTGTGGCATATTATGTTGCGCTGATAAAACCTCGTATCTCACAATGTAATTTTTTCGATGACAGCTCAGAATAAGCTAGATTTTAGAGTTATAACTTGGGTAGCAACTTTCTTTTGCCTCGAAAGAGTTCTTCGCAGGTATCAGGAGACCACTTTCAGACAATGTGAGACTGCCACCGTTGCTATATTTATTATACAGCCTTTTCTAAGCTGCCCTCATTTTTTTTTTTTTCAATTTTGAGTTACGAGGTTTTATCAGCCAGCCACAATAAGTCAGGTTTATGAACTTGTCTTATCAGTGCCGTAATGGGCAAAACTTGCTGATGGGGCAGTCATGTATATACGTATATGGGGAGGAAATGATAATTAAAAAAAAAATGCGAACGAACGAAGCGAGCGAGCAAATATTTTGACACCCTTTTATACAGGGGGCGTCGTGGTCTAGTGGTTATGACTCATCTCTTTCAATCTGAGGGATATGGGTTCGATTCCCAACCATGGCGTGTTTTACTTCAGCAAGAAATTTACCCACAATGTGCTGCACTCAACCCAGGTGAGGTGAATGGGTACCCGGTAGGAATAAATTCCTCAAATGCTTGAGCGCATATATGGCGGCTCAGCTTCAGCCAGGGGTAATGATAGCCAAATATAAAGCGCAGTAGAGTATAGGCATATATTAATATACATTTAGTATAGCTGCGCTACATAATGGTCCATATTATTATCATTATTACAAAAATATCATTCTGTGATAGATTTTGAAATGATATCAAAAATAATAACATTATACCTTTTTCTTCCACTTCCTCCTTTTTATCTCGGTCGTGGATTTTTCTTTTTCGGGAGGGGGGGGGGGGGTCCACGCCCAAACCCTCCCGAACTACTGTAAGGCCAGTATGTTTCATTATGAAATCTTGGTCAACTATGCTAGGATCCCAATTACAGCTTTTTTATTAAATGAATATTTTTAGAGGAATTTCTCCTGGCAGTTATGGCAAATTATATTCCAAGAATAGAAAACTTTATTCAACGGACCCTGAGATTAACTTTTTTTTTCGCAAATACATGAGATCACCTGTACCGACCACCAGTGATTGACCGATAATGAACATGCGTGATATACTGCCCTCTAGGTCAGGGTAGGGCCAGAGAGTGTGGCTCTTTAACTACCGTGTGACTAATTTAAAAGACAAGTTCACCCCAACAAAAAGTGGATTTGAATAAAAAGAAAAAAATCCAACAAGAAAAACATTGAAAATTCCATCAAAATCGAAGGTAAAATAAAAAAGTTATGACATTATAAAGTTTCACTTAATTTCACAAAACAGTTATATGCACATCCTGATCGGTATGCAAATGAGGAAACTGATGACGTCATGCACTCACTATTTCTTTTGTATTTTATTATATGAAATATGAAATATTCTCATTTTCTCTTCATTGTCAAATGAAAAACGACTAATTCCTCCCTGAACATGTGGAATTAGCATTGTTTATTATTATCAGTCAAGTTGGTCCTTATTGTCAAATCTGTAAAAAAAATGAAATTTTGTATAATTCAATCAATAAAAAACAAAAGAAAAAGTGAGTGAGGGACATCATCGACTGTCTCATTTGCATGTCACTGAGTTGTGCATATCACTGTTTTGTGAAAAATAAGTGAAACTTTAAAATGTCATAACTTTCTTATTTAACATCCGATTTTAATGAAATTTTCAGCGTTATGCTAGTTTGATTTTTCTCTATTTATTCAAATCAACATTTTTCTGGGGTGGACTTGACCTTTAAGGAAAAAAATATCTAATGAACACACAATTATTATGGCCAGAAAGAGAATCTTCTCACAAATAACTTAATACCATATTTATGTCAGTGTATGTGGTATGTGTTAACGTTTCGATAATCAGAAAGACTTTTTTTTCTTTTTTTTTTACTGTGATGTATAGTTCGATTTGTGACAAAGTAAAGCGTGGTTACATGCAATGAATGAATCCAGATGCAAATGGTGTCATAATCCTACATGAGTTAGTAAACATCATTTGCAAATTACTTTTCAATGAAATCAACTCAAGAATTGATACTAAAAAAGTGATTATTAAACAATTCTTACCTTAATTATTGAATGGGTGTCTTGCAATGGATTTTACCCTTGTAGGATTATGACATCATTGACATCTGGGCACCGTTGCATAAAAGTTACCATTATGGTAACTTTGCCATCCAATGGTAACTACCATGGTAACGCTGATCAACAGCCAATCAAAATCAAGGATTCCATGCAAGTTACCATTGGAGGGCAAAGTTACCATAATGGTAACTTTTATGCAACGGGCCCCTGGATTCATTAATTGGAGTCATGACCTACAATGTATTTTGGCGTAAGTCAAAATTTACACCACTGCAATAAATACCTACAAATTATCCAAGCGTGAAGACATACCTCATATGGTATCAAAGTATTTGGAGAAGATACTCTTCCAGGTAATATATAATAATTATCTGTTCATGACATATTCATCCTTAAATTGGGGAATTGTGAGTTGTCAATTTTTTTTTATTACTCACACTGTAGTTCATGTAGTTAGGTACTGTGCTAAAATACCTTGCTAAAAGAGAGAAGAAAAAGGAGACGCATACAAACCAAACAAAAACAAGAGAGATCATGCCCTAAATCACGCACATTCGTGCAGTTCGTGCAATTAATGTTTACAATAAAAATAGTGTCCAAAAGGGTTGTAACATATATCAATTAATTGTTGCTAAAACAGGCGAAGGCCGCCACTTAACGGCACCAGGAAATTACAACAACAAAAAAGTACGAAATAATCTTATCTCCGCTGACTTGTACAACTTCCTCCTGAATATAAAAGAGATCTGTAAGTCAATATGAGAGACCTTGGCAGTTTCATCGAAAAAGATTGAAATCTAGTCTCAATAAAGGTTTTAAATTTCTGTTTCGATCTGGAGTATGAAAAAGAAATAGTGCATTTAACTAGATTGGTTTACAGGAACACTCTCCGATCACTTCTGGGCGTGTTACAAAAAGAGTCGCCTTTAAACGCATGCAAGTAAAAAAAATCAATCGCAAGTTCGTAATTCGTGCATCTCATTGGTTGAAAATCAAAATTGCGATATATATTTTCCCGGGGATATTTTAGAGTTGTGTTTGATTGCAACTGTTTCGGCAAAGAGCTCTTCATCATCGTCATCATGAACTCCATCTTTCATTTTGGTATTCGTTTATTTGTCAACCCATTTGACACCCTCCTTTCCATTCCCGTGTGTATTACATCACACCTCACCCCCGCCCTCTACCCGCCATAAAGCCCCCCCCAAAAAAAAAAAAAAAAAAAAAAAAAAAAAACACTTTCACAACCAAGAAAAAAAAAGAGAGAAGAGAGAAAAAAGGAAAAAAATAGAAATAAGTTGTAGTGATATTTTCTTAACATTTTGCCAAAATCTATCACAAATGTAGATTCGCAATTTGATAAGGTCAGAAATTTTGCTTACTCGCTTCGCTCGCTCAGGACTTTTAAGAAATTTTATCTCACGCGCCGATTGAACCCCCTCAATATTTGTCTCATTACGCCACTGTTTCCAGTATATATCTAGCATGCTTACCTGATATGGTTGACAGTATTAAATTATCTTGTTAGCTATATTTTTTTATCTGCAGTAATAACGAATAGCTTAAAAATAAAAGGAACGATACTTCAATAATATTATGGCAGCGTTCCTTGGCACACGTACACAACAATAGCCATGTTCATACGGTACATCCCCAAAGTTTAAAGTAAGTTTGGGAAGCCCTGGGCCCCGTCTTACAAAGAGTTATGATTGATCTAATCAACCACACCTATGGAAAGCCAGCAACGTCATCAACGTCAACAGTTTGTTCAAAATACTTTCTAGATATGATGTACATTATATTCATACATTCACTATTTTCTTGACAATACAGTATTCTTCTCTCTGTTCTTAAAGGACATTGTGCAAATTTCCTAAAGAAAAAAAATATGGCATTGATGGATTTCCATATACTTGAGGTTGATGGCATCAATCGCGAATCCTTGTAAGACGGGCCCTGGAGTTATAACCAAAATTATAACTGTATTCCTTCGTGTTCACAAGCAACTGACAAGGGTAATGAAAAGATACTTCCAACCCCCAAAAATAAATAAATGAATAAAAATCCAACGATCCAATGAGTACCAAAAAGTCAAGCCCTACAAGCAACTGGAACATTGTTAACTCACTGGTCTCACCAGATTTAAAGCTGGGGGACCATCGAATTTGAAATGGGTAGAATAATTTTCGTATCGCCAAGGGGCACCGCCTCACATCAACGAAAACGACTCCAAACCGGGCTAAATTATCAATCTTTAAATCAGTTATAAGAAAAGAAGAAAAAATAAATCAGAAATAAAAAGTATACTGGAAATTCATATCTGTGTGACGAAAAAGCTCATCCTTGTGAATGATGTGCGCATGTTTAAAGGTATTATTCAACTTTGTGAGCCGCCGATTAAAAAAATTCTCAAACCAAGATGAAACATGTGTACAAGTACATGCATTAGAACTAAAAAACCCTGAAAACAACCATTATTGAGAATGAAAAGCTGAAAATACAAGGCAAACCCCAATTTTGTAATTAGGCGTCTTGAAGACGCTTAAATAGAACACATAAGTGTATGGGATTAAATTAAGATTGCCTTTCCGGTCACTTTAAATTTCACCTTTTGAAGCACTAAATAATGATTTTCGGACGCAATTTTTTCTGGGCTACATTTTTGTAACATATCACAGACACAGGTGACCTTCTAGCTCAGATTTTTAAAAGTCAAATCAATGTTAGCCAATCACTTTAATGTTTATGCAAGCAGCTATTTTAAGTAATACTAATTTTGACACAAATTCAATGAACGAGAGAAAATTGTTTGCATACTATATTTACATGCAAGTCAACATTTTATTTGCACTAAAACATGAATAATTTTCAAGGTTGTTAAAATGTTTGAACTTGCTATACTTTTGTTTTGATAACACGCCTGTGAGCAAAATCGATCTGAATTTTTTTGGCGCACCACGACGCGGTAACACACCTATGTACAAAGCACTATTTTGTTTTGAACAAGGACGACACAGATTTTATTCGATAATGTTCAAGAAGTTGAATGTGACGACGTGCAAGCGAGGCAGCGAGCAGATATTTTGGCACGAATCCAAAGATTAAACATATGAAAAACAATTTAGGACTATTAAAGTTGCTCTCCCACTGGGCCAATGATCGAGTCTGTGTGTAAAATAGTTTTTACAGACGTGTATCAATAGACAATATGATTACGTCTCAGACCGACCTTTAACGTCACCATCCGAAAGACTTGACCAGGGCTCGAACCTCGAATCTGCATCAATTTGTAACTTCCCCCACATGTCTTTGGATTACAGGCGCTCGCCACAACGCCCACTGGGCCAGACGAGCGTCGGCATGAAAGCACATTATTTTTACCCGTTCTGAACCGCAATGCTGCCGCAATGTAGTCGTACCGTTGTAGATGGTGGTGGACTGTACAAGAACCGACCACGGCGTTTCTGTCTAGGACGTTGACGGAGGTTGTTCTACCATTATTTGACCCTAACCGTAATGCCTACTCCGTCCGCTGCCGTTGTGTTGGTGCATATTCAAGCTATTTCGATCGGAATTATAGTGAATTATTTCAAACATTCCCAAACGCCCAATTACTTGAGGTCAACTCAACTGTACTCAGAACGGGTCTTGTTCGGTCTACTACGGTCAGGTCACGGCTGTATTACGACGATGTTACCGTCCAGAACGGTCTTAGACAGTCACTCGATCGTCATTGACACTCAAAGTTAATGTAGTGTGGGGCCACCTTGCGTCTATATATAAACTTTTGAAAACAATGCAATGAGAATAAAATTATGAAACGGACGGATGATCGAAAGTGCAATTATGACTTTAAAAATCATTCTGTAGCGATTGAATTTGAGATAAATTCATGGCTCACGTTGGCATATGGAAGGGCAAGGCTGAAGCCATGTTTATGTTTTTATGAGCTAGTTCATTGCTGCATGAGAAAAACGTTTTGTTAAAGGTCAAGTCCACCCCAGAATATTGTTGATTCGAATCGATAGAGAATAATCAAACAAACATAACGCTGCAAATTTCATCGAAATCGGATGTAAAATAAGAAAGTTATGACATTTTTAAGTTTTGCTTATTTTTCACAAAACAGTTAAATGCACAACTCAGCGATATGCAAATGAGAGAGTCGATGATGTCCATCACTCACTATTTCTTTTGTTTTTTATTGTTTGAATAATACAATATTTCAATTTTTACAAATTCGACAATAAGTACCAACTTAACTTAACCATAGACTGTTAAAATAATGGTAATTCCACATGTTTAGGGAGAAATAAAACTTTGTTTCACTTGACAAGGAGGAAAAAATTAAAATATTTCATATTTCATATAATAAAATACAAAAGAAATAGTGAGTGGGTGACGTCATCAGTCTGCCAATTTGCATACCGACCAGGATGTGCATATAATTGTTTTGTGAAATTAAGCGAAACTTTAAAATGTCATAACTTTCTTATTTTACATCCGATTTTGATGAAATTTTCAGCGTTTTGCTTGTTGGATTTTTCTCCTTTTTTTCAAATCAACATTTTGTTGGGGTGGACTTGTCCTTTAAAAAAAAGAAAGAAAGGGGGAATAGGCCGACATATTTATTTTTATTACATTTTTGTTTTACATGGGCGGGGATCGGGATCCCGAAAAAAAAAAAACAATTTCATTTGGTAAACATGAAACGATACTAGGAAATTAATAGTGCTATGAAATCGTTGGTGAAATGAATTCCATTATCATCTTTTACATTTAATTCAATTTACGAAGAATATGAAAGTATATGGTTGAGAAAATAGGCCCGCATACAAATTTGTAGATCGTTTTTCATATCAAATCCTATTAATCTTGATATACATCACTTTTAATTACCGGTTGGGGTCTGTGTTCTGTGGGGGGGGGGGGAGTAACTAAGAATAAACAGAAAAGGAGATATCCACACATGATAATTGAAATAATATTAAAAATAATAACAATAATGATATTTCACAAATTCATCAATTAATTCAATGATTCCTTTTTTAACTATTATTTTCATTGTTGTTTTTATTTCAACATTTGAAATCATTTAAAGCCATTTCAAATCTTGAAACAAAAATCAAAATCCAGCAGCGTCTCCCCTTTGCGTTGCCTTAAATTCCATGAGGTTAAAATTGATTACTTTGTCATCCTTATTACCCTCCTAATTTTTCTTCGAAGGCGATATCAGGGGTAAATATTATTTTCTTCAACAAAATGTCGCAATATCCATCAACTTTTTGTAACCATGGGCAATGAGGCAACGTCAAAGTGCAGGCAGTCATGTATATTTGGGGAAAAACAAACATACACGCGTCTATCAATTCAAAACAATAACAAATCAAAACCAAATACATATAAATGCTTATGTTATATGGTTATTTACACCAATATGTAATATACGCCATCGGTGTAAACATGCACCTACTTCTGGTGTAAATGAACTCTAAAAATGAGGTTGATGAACAAAAATAACTTGGTTTACTATTATGAGGAGAAGCTGCCTAAAACTGGTTCTAATTCCAAAGTGCGTTCGAGGATGTAACCCACAACAAATCCCAACATACCATTCCATTCATAAAATGTGGATCGAAAGGTGTCACTGAAAATGGGTTGTAAAAACTGGCGCAGGCTTGTATTATTTCATGAATACCAGTACTTGGAATATGACGTCATTGTGACGTCAGTGGATAACTTTTTGAATGAAGTCCAACTTCATGGGGGTATAAAGAAAAGGAGACGCACTTTGTATTCAAGATCGAGATGGCTGATTTATACCGGTATGGATTTAGTCTCAAGCGCAGGCTGTATTTTGGTATATTGTATTGATCTCGGTTGTATTGCTTTATTATAGTCTTTCAAAAAATGATAGGCGAAGAGTGATGTAGAGTGAATAGGGACTTCGAAAATATGTACTCTAAAAATAAATAAATGAGTGACCACAAATTATAACCTTTTTTATATTGTTTTTTTTTACTTGATTTTAGACAATATTGATATACTGAGTGAGAACTTCAAAACTGTATTTTCGGCTCATTATTTTAAGTGTGATATGATCATGATGGTAGTGATAACTAAATAACCAGGGGGCCGTTTCATACAGGATTAATTATGGCAACTACCATGGAAACCTTGATTGTGATTGGCTGCTGAGCCCTGTTACCATGGTAGTTGCCATAATGGCAAAGTTACAAAAGTTGTAAGTCCTTTATGAAACGGGCCCCTGATTCATTCAAGAAAATAATTGAATACACATTTCACGCCCAATTCACTCTTATTATAAATGAATAAAATCCCTTCGGTAGGTCTAAAGCTTCCACTAATATTTAAGAAGTAACATATGCATTCAATATAAATCCCAGTCGACTGCATGCGTTCAGTGATGAGTTGAATTTTAACTCCTAGAGAGTTCTGCTTAATCGCAAATAAGTTGGTTTTAATATGGGGTTTTTTCTCATAATAACCGGGTGTGTGCAATAAATGTCACTTTATCACTTTTTCATTTGTATTTGAAAATATGAAATGAAAATAAAACAATCACATCTGTAAATTCTGTTTGTCAGAGGAATATAGAAAATGTCTCTTTAAGACAATTTAGCACATGTGATAAAGAAAAGGAAAAATTGTTAATATAACGATAATATTGCGGCATCGCCAAACGGGAAAATGTCTGATAAATTCGGTTCCTGAGACTACGCAAGTGTTTCATCATGTTCCTGACCCCATTTGACTCCTTCAAAAGTGGAGTCCATATTTATTCTCTCGTTTATGATGTCTGAACTTGGAATTGTTTGTTTATTCAATCGTCTTACATACGGGTTTCTGGAGGGTGTTGGGTCGGGTGGAACAGTGTTTATGAATAATAATATTTGTATTTTGTGATAAGATTGTTGTTATCTCTCTTCCTTCCTACCAGTATTGCTACTTGACGTAACAAACTTTGCTGCCAAACATGCCAAATGTCAATAAATGCTTTTCAATGTTTTTTTACCCACCTGTTATGGGGACGCACAATTAGATATCC